>NC_089741.1:46771857-46951857 GCF_040412425.1 Macrobrachium rosenbergii
TATATATAGTGTGTATAAATATATAAATATAAATATATATATATACATATATGTGTGCATATATACTGCGTGTATATGTGTGTGTGCATATACACAGACAGTATATATGCACACATGTATATATACAGTATATATACGTGTCTGTGCGTATATATATATGTATGTATATAAGTATGAATGTATATGACATGTTTATGTGCTAATTTTAAAAATTCCCTCAAGGTTCTGAATCCCATATACTTTAAAAGGATGTCTTTAAGGATCATTTCTGTCGCCACCGTTCTGTTTTATTCGTGAATTCTGACACTGTCTCTGTGGTGATCTATAATTGTTCTTCCTCAAGCGTCATGTGAGACCATGCATGCCGGTTTTGACCACCATGCAGATGTCCTGTTTTGCATTTTGACGTCAGCGGCTAAAGACAAATTGTACGTTTGTCTTTTATATATATATATATATATATATATATATATATATATATATATATATATATATATATATATATATATAAAATTTTACATATACATACATACATACATACATACATATTTACCTATGTATACATATAGCTTATGTATGGTGTACGTGGGTATATATACAGTACATTAGCCCCTGGAAATTGTTTTTTTAACACGTTCCCCCAATCCTTCAAGTATGTTCGGCTCAAGGTCCTGCGCCTGAAAGCTCGCAGAATAAATGGGCTGGAATCCTTCGAATTCCTCAAGGTTTTATCCGCTTATCCTCATGTGTAAATTGCATGTCCAAACCCAGACTGATGCCATGAATTTAAAACAGCTGTTCCCTCTGGGCTGAAATACTTGCCTCGTACATACCGACGTTTCAGTCGCCCAGGTATGTTTAGAGTGCCATGCAGTGATTTTGTCAGAAAGCCCTCTCTCTCTCTCTCTCTCTCTCTCTCTCTCTCTCTCTCTCTCTCTCTCTCTCTCTCTCTCTCTCTCTCTCTCTCTCTCTCTCTCTCTCGAGAGAGAGAGAGAGAGAGAGAGAGAGAGAGAGAGAGAGAGAGAGAGAGAGCATCCTATCACAAAAAAGTCATTAAACTGGATTATTTTAAAAGGAAACCTGTATCCTTTTCTTATTCGTCTAAGCAAGAAGCAGTTTTAATCCCAGATTTACTGTTTTCATTATTTACGACTTTGCGTAATGAATAGCTCTCACCAGTGGAATCAAGGTAGTACCATTTTCTTTACTTATTTCTGAGCTGCTGTTGTAAATGTCTAAATATTTATGGTTTTATGTTCACATTCATTTTCTTGTTTTTTTTTTCCATTCAAAAATAATGAAAAATCTTCTTTCTTTTACACGTCGTCTCTTGAACTTGTGAGAATTGTGTGACCTCTTTTGCTTGTTCCCTAAGAACGTGTTGACATTCTGAACCAGGGTAAAGAATCAGCTATTCAGGCTGTGTCGTCGTATATTCATCAATGCCCTGTGAATGAATAAACTTGGTAGTTTGTATTATGTCTAATTTTAAACCAAGGAAGGCTTTCGGCAGTCGACTTAGCTCTTTCCGTCGAGTTTTATTTGACTGAGACAGTTTTAATTACTTAGCGTTCAGTATACTCCCCAAATTGATAAAATTCCTCTGTTTGATTTTCACTCTGTTAAATGACGATTGTAATCAATTACACTAAAATCCGAGTGGATCTTTCTTGTTTGTCCGCCCCGGGTGGGGGCGTGGTAGATAGGGGACCGGGAGGGTAGGAGAGACATGATACATCCACCCTCCTCCTGCAAACCTGTTTGCCCCCCCTCCCCCCGGGTTTGGGGCGGGGTTGGTAGGGGATCGGGAAGGTCGTGGAGACATGACGGGCAGCGCCGGGTTCCAACCCAGCGTAGCGCGCACCATCAAGCTCGTAGTATAATAATACACGATCCGGATTTTCAGATAGTTGTGGGCTTTTGTAATGAAGGCGTAAGCACGAATTTGAAAGATAATGGCGTGATAAGGATAAACCTCACCCTGGCTTTACTTATAAAGTGGAAATTATTTAATAGCTCTCGTTCATCAGTTGAATTTTCCTTTCACCCGAAGTATGTTCTTCGACCTTAACGAGGTGCAAAGGCCAGAATATAGTAATGGAATTAGTATTTTATAGGTATCACGGATGTCATTGTATAAGCAGTTTACTATAACCTAATATATAACTGAGCCGAGGAAAAACTCTGGAAAAGTAACAGTAAAAAAATTAATAATCAAATATATCTGTTCGTATCTCAGCAATGAAGATCAAGGTTATATACAGAGTATATATATATATATATATATATATATATATATATATATATATATATATATATATATATATATATATATATATATATACTGTGCATGCATACATGATGCATACATACAAATACAGGAGAGAGAAAGAACGATAGAGAGAGTGTTTTGCTGTCTCACCTGCATAGTGACACGCTTTACCGCAAACGACATCATGCGCTCATGCCATGGACATGAGCTTATAGACGTGGGGGACGGGTGGCCACTTTTGGCAGTTGGACCCGATATACTGTAAGTTGGAGGGGGAAAGGCCCGCCCTTCGAACCCCCTTCCTCCTTCCCCGTCCCCTTCCCCTCGCCTTTGCCTTCACCTTACCCTCAGGAAGAGCTACGAGAAAGCAGAAAGGGAGTTTTGGAAGGTGACGACCCTAGCTGCGCGCAGGAGAATAGGTCACGCAAATGGGTTTCACGTTTCGAGGCTCGGGCAAAAATATTGGAGAGAGAGAGAGAGAGAGAGAGAGAGAGAGAGAGAGAGAGAGAGAGAGAGAGAGAGAGAGAGAGTGCTTTTGGGTACGTCTGCTTGCACTTTAATGACCTTGTCCAAGTTTTGTGCGTGCATTGATGTCTCCAGTGTTATTATTTTTTATTATAAACCTCGGCGTCGTTCTGTGGAAATTGCTGTACAGATTAGTTGTTATGCAGTGTTGGAAGAGTACTGGAAATCAGTTGAGTTTCTAATTAATTGATGTACACTTTATGATTTCGAGTTGAAATTATAGTTTTCAAATTATTATTGACGTATATAAAAAGTATGCGACTACACCGTATTCTTTGCTTCTAATTCCTGGTATAATAGGTTTTATTAATTTGAAGAGCGAGCAGCATTGAAATTTGACATGAAGTGTCCACATTGTAGTTATTTTTTATCATTATGCTGTTGTATTTTTTATACAATGGATCATCCTGCTGCCAGTTGCAGCGGCCAGTGTTATTAAAAAAATGCGTTGTAATAAGTCACAACGAAAAAGACAAATTAGATGTAGCTTCGGAGTTGTGGAACACTGTATTCGAAAGTGGAGATCTTAGTCACTTTCTTTTTCTTGAGCTGCCTTCATGCTGTACTGTAAAGGAAGCGTCAACCGTCCCGTGGACGCATTGTTTCAACTATGGTGGCATTTCTTTTATTCCTTTTGCTTGCTATTTAGAGTGAAATGGAGATAGAGGAAATGTTTGTGTATTAAAAAAAGTGGCGTTGCACCACTAGGGTCTGAGAGAGAGACACACACACAGACAGACAGACAGACAGACAGAGAGAGAGAGAGAGAGAGAGAGAGAGAAAGAGAGGAAATGTTTGTATATTAAAAAGCTGGCGTTGCACCACTAGGGTTTGAGAGAGAGAGAGAGAAATGTTTGTATATTAAAGAACTGGCGTTGCACCACTAGGGTCTGAGAGAGAGAGAGAGAGAGAGAGAGAGAGAGAGAGAGAGAGAGAAATGTTTGTATATTAAAAAACTGGCGTTGCACCACTAGGGTCTGAGAGAGAGAGAGAGAGAGAGAGAGAGAGAGAGAGAGAGAGAGGAAATGTTTGTATATTAAAAAGGTGGCGTTGCACCACTAGGGTCTGAGAGAGAGAGAGAAATGTTTGTATATTAAAAAGGTGGCCACCACTAGGGTCTGAGAGAGAGAGAGAGAGAGAGAGAGAGTAGAGAAGAGAGAGGCGAGAGAGAGAGAGAGAGAGAAATGTTTGTATATTAAAAACTGGCGTTGCATCACTAGGGTCTGAGAGAGAGAGAGAGAGAGAAATGGAGAGAGAGAAATATTTGTATATTAAAAAACTGGCGTTGAGGGAGAGAGAGAAATTCTGAGGTTGTTCCATCAGGAAACTATGACGATGTGTAGAATATAAAATTCGTAATAACTGTTGGCCATTCATATCGACAAGAAAGGCACACACACACACACAAACTATACTTCCTTTTGACACTGAGGCATGAGGCCATATTGAAGGCGAGGGGGACGTTCTGTACGTGATTGAATACTAATGCACGATAAACGTACTAGTACCGGAAAGAGAGAGAGAGAGAGTTATTGGTCGGAATTTGTACACTAATTTTGGGCTAGTATTCTAATGACGCCTATTTTGGAAGGGGAGAAGTGATAGCGCTTTCTGTGGGAAACTGTCTTTTCGAATGACATAAATTGGGTACAGTCTCTCATGATTTAATTATTTAATGAGCCTTGGCTGTTTTTGCTGCTTCACTTTCCATTTCTGGTGTTACACACACACACACACACACACACACACACACACACATACACACATATATATATATATATATATATATATATATATCTATATATATATATTATATTTGTATATAAATTATATTATATATATATATATATATATATATATATATATATATATATACATTATATGTATATAGATAGATAGATAGATAGATAGATAGATAGATAAATAGAAAGATAGATAGATAGATATATGTACACCCTTATTCGAGTTCCAGTATTTACTAAAATCAGAACAGAAAAATTTCCCTTCACAAGAAAATACCGAGGCAAGCACTTCTAGATCCATTTCCCACACGAACCCAAACCCCACAGGAGAAACAGAGATGAAGAAAACGGAAGCGACGGCGATGAATTAACACCAGGAAGATGCAAAACAGCAAGAAACACGAGGAAACCCGTGAGAAAGTCGAGAACGAAAATGGAAAACGCAGAAGAATAACTTCCGTCCGGTTGTCGGTTCCTATCTCTTCGTGATCAGCACTTGATAAACGTCACGCCCAGACACGCAGTGCAGAACGTACCGGCGAGAACTCACGCAAGCAAACACGCACACACGCACGCAAGAAAGCAATGTTTATCGCCGTCTCCCTTTTGCGCATGCGTGCCCGGAGCGTCTCGGTAACCGCATGCCATCGAAACGCGTCGTTTTCTTTCAGCTCGCGACAAGCACCGTGTCGCAGGTCGCAAGCATAAAACAAACCTTTGGACAAAAAAAAAAAAAATGTACACTCGGTAAAAGCACATACGTCGCGGTTTGCATGAAACAAACACTGTTACGTACGGCAACGTGTCGGCGAAAGCTACAATACGCATTGGAAGCAAAACAAACAAGCTACAGTCTAGCCAAAGCTACACGCGATTCAGTCGACCAAACCGAACGTCACATTTGCCGAAAACCAAATATTTCCAGTTCGGTAGACGCATCTGGATGGATTCGGTAGTAGGTATTTGAAATGCAGAACCCCCAGGAGTCGTTTTTGTTGTCATTAGGGTATATTTTTAGAACAGTATACTGTACAGTATTAATAGTGAGAGTTACATTTATATATATTTCTCTTTCCTTTCGTGTATGTTATATTATATATATATATATATATATATATATATATATATATATATATATATATATATATATATATATATATATATATATATCGTTCAACGTCTAGAGAGAGAGAATCCAAAGTAAGTTCATTTTTATTTTATTTTTTTCCATAATGATATGGTGATTAAAGTATATATATCGTTCTAAACAAAGAAATTTATTATTATTATTATTATTATTATTATTATTATTATTATTATTATTATTAGTAGGAAACGTTTTCCCTTAGTGTAGGTTCACGTTTACATGCAAACTCTAATGCTCTTCCGAAAATTCAGAGTAGAAAATTATGTATAAAACTACACTTTAAGAACATCCCCTCAAATTCTTTTCAAGGCAAGTACAGTGCAGTAGATACAAAGTAGCAATGCTGGGCCGTAAATGCTCATTTTCTCTATTTTCGCGCAGCCGGTGAAACTTTTATTGGTGTTTATGTCTTGTCCAAGGCCAGCGCGAATTTTACATTTACTTTTATTCCTCAGAGGGAAGGTTTATGTTTTTACAGTCTTTGTGTGCAGTCCAAAATCATTTTTGTAATATGTTAATATTAAGGCCATAGTAAGAAAAATTGTACCTTTATCTAAATAAAATTATGGCCGAACCGCACTGTACATTACTCTTACTAATACTCAACTTTCTAAACTATTCCCTACCATGGTTAGCTAGCTAACTGCCTTTATCCTTCTTTCACCCATCTTACTTATCAGCTAAAAAAAAAAAAAAAAAAAAACAATCTTTGGTATGTGATAATGTTTTTATAGTAACATTGTTGTTTATGTTTACCTATGTTTATTTTTTGCTGGTTTAATCGTACGGTTTCTATTTTTTTCTTGGTATTTTCGTAATATGTAACGCCAGATCACGTAGGCTAATCAATCATTTCACTTTCATTTTGGCCACATATATTTCTGTCTTCGGAAACTCTTCTCGGAAATTAATGGTCTTTTGGGCTTGTTGCATACAATAATATTAATATAATAATAATAATAGTGATAAGAATAATAACAGTATTATTATTATTATTATTATTATTATTATTATTATTATTATTATTTATTATTACTCAAAAGATAACCCCCTATTCATAGGGAGCAAACCTACAGGGGCAATTAACTTGAATAATAATTATAATAATAATAATAATATTGTCTGGTTTTTTAATAATTTTTTTTGTCCTTGAGTCCCACTCCATCCACCTTGAAGCACTCCCCCGTTAAAAGACCTTGTCCCTATCCTTGCCCCCGGACGACCTTGACTCGAGCAAGACATACCTTGAAAAAAAAGAGAAAAAATAGAGAGAAAAAAAATGGAAGGTTTTTGCACGGAAATCGCTACTTTTATATGTTCATTCTCCTTGGCCTTTGGTCTTGTTTGAAGACCCATTTTTGCAGAAAACAGGTTTTATATTTGTACATGATGTGTGTGTGTGAGAGTGTCAAGATTGTCTCTCCGTCAGACGCCACACATAAATACATACATATATATATAATATATATATATATATATATATATATATATATATATATATATATATATAATGTGTGTAGTTAAGTTTATATATTTATATATATATATATATATATATATATATATATATATATATATATATATATATATAGTGAATGGCAGACACATGGCAGTATAATGTACTTGTATAGAAGTGTATTTCACACAATTGTATATTTTTTACATATTGTCAATTTCGTACGGAAACAAGATAAAATATCGCTGCTGTATTTCACATCATATATTTATTCTATAATATATTTTATGCGACCAAACTGATTTTATATCTAGATGTACAGAATGATGGCTTATTCATTAAGAATACCTTCTTCGGCTACTAAACTAAGTTCCAAAGTTCAAATAGAAATTTAAAGAAAGCGAATCGCGCCATCTCTAAATCCTACATCTTAGTTGCTCAGGTCTCGTCGGGATATCGGTGAAAATAGCTTTTAACGGTCCTTTGTGTGCGTGTGGTGTTTTAAATCTCCATTCGCAGACCAATGAACCGTTGTGTTTCGGCTGGTGTTGGCGCTGTTAGTTTTTGCCGGTGATATTTTCTTCTGTTTCTTTTTCTTCTTCTTTTTTGTTCCGACGCATTGCGGTCTTTGGGGATATATTTTAAAAGGCTGTTTGTTTGTCCGAGTCATACGAATACATATATATATATATATATATATATATATATATATATATATATATGTGTGTGTGTGTGTGGTGTGTGTGTGCTTAAAAATTACAGCTGATGCACGTATCTTCAGTAGGTATTCGCTTATATATATATATATATATATATATATATATATATATATATATATATATATATATATATATATATATATATATATATATATATATATATATTAACTATATATATATCTTCGTTTTAACGTGCTTTTTCCCATTTTTATACATATAAATAAATATATTATATATATATATATATATATATATATATAATATATATATATATATATATATATATATATATATATATATATATATATATATATATAGTTAATTTGTATGACTATGGTTATATTTCAGTGTTACATTTGAGCAACCTTTATTTATGTGATCTTGTTTGAGTTACAAAATGGAAAAAAAATGTTCAAAAATTATTAAGGTATTTTAGCATTACGTAGCATATAACTAGCTGTACACAATCTAGCGTAGCATCAGTCAGGGCTGGCCAGCGGCGGTGACCATAAAGATTGCAACGCCAGATTTACGGAAAGTCAGTCAGCGGCATTGCTAACAAATTCCTCCTGTAGACTGGTATGTTACTTGATTATTGCCTGGTTGTTAGTCGATTGTTGTGGGTTACAGTGGAAAGAAAGATAGAGGAATAAAAGTGGTAAAAATGCGTGAAAATATTTATTATAACTAGAAAAACCTCAGAGAGCCTCGGCGAATTAATGCTGGAGGTGGAATCCTTCACTAGAAGCTCTCTCTTCTATGGTATAGTTCGAAAGGGCTTAGTAACAAATAAAAATATGACTGAATATATTCTGACTTCATATCATACTTTCACTTACAAAGAACAATTACGCTTTCCGGTGCTTCCGTATGTAAGATATTGACTCTCTCTCTCTCTCTCTCTCTCTCTCTCTCTCTCTCTCTCTCTCTCTCTCTCTCTCTCGTACCTGGTACACCTCACATACTGTCAGTTAGGCATTGCGTGTGGCAAATCTCCTCCACTTTCTATTGAAGGGTTCCGTTCTCGCTGATCTTTCTTCGTGTTTTCTTTTAGTTTTCTTTCTTTCCTAATGTTTTCTTTGAGCTTCCTGTCTTTCCTGATGTTTTCTTTTAGTTTTCTTTCTTCCTAATGTTTTCGAGCTTCCTGTCTTTCCTAATGTTTCTTTTAGTTTCTTTCTTTCCTAATGTTTTCTTTGAGCTTCCTGTCTTTCCTAATGTTTTTCTTTTAGTTTTCTTTCTTTCCTAATGTTTTCTTTGAGCTTCCTGTCTTTCCTGATGTTTTCTTTTAGTTTTCTTTCTTTCCTAATGTTTTCTTTTAGTTTTTTTCTTTCCTAATGTTTCTTTGAGCTTCCTGTCTTTCCTAATGTTTTCTTTTAGTTTTCTTTCTTTCCTAATGTTTTCTTTGAGCTTCCTGTCTTTCCTAATGTTTTCTTTTAGTTTTCTTTCTTTCCTAATGTTTTCTTTGAGCTTCCTGTCTTTCCTAATGTTTTCTTTTAGTTTTCTTTCTTTCCTAATGTTTTCTTTGAGCTTCCTGTCTTTCCTGATGTTTTCTTTTAGTTTTCTTTAGTTGCTTTTCTTTCCAAATGTTGTCTTATAGTTTTCTTTCTTAATGTTTTCTTTTAGCTTGCTTTCTTTCCGAATTTTTAGTTTTCTTTCTTTCCTAATGTTTTCTTGTGGTCTTTTTCTTTTGTCGTTGTGTAATTTTTTGTCAGTCTCTGCATTTCTCTTATCTATTTCATTGTTCTCACATTGGTCTAGTTTTCTCCTTCATATGTTTATGTAAAGTAGAACCTTGTTTAAGCATCTTTGCTTTGTTTGTTTGCGGGAGGTATCCGACAGCTTATTCTTTTGCTCTTTGTCCCTTTCTTGTCTTACGAGCAAGAGCCCGTGCACCCCAAGGGCCAGCTTATTGTAACAAAATTAATGTAAAGTGAAAAGCCCTTCTCTGTATTTTTGTGCTGGTGCCAGTTCTAGATTTATTGGAGTACGCCATGTTTTGTTATTTTCTTGCACTTTCATTTTCTGCATCTTAGTTCATTCCTGAGGCTTGTGTTACAAAGCTGTTTGTTTATCACATTATTATTATTATTATTATTATTATTATTATTATTATTATGGCTTATTATTATCCTTCCTTAATGGAGACTATCGGTATTGCTCATTTCTGTTATCCAAGCCACAAGGAAAACATGAAATCTGAATATGCGTTATGTAATGTTCTTCAATTGTAATTGCATAAGACAACCATTATATTCGCTCAGTCATTCTTTTCACTTTTAATTTATCCTTGCAGTTCTTACAATGGCCGAGGTAGGGCTGCCCGCCTCACTAGTCACCGTCCCCTGGGAACTAAGGCTAAATTAAGTCTAAACGGCACTTGTGACGTAACGACGTACCTGTAAGGTTATCAGGTCCTAGTTTTATATATATATATATATATATATATATATATATATATATATATATATATATATATATAATATGTGTGTGTATGTATATATATATATATATATATATATATATATATATATATATATATATATATATATATATATATATATATATGCAGTATATATATATATATATATATATATATATATATATATATATATATATATATATATATATATATATATATATAAATAATTCACATCGGCTCACTTGTTGATTATATATATATATATACATATATATATATTTATTTATTTATTTATAATATGTGTGTATATGCATGTATTGTGTATGTATGTATATCTCCTCCTCCTCCTCCTTTTAAATGGTGGGTATCTGTTTTGGTGCAGGACTGAGAAAGTACCTGGAGTACACACACTCTCTCCCGCCTGTGGTCGTCACTCCATGGTACAGAGTTTAAGTCTGAGTATCATTTATGAACCATCACTCGGTGCTTGATCTGTTTGAAGTTCTTCTTATCATGAAGAAAGACAAGGAAAGTTTTCACGCGAAATGTTTTCATTATTATTGTGGACTCTTAATCTATAATATTATACAATACAAGGTATGTATTATGTATATAATATATATTTATATATACATATGTATGATGTATGTATTTATATGCACTCATGCATGTATGGATACATATATGCAGTATATATATAAATTAATTTATAAAATGCAGTATATTACCAAGACTTTGAAACGCTTCATATCAAATGAAATCGAATCTGGTATCCCCCTGGATTCGTATCCCACTCCGCTTTCACTCACCTCTCGGTTGTTGGCGTCTCAGGTCTCATTGTGAACTGTTGCTGGTCGTACCTGCCTTCCAGAATCTTTTCCCAGTTATATATATATATAGTGTGTGTGTGTATGTGTTGGTTAGTCTACTGTCCATTTTTACTATATATATATATATATATATATATATATATGTGTGTGTGTGTGTGTGTGTGTGTGTGTGTGTGTATTTGTAATATATTTATATATATATATATATATATATATATATATATATATATATATATATATATATATATATATATATATGTATGTTGTATTTGTAATAGGCAGAGTGACCTCTTAACTTCTCGACCTCATGACACTCTGGATTTAAGTGAAGATCAATTTGGATTCAAGGCTTTTTAGTCACAAGCATAAGTGCGATGTGTATATGTTGCATTATGTGCTTGCCCCTCTTGAATGACCTATTTCCCATTTTTTTTTTTGTGCAAATGCCACGACTGGGAAACCAGGTCAGGGTATATAAGGATATTTGCGTTTCTTATTTATCTGACATTGGTTAATACGATACTCTTGTCTTTTGCATGAAGACTTCTTTCTTAACTAAGTAAGTATTGTTTAAAACACTGTCCTATCAAGGGTCATTGCTCCTCCCCGTGTTGCCTTTGCTTTTGCTTACCGTGTTTCAGCTTTGTTTTTCGTGTTATGTACTTTTATTTTAGCCATTGTCTCCCGTGACAAACGTAGGGCGTGGATGGGGATAATGCTAATAATGATAATACTCCTCCCTTCCTTCATTTCTCCTTTTTTTCCTACTCCACCCCTCCTTCTCCTCCATGTCCTCATTTCTTCTCTTCTGAGGGTTTTTGGGGATAAGGATACTTAAGAAGGAAGGTGCATTTAGCAAACTGGTATATACAGTTTGTCTGTGAAACTGGCATTCTTTATAAATTACTGAGTTTTCTCTTGTTAAAAGTTTTTTATACATTTATTGTGACCTGCTTTTCATGGAGTGATTATCATAATTTTGAGTTGAGATAATTTGCAGTGTTTTGTTTATGAGATATATAATGTGTGCAGTATCAATAATGTAAGTTCATAGCAAGAGTTATCTGTATTTTAGGGACAGATGACCTTAATTGTTTTGACGGCAGTTCCCAGTATTAGGTCAATCAATCAATCTTTTTCTCCTTATGGCAGACCATGATGAGAAGAAGCCTCATCCACGCAGGTTTAGGGATCCTGGGGAGGGGGAAGGGGGAATGGGTCACAGTCAGTTCATAAGTGCTTAGTGCAGCTGTCCTCTTGATCTACTTAAACTAAGGGATGGGATGAGAGCCTGTATACCCATCTAAATCTCTCTCTCTCTCTCTCTCTCTCTCTCTCTCTCTCTCTCTCTCTCTCTCTCTCTCTCTCTCTCTCTCTCTCTCTCATTTGTAACTTCAAAGAAGGTTGTTTTCATGGAAAACATGGTTCATTCTTATGAGGGATTGTTGGTTTTTCATTATTATTATTATTATTATTGTGGCGGAGATGGTAATTGGTGCAAAGTGGCTTGAATAGTGCCCCTCTTAGACAGTTTTGGTACATAATTATACTTGCGATAATGGACAGATTAGACAAACTAAACAGTTCAGTACATAATTATACTCGCGATAATTGACAGGCGAGACGGAATATGCAGTCCTACAGTCAATGGTAAGATTGCAAAAATATGTTTTTCGGACAGACAGAGGATGAAAGCAGAAGAAACTGAGGAAATTCAATTTCATCAGACACGAAAAATAAATATATAAAAGGAAAATAAACAAATAGTTATTGTTATATGGCTAAACCAAAAATTGGGTGCTGTTCTAAATCTTGAACTAGAAGAAATAGAAATGATAGATAAAAAAATGAAAATAATAAGGAAAATTACAAAAGGACCTACCCGTAAGGTCGGTTGACAAGTTAATGTTGCATTTTAAAGCAAGCAAACCTACTGCTATGCCGTCGTTTTATGAAAGTACAGAAACCTTTTTACTGTCATTTTATTAATAATTTCCCTTAGAAAATAATTTAAAAATGCGAGAAGCTTAAAAACGAGGGACGTAACAACTGTAAGGATCAGAACCCAAATATGCATTATAATGTACTACTAACCTTTCGGCTGTCATATTATCAATAATTTCCCTTAGAAAATAACGCAAAAATGCGAGAAGCTTAAAAACGAGGGACGCAATGATTGTAAGGATAATTCCTTTGTTACTGGATCTCCCCGTGTATCAGAACCTAAATGTGTATTATAAAGTGCTACAAAGTCTCTAAGAGTTGAAAATGAAGGGGTAGGGTAGACTACAAAAAATATCTTTGAACGTAGAACCCGTGAAAACGCCCACACGACCCAGATAATCATTACAGCTTTCGAACGGTGCTTGTAGTTGTTTAGTTGTTCTGTTGTTGTTGTTGTTGTTCTTCTTCTTCTTCAATCTGTTGAACGAAGATTCCTTTGCTACTCCATAGTTGTTCCTGTATTCGTTTGGTTCAAGAATAGGTTAATGGGTTGCGAGCATTTAAGCAATTAAAATTGCTGATGATGCATATGAATTCATTTAGGTATACTTAAGATTCATGAAGGTTTTGCTTTTATAATTTCAGTTTTTACTTCATTAAAGGGATTTTTTTATAATATATATATATATGAACGTGATTCATTTATCACACATTGTTACAGGTGAAAAATAAGAAACAGGGTGTAGGTCCTGACCGGTTTCGACTTTATTTCCAAGCCATTAGGACTGATTGAGAAGTCACAAATTAATACTACAAGAATACTAACGAACATACACAACCGTTATACCCAAAAAACTCATTTGCTAAAAATCACAATAGACTCTCAGGGGACATCTGCTGATAAACAGACCATTCAGATCCACAAGGTGTCATGGAGGCGGAGTTTGGAAAATTAACCTTCTTCCTGTGTTTTGCTGATATATACCTTAAAGTTTAAACAATTTACAAATTTCTTTTGATATTAAAGGATCAAGTTTATACATCCCTTGACTGATAATTAACTTTCTTTTATGAAGCTAGATTCAATGATGTTCCTTTCAGTGCATTATTAGAATATACAATCCTTTTTGCTTCCCAGTTGATAGCATGATTGTTCTCACTAACATGTACAAATATACCACTGTTCCCTTGTGCATATCTCATTTCTTATGTTGTTCAATTCTTTTTCCAAGGTTTGTTCTTGATAAGTACATTTTCATTTTATAATTTCAGGGATATCTTTTACTTTATTAAGGCAGAACAAGCAAATTTTTTTGTGTTGAGGTTCTTTCTTTTTTACAAATCTTCATATTAACTATCAGGATATCAATGCATTCCTAATCTTATATTTCATCATAGGTATACATACCCGTATGCTCTTATAGATATCCAGAATATGCACATAGGAAGAAATATATAGTGGTTTTATATGTGTGTATATATTTCTTCCTATGTGCATTTCTATTCTGGACAAAGCAATAAGGTTAAAAAAATCTATGTTTTTAAGAGCATTACGGGGTATATATATTGATGATGAAATAGATAAGATTAGGAATGCAGGCAAAAATATCCTGATAGTGTATTAAATATATGAAGCGGCAAAAGACTTTATATCAAACCAGAAAGAACCTTACAACACAAAAAATTTGCTTGTTCACTTATAATTAGTATGAAAGATATCCTCATTTTACCCCTTATAGACAATATTAAAGGGTGTGTATATAAAATTCCGTGTAAGTCTTGTGACAACTTTTATATTGGCCAAACCGGGAAAGCACTGGAAAAAGAATTGAACAACATAAGAAATGTGTGAGATATGCACAAGGGAACAGTGGTATATTTGTACATGTTAGTGAGAACAATCATGCTATCAACTGGGAAGCAAAAAGGATTGTATATTCTAATAATGCACTGGAGAGGAACATCATTGAATCTAGCTTCATAAAAGAAAGTTACAATATAATATGAATATAGTCAAGGGATGTATAAACTTGATCCTTTTTAATATCAAAAGAAATTTGTAAATTGTTTAAACTTTAAGGTAGGCAGTAGTATATATGAAAATAGATTATCATATTTGTAAACATACGAGGGTAGTAAGGTTAATGAGTTTCCAAACTCCGCCTCCATGACACCTGTCAGGTGTGGATCTGAGGTGGGTATGGTCTGATCAGCAATGTCCCTGAGAGTCTATTGTGATTTTTAGCCAAATGAGTTTTTAAGGCCACTCCTACCTCGACACCGGCCAGAGTGGGTATATGGAGCCTCTAACGGTTGTGTATGTTCGTTACTGTTCTTGTAGTATATATATTTGTGACTTCTCACACTCTGTATCAGTCCTTCGTCAATGGCTTGGAAATAAAGTCGAAACCGGTCAGGACCTACACCCATTTCTTATTTTTTCACCTGAATGTGTGATATATATACTATATATATATATATGTGTGTGTGTGTGTGTGTATATTTATATATATTTATTTATATATATACATACATACATACATACATACATACATACATACATACACATCGTTCACATTAAGCCGTTTTCCCCTAATAAGAGTTGGCTCCCGAACAAAGCGAAACAATAATAGTCATTGCCAGTGAATAACAGAAATATATCTAAATAGATAACGTCACTAATTTAATACCCCTTATATACTGACACAGTTTATATGTATACAGTAGTATACAGTATAAATATATATATATGGGTAGAGAGAGAGAGAGAGAGAGAGAGTGACTGACTGACTGACTGACGGACTCGTTGCGTACACTAATTCCATCCTCTTCGCCTCCGTCTATTGCTTATGGTGCCATTGCCCTTTTGGCCAGGGCAAGGAGCACCAGCAACAGCAACAACAGCACCAGAAGCAACGGCAACAGCAGGTGCACTGGCGGAGTTGCTGACGGCACCTCTGCTGCGTTCATTGCCTATATTAAGACATTTTATCAGCAATGGAATCTGCTTGTGTGACTCATGCTTTTTATTATATCCTCTAACTGGGGGGATGCAGTATAGTCCTGCAGGAGGGGTGGGTGAAGGTCCAGTAGGATATTTGGATAAAAAAAAAAATTATTTTTTAGTGATCGGATGGCTTGTATGTCTTGAATTGGCTTCTCAAGAACTGAGGTCGTCTACCCTGCTTAAAATTCATTTTTAATTTTGGTAAACGTACATTTATATATTTATACTGTTTAATGTCTTGAAGGCTCTAACTGGTAGAAATCTTTTACAAATGATTAAAATATATCACAAATTGACATTGCGGTAGCTCTGAAAATGCATTGTTTAGTGAAAGTTATTGTATATGCTGAAATTGATATAAAGTCCCATAGGACGGGCAAATTTGGGTCCTTAGTATGTCTTAATTATGGAGTTAAAGGTATACATGGAGAGAAAGCAATAAAAATGGTAGGGGCGGGGTCTAATTAGCCCATGTAGGAAGTTACAGACCGACCTCCTGAGAGGTGAGAGATTACACGTAGATTTATTCGTCACCAAACATGGAATATATAAGTAACGATACTTGATTATTATGGAGGAAGGTTTGGAAAAATAATAACATCCTCATACTGCATGGAAATGCGTTAAATTTCTGTTATATCAAATGACTACACTATTTGCATTTTCATGTTTATTATAGAATAATTTAAACACTTGCGAGTCGTTTTTCTCTATCGTAAGGTTCGCCCAAAGTAAATTGCTTTAGAATGAAATATGAAAATTGAAGCAATGTAAAGTTGAAGAGGCTGGACAGCTACAGAGACCAAAGGGAGTGGATGGAAAGTAAGCAGAAGGCTTGAATGGTGTTCTTTGTTTAGATTAAGATAAGTTTCTAAAGTAGGTGTTACAAGAGTGCTTGATCTGTTTCCTCCGTAGAAGGGCATAGATATTTGTCCGTGATGACGATGATGCTTGTTGGGTATTAACTTTCCATTCGACTGAGACTTTGGTTATTGGATTAAAGTATTGAATTCAGGCATTTTCAAACCTAATTTTAATTTTGTTTCACAGTCCACTGATCAACTGTCAGCTCCCATTGTTTCCAATGAAAAAACATTCTCTCGGAAAAGTAAAGGAAGACAAAACACGACGGCGTAAGCTTCAGAACGCATTAGTAATTTAACCTGCTAGGACTGCTTTACACAGCATGCCGTCGCTGTGCGATCAAATCTCGCCCTTCCGTCCTTCGGCATTAAGGGTGAGAAGGGCGTGAAGCCACGCATAGGATATGCATTACTACGACTCGAGTTCCGCCCCCTTTTTGGCATTCTCTCTCTCTCTCTCTCTCTCTCTCTCTCTCTCTCTCTCTCTCTCTCTTCTCTCTTATGTGTGTCAGCGATGTTTTGTTGCGTCGCTTCTTATCTTTTGATTTATGTCCGAACGCTTTTCGAAATGGCGTTGTATTTTGTGCGATTGTGTGCGCTGTTTTTCATCTTTAATATCGGTGTTGGTTTGTTTATTTTATTTTTAGCTGCTCGGGTTAATGGTTTTACTAACTTGTTCCGCAGAGAAAATTGGAATGATGATGATAATAACTGTGCATTACGCAGCACTTTTTTTTTCTCTGTATTTCAAATTTGATTTAGTACAATTCTAGACGTTCTGTTTGAACAGGGAATTGTATTAATGTTAAAATATATTCTACTCAGGTGTTAGTTATGTACTGTTGAATGTATAGATTATAATACTAGTATTTTAATTATGATAATGAATATCTTTTAAGAGATTCTTCATGATTAAAAAAAAAAAAGAACTTTTAAGGAAACCAAGCTGCTATATGATTAGACTTCAACCCCAAAATGTCCGCCACTACAAGTCTTTTAACTTGCAATAACGACTAAAAAAGGGTGAATGTGAAAGTTGGTAAAGGAGCTGTGTTATCGTAGATGCTGATCTGATTAAATGAGTTGGTATTGGACGTCGTATTGTGTTCTTAACGAGGGAGCTTTAAATAATTCCCGTTCTGTTTTATAGTTTGGTCATTAAAACTAAGATCTCTATCTCGCCTATAACTTGGTTTGATTACAGCGTCACGTTGAGGGACTTTCCCCTGACGCTCTCTCTCTCTCTCTCTCTCTCTCTCTCTCTCTCTCTCTCTCTCTCTCTCTCTCTCTCTCTCTCTCTCTCTCTTCGAAGGAAGATGATTAATTTCGGTGTGCTGAATAGTTAATGAAGAATCGGATGAGCATGAAATTATCGAATTGCAATCTCATGAGAGAGAGAGAGAGAGAGAGAGAGAGAGATCGCTTCCCTCTCTCTCGCCCTCCCTCCATCCTCTTTTTTTTTTATCGGGTCGGCTAGAATGGGACATAAGGACATAGCAATGATTTCTTAGGAAATCCTCCCAGCATTGTCACGCGCCATGGTAAGATTATAACGTATAAATATATCTTAGAGACGAAGACTTCCAAGATTGACCCTTATTGTTACTATATTTAAAGACTTCCAGTTTCATGCATTCTGTTAATTCTTAAAAAGGATATTTTGACCTGAATATGTAGCACATTTTTTATTATTAAAGACCTACAGTTTTATGCATTCTATCAATTAATGAATTGGACATTTTGACTAGCGTCTGTGGCACTTATCTTTAACCTATTTCAAGACCTACAGTTTTTATGCATTCTAGTAATTAATAAATAACACATTTTGACCTGAGTCTGTGACATTTATCTTTAACCTGTTTAAAGACCTACAGGTTCAAGCATTCTGTTAATTAATAAATGGGACATTTTGACCTGAGTCTGTGGCATTTATCTTTAACGTATTTCAAGACCTACAGCTTCATGCATTCTACTAATTAATAAATAACACATTTTGACCTGAGTCTGTGGCACTTATCTTTAACCTGTTTAAAGACCTACAGCTTCAAGCATTCTGTTAATATATAGGACATTTTGAGCTGAATTTGGAGAGACACATATGCACACGATGAAGGGTGATTCGCTTGTTGTAGGAGTGGTGGGGGGAGGAGGAGGAGGAGGAGGCGAGGAGAGGGGTAGGGAGAGGGCCAAAGGGGTACATTAGAATAGGAAGGGGGCGTTTTAGTGTAGTGTTAGCCCCGTGGTGGCCACAGACGGACGACAAATTTACATTAGGTGTAGTGTGCTTTCGGCGTCGTCAGGGCGTGGGTATCATCCGAAGCGTTATTTACCAAATGCCGTTATTTCTCGCTTAATATTTATTCGTGGATTAGTGTTTTTTTTTAATAAGGCTTTTTCATAAAGGAGGAAGATGTGACTGAAGTGCTTCGTCATGTCGAAAGCGGAAGGGAAAGATAGTTTGAAAAGAAAAAAAAAAAACTGGGAGGCGTGAGAACGTGAATGAGGCGTTGTCGCGTTGTTTTTTTTCATGTGGGAGACGTTATTTATTTTGTTATTCGTTTATTTAGTTTTTTACTCACGGAAAATGCAGTTTTGAATGTGGAGTTTATTCAGTGGTATTTTGATCAGTTCAGAACAATTTCAGTAAATTGTTTTGGTTTTGGTTTTGAAATATGTATATTCTATTTTGTTCATTTATTTAATTAATTTCTTTCATGGAAAATGCAGTTTTGAATGTGGAGTTGGACAAGTCAATGGTATTTTGATAACTTCAGAACATCCTCATTAAAATATGGGTTTGATTTTTATGTATATTCGTTTTCTAAGTATATCAGTAGAATGTGTTGCAAATCCGTAAGTGCTCGATGAATCCGCTGACCTTCCGTTCGTCACGCAGACTCATCTGGAAAATTTGTTATAACTGTTTAGTTCTCATGGATTTTACATAAACTCATCGGTTTGATACACTCGTCCACATACGTATATATATATATATATATATATATATATATATATATATATATATATATACATATATATATATATATATGTACTTATATATATATATATATATAACTAATATATATATATATACATATGTATATATATAATGTACATAAGTATGTCTGCATACAGTTTTCACTGTATTTCAAGTGAATCATATTAAATGCAATTTTGTCAACGACCGAAGTCTTTCGTCTTGAAATCCCAGCCTTTGAACAATTCCCATTAAAAAACAAAATAGACGAGTGTACGTGGTTTTCCCGGGACGTGGAACGCTCTGAAATGTGATAAAGCGAAGAAAAAACAAAGTGAAATTTGAAAGTTATTGCAGACTTTTTGTTCCGTGATTTTGATGTATCTTGTGATAAATCTTTACAGTAGTAGTAATGTGCCTAGCACGGCATCCATGTAGATGAGAAAAGGGAGTTGATAAATTGACGAAAATTGGAAAAACAGTGACTAGGGTGACGAGTGAATCGAAGTTGATAACAAACCTCTTGGCTTTGTTTAGTTTGAAAATTTCTCTTCATAGTGTGACTTTGGCTTGACAGATTTTTTAACAGACGCCATGGGGAAACTAACTCAGCGACTGAAAGAAAGTGCCAGTAAGGATTCCTCGTCTTCTCAAGGGAATGAAAAGAAACGTAAGTTGGGTTTGAATTTGAGATGAATTATTATTGTATTATTTCTTATCGAGTTGGAAGGTGAAAGGGTAAGTTTCAGGGCTGTCTGCTAGTATACTCAATGTATAGACTTATGTTGACAGTGTATGTTTTGCATTTCTCTCTCTCTCTCTCTCTCTCTCTCTCTCTCTACCTCTCTCTCTATATCTATATATATATCTATCTCTCTATATATACAGCATATATATATATATATATATATATATATATATTTATATATATATTGTCTATATATATATATATATATACATATATATATGTATATATATATTTCAAACTGTAATATATATGTATATATATGTATATAAGTTCCCTGAGGAACACATTTCAAAACTCATTCTCACAAAGGTGTATCATCGAACGGGCATATAAGTAATATATCAGGATATGCCAAAATGTATTACATTATACGATCAATAGAAATCATATACCTTCTTCCGAGCTATATTCTGGAATCGTTAATTATCAAACAGACAGTACCATGAATGCCCAAAACTCTCCACCCTCTCTATAACCGTCTTCCTTGCTTTTCATATCCAGTCGCCCTTCCCTTCTATATATATATGAACTATGGTTATGTACAAATGTTTTTTAAAGAGATTTTTGTATATTTTATATATGTATTCTCAATATTTATTCTTTATTGCAGCCTTGAAAATGAGACTAGTTGTTCTGAAACGTACAAAAAGAAAGATGTTTTTATAAGAAGTCTGTTTATGCATGTATGTATGTATCCTTTTTATATATATATATATATATATATATATATATATATATATATATATATATATATGTATATATATAACGTCTCTCTCTCTCTCTCTCTCTCTCTCTCTCTCTCTCTCTCTCTCTCTCTCTCAAATACGAAGCATCTTGTGAACGTGCGTCATCGCCTTCGATTTCACAGTTATGTCGTGTTAACACCTCAGCGCTTTCCCAATAGATAATATGAACGTGTCTCATTCATTTGGCGTCGGAACAAAGACTGGTGGAAAAAAAGAAAGATTAAGAATCGCGAAAAAGAAATACAACAGTGGGTGGTTCAGTGCAGTTGTTTTTATGTTATTTTAAGTATCCGTTCAATATTTTTTTCAGATTCCGGAGTTTGTAATATCTGTGGGTTAATGGTATTTTTGCATAGAAAGATATAAAGCGTAATTAATTTAGTTGCTCCTGTTTTGTCTTCTAGACGTTATGTGAAAGAATGATAATTTCAATACGTTGTATATTCTGAAATGGCCCGATTGTGAAAGCGAATTTTATATATCCCTTGAACTGTGCAGAATGCAACGGCAGATTTTATTTGTCAGGTGAAACACCAGTGTTATTTTGTTGGTTTCTCTAATGTCGATGCTGCCATTGGTGGAGTGTATTCATAGAAATCTAACTTATATTATATTTTTTAATTATATATTTTATAACTGTACCGTACTACTAACTGCAAAAACATTACAATCTTTAGTATTGCATTTGCTTAATATTTTTTTTTATCAAGCACGTGGATGTGAAACATTTTTCACTTTTGTGTGTAAATTGACGACTTTATTTTAGTGATTAATAAAAGAAAATGGGGGGAGGGGATTGTTTAATCACCTCATGAAAGTGGTCAGTCAACTATTCTTGCACATGACTGGTCAGTCCTTTTATTTCGGTCTCTCCATCCTTTTCAAAAAATTAATTAAACCAAAACTTCGACAAAAATAAAAAGTACTTCATAAAATATCTAAAAAGTGCTACACTCTTTAAAAAGCCTTAAAAATAAATAAAAATTTCGACAAAAATAAAAAGTGCTTCATATAAATATCTAAAAGGTGCTATACACACTTTTTAAAACGCCCCAAAACCGTTCATTGCGTGGCCTAACATTGCCCCAATTCTGGAGAGAGGCTTCTGAGAGTGTGGGTCGTAAACCGTGCTTTCGTTTCCCAGTTATGGGCTTCCCGTATTCCTTTTGTATGCTAATTCCGAATGGCTTTGCGAGCAACTGGTCGAGGTTGCTTTGGGACTGACGGGGGCCGATCTGTGCTACACTTTCGTTTTGTGAAATTGAGGCTATTTTTCGCCAAGGATGGTGATGTTTGTTTTTTTTTTTTTGGTTGTTGATAGCAAACGGTCGTTTTAGAAGAGTTGCCAGAGATGATTATTGTTATTAATTGTTATGGTTCTCAACATAATTTCTTTGCCTTAATTTTCGTTTGTTTTGCAAACAACAGCCCTCCCCTCCCCCCAAAGAAAGCTTACTTATTCTTTGGAAATACCTTTCCCGTTAAGATTCTCTCTCTCTCTCTCTCTCTCTCTCTCTCTCTCTCTCTCTCTCTCTCTCTCTCTTTTCTCCCCTTTGTTCACAATAATTTCAGTTTTGTGTCGCTATTGTATGTGGTTATTTTTTTAAAATATTTTTCGTCAGTAATCTCTCTCTCTCTCTCTCTCTCTCTCTCTCTCTCTCTCTCTCTCTCTCTCTCTCTCTCTCTCTGGTGTAAAAGTTTTCTACAAATCCAGAAGCACAACCTACAGAAAACGGCCATTTACATATCATTGGCGGTACGGAGGGTTTCTGTAGTAATTGAATAACCAATTCAATCGCCAATTATCCTTCTAATGGCCGGCTTCCTGTACAGCAGTTAATTACAAGATAGCTTTGCTTCCTGTGACAGTAAATTCATCAGTTCGTAGCGACAAGGAATGTGTCGCATTCTGTCGCCATCTTTTGAAGCGAACTTCCTTTTGTCATCGTATTTCCTAGTTTACTGTTGGATTTTCTTATTATTTTGACAGTGGGACGAATAACCAACCCGTTCAGAGCCGGTTGTTTTCGCAAATGCAGTAAAGTGCCTAAAAAGGTTATTCCTAGAACTGAGAAGTTAGCGCAATCGGCTTAACTTGCTGCATTAGCAAAATGGCTGTAATTTAGCACGTGCCTCTCTTTGTGACATTCCTGCTTGTACGTATGAATTGCGCATGTAGCTCTCATGTGCGTGGGGCTATAGATAGAGAGAAAATGAGCGCTTGTCAAAAGAATGAGAGAAATAAGGCAAAGGGAGAAAGAGAGTAGGGTTCGTATCAGCTTTGTGACAGTTCCAGAGAAATAAGCGAGATACGATTGTGATAAACGCAAGTGCACAAAGTACCCTAGGGTTGTGGTATCTAGAAGCAGAGCTGATACATGCAGTACAAATGTTTTGTAGCTATTTGTTTATGTTTATATTTATATATATATATATATATATATATATATATATATATATATATATATATATATATATATATATATATATATATATATATATATATATATATATATATATATATACACACACACTGTATATGCCTATGTATGTGTTTGTATGTGAATGTGTATGTGTGCGTATGTAAATAGAGGAAGGAGAAGAGGGCCGGGCGACCGGTCAGTATGATTGGACATTTAAGACTCGCCTGTTTTGGCTCCCTTCTTTAGCAAATTATGACTCGATGATGGCAGCCGATGATGAGTTCGTTAATAAAGAGACCCAGAATGGTCGGGTAAACAAGGGACATCTTGTATATTAGAGCAGTATTTAAGAGCAAGACCGTGCAAATCGTCTTCCGTGTCTAGAGAAGGTTATTGAACAAATTTCACTAACAGTTTGCATTTGCCCATGTCTCTCTCTCTCTCTCTCTCTCTCTCTCTCTCTCTCTCTCTCTCTCTCTCTCTCTCTCCCTCTAAGCATTCTTGCTCTTGAAACTGAAGAAAATAATTGTGATATCCAGGATAAACTGTTGATGTCAGTGATTTTCTAATACATTAGAAAACCATTTTTTGATTCTGCGGTAACTTATTTAAAGATGATATAGGAAACGTAGGAATAAGAAAAGACTGAACTAGACAAAGAAAAAAAAGATTAAGATTCTTATCTATGTAAAGAGAAATGACAGAGAGGGAAAAGAAGAGACTTGGCGGAAACAGACTGAGACAGATATCTTAATGAATGTTGCATAGATTACCAGAAAGATAATGTCAGATAAATGGACGGAAATCGTAGAAAATTTAAGAAAGTCACTGTAGAGATGTCAAGGAAAATGTATCAAAGTGAAATATGAAATATTAATGGCGATAAAGGTAGTGTTTTCAGTGAGATGAAAAATGTATATGTATAAAAAATTATCCACCCAATATCAGGTAGTGCTTGATATCCTAAAATGGTGTTTGAGGTTCTAGATAAAAGAACTTCTAGTAGAAGAAAATGCAGTCATGTCCAAGTTCTTGAAGGAAAGTCTGTCATGGAATTTGAAAGTTTTGATTCAGCCTTAAAGATCCAGAAAGTTATTCGTTAAGGAATCTCGTGGATTTTTGTGCTAAAATGCTAAGTAATCAAAACCGGCCAGCCTTCTTTTGGGAAATATTAATATTTTTTCGCACTTTTAGCATATCATTGCTTTTAAGTTAAGTATACCTTTAGTTTAACCAGACCACTGAGCTGATTAACAACTCTCCCAGGGCTGGCCCGCAGGATTGAGACTTATTTTACGCGGCTAGAACCAATTGGTTACCTAGCAACGGGATCTACAACTTATTGGAATCCGAACACACATTATACCGAGAAATGAATTTCTATCACCAGAAATAAATTCCTCTAATTCTTAATTGGCCGGTCGGAGGCTCGAACTCGGGCCTAGCAGAGTGCCAGCCAAGAACTCTAACGACTCTTCCAACGAGGAACTATATCGTTGCTTTTGATTCCATTGCAAGTATTTTTTTTTTTGCACTTTTAACATATCGATGCTTTTGAATTTATTGCACATTTTTTTAACGGAAAAGCAGAATTGCTGAATGTTTTTGCACCTTTCTATCTCCCTCAACGGTCAATATGTTCAACTTACAAAAGTGGTCATACAGTACTTTGTTACCTTTGCGATGTGGATCATAATCACGTTACCCGTTCCCAACATAACGGAGTATAAAATCTCAGAGAAATGGCGGCAGCATGACAATTGCCTCCCAAAAATCATGATTCGAAACGGGAAGCAGACAGTAGGCGTATGATAAGAGGGGCAATGAATCACAGTGTGGATGACTGAGAAAGCAACAGAATAAGTTTGATGTGACATTTATATATATATAATATATATATATATATATATATATATATATATATTTATTTATATTAAAAGTGAAGGGTTTTTATGTTTATATAATTATCCGAAGAGGTTTTGTGTTTATTTCGCCCACATATCCGAGCGGACATCATTCAGACACCACATTTCCCGCTGTGAGACAAGATTTTTTTAGTAGAAATAATAGACGGAAGTACAAATATATTATTATTATTATTATTATTATTATTATTATTATTATTATTATTATTATTATTATTCGAACTTGAATTATTTTTTATTTATGGAAATAATTTACATTTGTTTTGCCGTTTTGTTAACTTGTATCTCGTAGGTACTTTTATTTATAAGCTTGGTTTCTGTTGTCATTAACCATCTTTATATCTGAATAAGTTCATTGATATTCTGTATGATCCGTCTCTGATTGTCAGAAGGTTGGGTGATCACACCCCATTGATATTTGAAAGCCTTAATGTCACCCCTCAAATGCATCGTTTGTTTTTATTAGGTCTCCTAGCTTAAAGACAAGGTCCTTTCTACAACGGCGGAACGGGTGACCACTCAATGCTTCCTACTCCTGAGTCACTGCATCTTACAAATATCCGAATAGTTTAAAACTGACGAATCATTTCCTTCCGTAAATCGAGTTGTGTAAGGTGAAAGCTCTGACGTTTCCTGAATACTCTTCAGAAGTGAAAGAAGCATCCAGCTAATTGTGTGACTTGAAATAGCTGTCAGTGCGTTAGCCTCAAGAGAACCATGTCTGGATTTAACTTCAGATTTTTCCTTTGTGCCCTTTTCATTAGAATTCTCTCTCTCTCTCTCTCTCTCTCTCTCTCTCTCTCTCTCTCTCTCTCTCTCTCTCTGTCTCTCTCTGTGTGTGTGTGTGTGTGTGAGACAGCTCTGTAGATTTCTACAGTGAAAGCTGCTGTCATCAATCAAGTTGACTGAGAGAGATATTCACCATAGACCTGTTACATAGAATGACGTTGCATTGCAACGGTAGGTTAGTGTTTCATTACCGTTTTTTATCAGCCATATCATTTCTTGCCTAAGGCTGCGACACTTCACAATTTGGCTCCTCTCTCTCTCTCTCTCTCTCTCTCTCTCTCTCTCTCTCTCTCTCTCTCTCTCTCTCTCTCTCTCTCTCTCTCATAGGAAATTGGTTGCTATTGAAAATAACTGCAGGTGATGCCTTTCTTCAAATATCTTGTTTTCTTGGGCACTGTCTACTCACTGGCTGGTTATGTTAAGCATCCCTCGTGTATAACCTGTTTTTGCCTAACACGACGTACGCCCTCGTAATCTTGAACGTTTTACCCTTTCGCTTTGGGTTTGCAGAACGTATTTTACTCATGGATAAGTTTTTGTTTAGTTTTGGAGCGTTCATGGAAATGAAAAATCATGGCAAAGTATTATCTGATTGGTGTAGGATGGAAATAAAAAAAACATGGCAAAGTATTATCTGATTGGTGTAAGATGGAAATCAAAAAAAACATGCAAAGTATCTGATTGGTGTAAGATGGAAATAAAAAATCATGGCAAAGTATTATCTGATTGGTGTAAGATGGAAATAAAAAAAACATGGCAGAGTATTATCTGATTGGTATTAGATTATTTTATGAAATATATTTTCCTTCTCTGTAGCTTCCTCTTTCTTATACATGTCTTAGAAAGGCTTGAGATGCCTCGTCCATGTGGAAAGAATGGGGAAAAACAGGTTGGTGAAAAAGGGGCTTATAATATATTCAGGAGTGCTAAGAGGCAAGAGAAGACTAATTAGGGAGGTCTGGATAGATGGAGTGAAAAGAGGCATTGGAAATAAAGATACTCAACAGCTAGGAAGTAAGAATGACAGGTGCAAGTTAAAAAGGCGGGTTTGTGCAGTTTGTGTAGGGGCGTAGGACGCCCTGCTGATGAGTCTTCTGCGTAGGTGTATGAAGCGTGGAAGTTATCTATGAGAGATCGATCCTTGATTCATTAGTTAAAGTATATGACAGAGATAGTTTATATTATATAAATATATATATATATATATATATATATATATATATATATATATATATATATATATATATATATAATATAATCTCACCTATTCATATAGAGAAAGGTATGCTAAGAATAAAACACACTACTTGGTAGGACAGACCTTGGCGAATCTCAAATATAGTCTACGCCCATTCCTCTTTTTTAATGAATTTTTTTTTTTTTTTCGTTTTTTGTTTTTGCCATTGGGCTGCAGACGGGAGTTTTTATTTTTTTTTCATAGAATTTGACTGGACCATTGTTTTAACTGTATATTATCTAGATAACAGGGGATGACTAATATCCGTGAATTTTTTCTATTTTTACATTTTCATTGATTTTTTTTTTTTTTTTTTGGTCGCTGTGGTTATTTATAAGATTTTCGTTAAGAAGTTTCCCAGCGTTTCTTTCTTTTCAGTTAAATTGTTTTTCTGATTAACGTTTCTCTCCATTATTATTATTATTATTATTATTATTATTATTATTATTATTAGTAGTAGCAAAATGCCAATTTTCAATGTCTGTGGACAGGACGTTGTGACGCCACTGTGCAACATTGAATTATTATTATTATTATTATTATTATTATTATTATTATTATTATTATTATTATTATTATTTCTCCTCTTTCCAGCTAACAAAAACTGGCTTCATCCTCCGGAAGCACTTCAGAAGGGCCACATAGCTTACTTAGTGAAGGTGAGTTTGACAATACATAAGGTTATTTTTAGAAATTCTCTCTCTCTCTCTCTCTCTCTCTCTCTCTCTCTCTCTCTCTCTCTCTCTCTCTCTCTCTCTCTCAAAGCCTTGTTCATTACCCTGTGTATGGGTTTGTATTTGCTTGACACGCCAATACTTATCCAGTTCCTTTCTCTGCCGTAGGGGGTTAGTGCTATCAGTGCACCTCACGCGGTGCACTGTAGACATTACTTAAGATTCTTTGCAGCGTCCCTTCAACCCCTTGCTCAACCCCTTTCACTCCTTTTACTGTACCTCCGTTCATATTCCCATTCTTCCACCGTACTTTTTCACCCTCTCCTAACAGTTGTTTCATAGAGCGACTGCTTTGAGGTTTTCCTCCTGTTACACCTTTCAGACCTCCTTAATTCCCAGTTCTCCTTTCAGTGGTTGGCCTTTGGCCTCAATCTTATATTCCCATTCCAATTCCCTCCTCGCAGTTTTTGGGCAGCACGGAAGTGGACCAGCCGAAGGGGATCGAAGTGGTGAAGGAGGGCATCCGAAAACTCAAGTTCAACCAACAGCTGAAGAAGGCCGAGGGAACCAAGACGCCCAAGGTCGAGCTAACCGTCTCCATCGATGGCGTGGCTATTCACGAACCCAAAACAAAGGTAATGAATGAGGTGACCAGTCCTTGATAGTGTTTTCGTATATATATATATATATATATATATATATATATATATATATATATATATATATATATATATATATATATATATATATATATTTATATCAGTCTTCTGAAGATGGCTGGTTTAGTGAAGCGAAACTGGTCAGGATCTACAACCGGTTTTCAGTTCTTCCCGGTGGTGTGGTGTTTGATTTATCAAATCACGTGTAAGAGTGATTATGCTTAGATGTGTAAATACACACACACGCTTATATATATATATATATATATATATATATATATATATATATATATATATATATATATCTATATATATATATATATATATATATATATATATATATATATATATATATATAATATATATATATATATGTGTGTGTGTGTGTGTATGCAGTTATGTGTGTTGGTTACTATTCATTCCCCTGTTGTAGGTAATATAATATTATTTTGAACCAGTAAAAGCATTGCCATTAAGGGCCTAGTTATTCATAATGTAACCATTTAATTTTTTTATATGCTGAGCACGGTAATGGAAAAGATGTTTAGTTGTTAAGTATTTGCGTATGAGTGAAGTAAAGCATTTTTCATGTACGGTATTATCGCGTTTATTCCGAAAATAATATTATTTCCAAATCATAATCTGTCAACAGAATTAGAATTTTTCTTATCGAATGTATTGGAAAACAACCTGAAAAAAACTAGTTGGAAAAAAAGAGGAAACATTCGTGATCTGTGATTTTTCCTGAAAAAAAAAAACTAGTTGGGAAAAAAAAGAGGTAACATTCGTGATCGGTGATTTTTTCCATTTAATTCAGTTAAAAGTGAAGAGCGATGGAATATAAAAGAAATAACAGATAAGTATTATCCGTTATGGGTTCACTGAGCCAGGTAAATCCGCGGCTGTGGAAACGTGTCAAGAATGAGTCGCTGTTTCGTCATCCGTTCTCACTGCACGCGCACGCGCAGTTCACACTCGCTCACACCCAGGACCTCCAATGAAGTCATTGCCCTTTTATGCTGTTCCCTCCCCCCCCTTCCACATCTCGGGCCCGTCTCCCCCTTCCCCTCCCCTCCCTTCTTCCTCCTCAGAATGCCCCTCCCCTCTCCTGTTACCATTCCCGCGTAGACGTTGCTCTACAGGCAAAAATGGTCAGTTTGACGAGCATTCGTCATCTTTTCGCTCATTTACATTTATTTACACGGTTCACACGGTTCCGTATGTTTCTAGACGGTGTTTCGCGTTCCAGCAATGTAGATGAGACGATGGAGGTGGTGGCTGGAGAGTTAAGGTGTCAAGGCCGCATTTTTTTTTTTTTTCTTTTTGCGGAGCTTTCACTCTTGGCGTCGATTTATTTTGGGAGGCGTTTAATGTTCCTCCTTTATTTAGGGTTTTCTTGTTGATACTTGATATGTTTTACCATTACGACCGGATACGATTTTAATCCACTTTCTTTAGGACTGATGACTTTCTTTTTGATGCTGTATGAGTACGACCAGAGAAGGTTTTATATAAATTTTGTCCGCCAGAATTATTTTATAATTAATGCGTTACTTAGTAGGCTTCGGTCAATTCATAAAATCGTTGTACTACTGTGAATAATTAGTATTTTTCGTTGGGTAAAAATTCCACACAAAAATCCTTGTTAATATAATTTATACCAAACATTAAAAGAAAGGCTCACATAATGCTGCTTTTGTTGTTACTCTGTCACAGCTTTAAATTTAGCCGTATCCTTCCTTTCCATCTGCCTATTCCGTCTACCTCCGCCGTTTCCATATCTCCCTCCACCCTTCCACCCACTTCGACACGTCCCCACCCCAAACACGTGACCAGAACGAAGCTATGATTTATTTATTACCCTCTCCCCCAACCCCAGTCTTTAATTGCAGTTTTTCTTTTATCACACGATGACTTGAATAACGCAATTTTCCGTGCTAGTGGTTGCAGTAAGTAGCAGTCCATTGTTGTCTGCTCTGCTTACGGCAAAAAGGCCAGAGTGATTCACTGTCTTACTTTGTCGAGAGCCAATGACATTTTGGAAATCAAAGAAATATGACGTATTGTGTGATTCGGCTGTGCGGCGAGATTGTGACGTGATATGTCCGTCGCTAATCCAGAGGAAAAAAGTCGAATTATTTTTATATCGTAATGCACAAGCTAAGTTTTGCAACAACTATTTTTCTTTTACATCATTGGTCATTGTTCTAAGGCAGTGGACCGAAACAGTAGCCTAAATCAACACGCAATGATTACAAATAAGGACAGGTTTTCTTTTTTTTTTTTTAATGAAAGAGTTTTCTGGGAGCTGAATCAGTGAAAATAATATTATGGAAATTTGTTAGGTGAAATTTGGGTTCTGGAAACTGAATAAGCGAAAAAAATTCTGGAACCTGGTTAAATGAATATCGAATTATGGGAAGTGGATAACTGAAAATCAAAATCAGCAAACTGGATAAGTGAAAATTGGAATTAGAAGATTATAAATAAAAATAAAATTGGAATTTGGGAAACTGAATAAGTGAGAGTCAAAATCCGGCAACTAAGTAAATGAGAACTATAAACAGGTTATATCAGAAGAGAAAGTACATTGTTACAAAAATATTAGTTTTATCATAAATAGTTTTTAAAAAAGTAAGTGCAAATGGAAATGAAGCCTAAGCAATCCTTTTGAATAATTTTGCAATTCTCCGTTAATGTATGTATAACATATTTAAATACAAATTCAAGCCTATGAAAAATCAATGAAAACTGGCCAGATTCTCTTCGAGAGGTATTCTAACAACACTTGTAATTACAGACATTTCAGGCTGTGTCTTATGATTGAGGTAGCCATGAAACAGCAAAGTTATGAATAAAATTCACTTATGAAATTTAGTTTAAGCACAAAGATATGTATTCTGTCGGTGATGAAAAAATAAAACTTTTTTTAAACAGCTAAAAAGAAGGTCCTAGATTGTTTTTATATTGTGAGATTATAAATTAAGATACTTTGGTAACATGTTTGTTTAATTGATTTCTGATGTTCCTGTGACTTCCTTTTTTTAATTTTTATTTTATACTCAAGAAGGACTTAATCAAAGATGATTTTACCTCATTCGTCTCATTTTAAATTTTCAACAGAAAAACCTGCATCAATATCCACTACATAGAATCAGCTATTGTGCAGATGACAAGGCCGAAAAGCGTTTCTTCAGCTTCATTGCCAAAGAAGCTGACTCTGACAAACACACTTGTTTTGTGTTTGTTAGTGATAAGTTGGTGAGTATTTAATTCCATGTCCATTATTCCTTTTGAAGTTTGTGATTTTGTATTGCATTTGACAGTGCAGAATTGGAGTTCATTTTACCGTTAAAGACGGGAGTAATTACTATGGTACAGAATAATTCCACAGAAATCACGTGAGTGAGAATATATCACCAGTAATATGGGTTTTGACCCTCAAAACTTTGGGACAGTGTTAGACTCAGTTATGATATACAGTGCCTGAATTGTATACAGTTTGGGTGGAATTTATCGTAAACACTTATTATCAAGACATTTATAATCAGCTGCAAAATTCTGGGTAGGTTTTTGGTTCATAATTCCCTTTTGGTCAAGGTTTAGAATACTATATTTAGACTGATTATTAACAGTTTTTGTTAAAATTTTTCTTGAGTATTTATTCAGCCATGTTTTTCTGAATAATTGTACAGTGAAATACATCAGAATCACAAGTTATCTCTAAATAGTAATAAGGGTTTTTTCTTTATGTATAATGTATTTTACACTCATGGAAGTTACATTTCACTTATTTTGTACTGCTGTGTATGATCCTGAGGGAAAGCTAAACAGGTATTTGCCATAAAAAATGTATTTTTGATAAGCTTTTCTTGGGGTCTTTGAAAGTGACAACATAGAAACATCACATTTACATTTAAAGAATATTTTGATCCAGCAAGAAAGTTTAGTGAAATTACAGGATCCTGAAGATGTATTTTGAACTTTCATTTAATGTATTGCTGATTATGTATAATGTAGGAGGGAAATGTTCTAAAGGTTGTTTGATCATATGTACAGTATAACTATATTTATGGTTATTCATTTGTTTTAGGCTGAAGAAATCACCTTAACAATCGGTCAGGCATTTGATCTAGCATACCGAAGATTTGTGGAAACCTCAAGCCGTGAAGTGGAGATGCGACGGCAGTTGCTTATCTTGCAGAAGCGTGTGCAAGGGCTTGAAGATGAGAATCAAATCTTGAAGGAACGCATCACTCAGCTTTCTGCTCTGAAGAATAGACCAGATGTTGAAGAATACATGAGGGAAAATAATGTAAGTTTTCACTCTAGATCTTTTATTCTATGTGATGAGATGCTTTACATATATGCAAAATCAAGAGGCATTGCTAGTAAAAAAGTTTAACAAAAGCAAGGCCTCAGAACACTTTACTCTTAGTAAAAGTGAAAGAAATGTGTGAAAATATACTCTTTTTCCTTACATTTAACTAGGTTTTGGTTTAAAAAAGGTACACAGCATTATATCAAATGGAAGTGACATTTATAACTTTTACTGCCTGTTCTACTTTTCTCAGTTGTGGAGAATTAAGTCTTGAGCCTCAAAGTGAGTCTTTTATATTTCTTTTTATTGTAGTAGAATTCTTTTGTCTTTTTAGTTTGCTTTCAGATTTATATATTTACATCCTTTGAAATGTACCTTTAATGATTGTTCTTGAAAAACCTGATTTGTACAGGGTGAGTGCTTTTACAATACTATTCATTCTAAGCAGAAGCTGTAAGCAAGAACTGTTACAGATGAACAGTTCTATGGTAGTAACAAGGACATACAGGAAATTTAGTGGCTTGTGCTTTGTGCAGTCATTGAGCTATGTAAATACCAGCTGGCTCTCGAGACTAAAGCTATTGTGCATATTACTATTTACGGTAATTAGGATATGCTGTACTATGATCCGACCTTTGAGGTGATGTCCCACTAGAGGCAATGCTAGTGGTATTAGTTTCTTGAACTATCCTGCCAACTTTTTTCATATCCATGCTGCTTGTGTTATTAACTGCAGTCTAAAGTTATGTGGTTATTTTACACACTTACCTTAATACTGTTGCCTTCTATTTTTAGATTCATCGTTTCATTTAGTAATTTCAGTCTTTTTAATGTCTAATTATAAAGTTTAATTGTTATTGATGTCTGTTATCAATATCCTTTATAGGTTTGATTTTTTAAAAATTTTTATTGTTGCTGTTATTTTCAGATTTCTGACTTGCTAACCCTTAATGGAGAAAGCAGTACGGATCCATCTTTGTCATCTGAGCCAGCCTCTAGCAGTTCCAATATTTTAACTCCTCCCCCCGTTCCCCCACGCAATGCACCAAAGCCAGATGATGCTAACCTAATTGAGTAAGTATGCAAAGTTAATTTGGTTTCATTTGCTTCTCTGAAAATCTTTAGTAAAGATTTCTATCTTCTATATAAGTCTGTTGTTTTGGTCTAAGTTTCATTAACATCAGTTTGCGTGAAGTATACCTGTACAGTATTTATTAGTGATGAAAAAGAAAAAATGCAGTATTACAAACTGCACTTTAATCTTGAAATTATTCCTATATTTTTTTTATTACAGAGATGTATACATTTGATAAACTTTATTGCCATATCAGTTAGCTTTTCTCTCTTGATTAAACTATATTTTGAATTCCATGCAAGCTGCTTTATGGGGAATGGTTCAGATTTCATGGTACTCCAAGATAAGAAGTAGGTTCTTAGTTGAATAATTCTCTGCCTAATATTACTACGTTCAGTAGTTTAGATATACAGTATAGATTTAACTTTGGTATTTTGTATATAAAGCTCTTTTGATTTGTAGATTAGTTAAGATCTTCTGTCTTAATCGCATTTCAATCATAATTTCGTAGGTGTTGCATTTTTAGCTTAAAACAGTCAACTCCACTCATTAAGTGGTTCCGGATTCTCGGATTTCTCTATTGAATATATATACACATTATTTGCTGAAAATTTGCATATTCACAGTATTTTTCACTGAGAAATATTCACTAATTACTGTTTTTTCATATAATTTTCATGGCTAAATGCACTTTTTTTGATAAAACTATTTAAATACTTGGGTATATGCATTTTTAGAGGGTTTTTAAGTATTGGCAGATTTTAGCTATTCACGCGGGGGGGCGGTTGTGGTGCAAATCCCCTGCAGATACCGCGGGTCGACTGTATTTTCATCATTGTGATATAAAATAATCAAGCTGTACTGGTACTAGTGAAAATACCCTTAGGATGGTAGGACACTTGAACTCTAGGTATTAGATACGTAGGTAATTCATCTGAACAAGGAAAGGTGAATGGAGAACAGGTAAGGTCCTCTTTTTTTTTATATGATGCAGGTTTTCCATTGTATCCTTGTTATTTCCATGATCAGTTTGGAAAATGAGTCACTCATTTTCTGATGAAGTCAGTCCATTGTATTATCATACTATTTTTGAGATTTCACACACCCTTAGATCTTTCCACATAAAAATATTCTCTTATTAGTCCTGTGCCAGATGGGTGTCATTTGGATTGCAAGGACATTATCCTTTATCTTGCTGTAACCATATTCTCTCCATGTCTCTTGTGATTCTTGACTGTGTAATTTATCTCTTTGGCCTGTTATGAAGGGAATAGTAACCCAAGTCAGAAACAGATTATTAGCACCAGTAATATAGTGTACTGTATTCCCATACCAGAAGATACAAGTCATTAGAAAAAATTTGATTGTAAAGGCTTTGGAGGTCAGTCTTTCTGGTTGAAAGAAGGAAGGGGTGTTACTCTTGCTGGACCCAGCTCCAAGTAAAAATAATGGGTAATGTATGGTTAATGCCCCTTACTGAGCACTGATGGCACTTGTTATAGAGCTATTGCAAACAGGAGTGAGTTACAATGTGGCTTGAATGACCAGTGGAGTGTGGAAGTGAATTTGAATCATATGCAGCTTTGCAGTGAGAAGACCTTTGCACTTCAGATTGGTAGTGTGCTTCAGGATCTGATATGAGGCTTGCTTGAAAGCAAAGGTGAAAGCAAACCTTGTTTAATATACAGTATAGTAAATGTTATGAGTGAGTATGCCAGTTACTATGATAAATGTCACTGCCCTTGAATAGCATCAAAACATGCTTACTTTCAGAACAGCAGCTAATCCTCTGAAACAAGCAGGTATCACAGTATTTAAGAGAGTGATAGTCTTTGATTGGGAAATGGGGGATAACGGAAGTCCTACCTATACTTGGAAACCCATACTCGTGTATCCATGATAAACTCGAATACCCTAAGCACTGTCTGCTCCACTTTTCTGTCTTTGCTCCACTATTCTGTCTTATATTTTTAGTGACTGATTTGAATTTAATGGTACCCAGCTATGATATATCTTGTGTAAAATTTTAAAAGAATGATATTTTACAAGTAATTTCATTTCTAAGTAAACAACCTTGGATACAAGGTTGTCTGTATTTAAAAAGGGCATTTATGATGGTTGTTGGTGATGATATTCGTAGGATAATTATTCACTACTCTTGTCAGAGGTTCTAAATTTATTTTCTTTAAAGCATATAAAAGTAAACAAAATATTGCAAAATATTTAGGAATGGAACTTTGTAAGCAATTTGCAGTTGATGGTGAAAGTATTCTACAGTATAGTGTGCTATACTGTGTTATGATTAATTCTTAACTTAATACTGTTTTTCAGTGATATATTATCATGCCCTATGTCCAATGGTACACTTGATGACGACGATGATGATGACTTTAATCCACGTGCTGAGGAAGCCCCATCAACTAGTATTAATGGTACAAATGGTACCGCAAGTTTGGGCAGTGATGGTGATGGTGATGATGATGATGACTTTGATCCAAGAGCTGAAGAAAAGAAGCCACCGTCATTCACAAAGAAACCAGTTACTGAATTTAATGGCCTTTCATCCATGGCCCTTAGTGAGTATTCATTTGCTTTTCTCATGTGGTGTACTTTCTTATTCCTGGTGTAAGTTGATTTTGTTCCTTGATTGCTTGATTTTTATGCTATTGAATCTGATCAGTAAACAAAGTCTTAGCTCACACAAAGCTGGTTCAAAGGATTAAAATTTGCAATAAAAGAAAAAACTGTCATATCTGTAGGGGAATTTCTTTTAATAATTAAAATTTCAAAATAGTGATGATTCAACTTAAATTTCTCTGAGGGACTTTGCACGCAAGACTTGCCCTTTGCTGTTATTTGAAATTAGGATGCCCCAATAAAATAAGTTTCACATTTATTCTATTGCATTCTTACTATACGTATGCTAAATTTTGAAATATTGCATAGAAATTGCTTTTTGATAACTGATTTTTTGTCTATGATAAATTTAGTTTGTTTTGTATAATTTTTCCTGAAAAATTTTTGTTTTCTCCTGAAAAATACTGAAATTTTCACATTTCTTTTGGTAAATGTTATTTTTCTTATTCAAAAAGTTCCCCCTCCACGACCTGCCCGAGCACATGAGCAACCACAACAGAATGGTTTGTCTGACCTTGTATTTGATACACCAGGAGATCCATTTGGCTCTGCTGCATTTACTCCAACAAATGGTAACAATGACATCTTGGCTCAGTTTAATGAAATGAAGGTAAGTAACTGTGCTCTCTTCCATACTTGATTTAGAAAGATTTGTTGTGCTTATTTAATGCTAATGCATTTTTTATTAGAAGTTTTAAGTGTATTTTATTCATTTATTATACAGTATGTAAAATTTTCTTAATTTCTCATTTTTATATAATAAATTCTATAAATCCTTTACTACCATTCCATTTTCTAATGTGTTCAGCTGCTGTATGAATGCTTAGGTTCATTAGTCACCTTTTCACAAAGCATCATGAAGCTACTTTACATAATTTGGCCACCTGGCCAAGTTATGTAAAATATTATCATCATCATCACTGATGTTTAATGTGATTTTCTGCTGAGGTGGTTAATTGTAGCTGAAGCACCATATCATTTATCTGTAGATAGTAGCAAAAAGTTATTTTCAATAACAAACTTTCTTTTCATGAGCAATCACTATTTGACAGGGCTGTAGTTTTAAGAATTTATATTTGTTATCATCTCATGTTATTGCTACAACTATACAGTAATAAAAACAGTGATATCTCAAGGTCATATTAAGTCATATTTTGTTAGATAATCTAGTGGACATATTTGTTTCACAGGATCAAATTATTTTCCTCTTTTTTTTTTTTTTTTTTTTTTTTTTTTTTTTTTTTTGCCTATAACCAATGCATAATACTGTAAAAGGAGTAATGCTTTGAGCCAGATTATTGCCTAAAGTGATATTCGTTAGTGTTTAAGTTCATTTTTAGCTATGATTGGAAACAAATATTGTGAAGTTTTGTCATGTTGGTACTAATTCATAACTTAAAGGAAACATAACACTTGCTTTGCAGGCTGGTTTTAGCCGTGGTCTGTCTTTTGGCACTGCTGATGAAGACTTCACACTTGAAAGCCTAGATCCACTGAAAAATTAATCATGCACACTGCCTCATATACGGAACTTCGCGCTTGCAATCTGCGTTTTCTGATGTTCAGTAGGCATCACTCAGCTTGTCCATATACTCTTATGCACCAACTCACAGGTTATGAATAACAGGTGTGACTGTTAGAGTACTAAAAACAGTATAATTTATAGTATATGTATCATGGAATTACCGATAAAACAATGGAAAATATTTTGGAAATTTTGTCAAACTATGCAAGAAAATACAAAAAAAAAAAGGCTTTTAGTAATGCTGTAATCTAACTAGCTATAACACAGCTCTTATATGGCAAGTTGAATAGATGGTTATGGGATGGGGAAAAATGTCTTGCCATTAGCCCTTTGTTTTCTTTAGATGACAGACTGAAAGTATTTGTACTGTACTTATAAAGGTTGATGTTTGAAAATTCTTAATGTGCAGTATTGCATTACTTTGTCATTGTTACTCCTATGGAGGTATTTGATTCCATTATATAAGAAAAAAAGAATTGTAATGCTAGCACATTAGGATACAGTCTTGAGTCAAAACTTTGTTTTCAATGTTTTCGAAACTCTTAGCTGTGCATGGTTGCATTTGTTTGTGAATAACTTAAAATGCCTCAGTGTTACCCTGACTCATAAGATATAGTACAGTATATTGATTAGTTTACAAGTTCTGTGGGTTGGTAAGTTACTGGATAATGGGCTACAAGGCTTATCTTAGAATCTAATCATGCTTTCATCATTCCAAAATCATTATCAGTATGTTATTTAAAACTGTACAAATATAGGTGTTACACATAGTACTGTATTCGTTTTTAAGGCATAATAGATATATTTCTATCATTTATATAAAGATGAGTGTCAGTTGAAGATCTGTTTCATTTTATGTAGTTTTATGCAGAATTGTGATAAATGTTAATGGCTAAGAATAAATGCTGATAGTATAGTTTTGTATTTATCTTTTTATGAGAATGAATTTTAATGACTTTCCTGTTTAGAGCTATAGTTTATCAAAAATAGATTATGTATGTATAGATGGAAGTTTATATCAAAAGTCTATTAATAATGGTAGTCTAAGAATGGTAAGTATATATTAATGCATTTTTATACCGAAACTCTTAGGAGTTGCATTATTTAATATTGTCATGGAGAATGTTATCCAATCATTACTAATGAAAGCAAATTGAGACACTATCAGGTTTTTTGCAGTCTGATGGGTTTAACTAATTTCCATTGCTCTACAGCGAACACAACTGTCATGTATTAAGAGTGAGCAAAGAAGGCATGATCATTTATATTTTCATGAGCTCTACATTGCTTTAATAATAACTGGCTTCAGCAGTTTATTACTTGAGGTCTATTAACTCCTCAGTAATCTCAGATTAAACACTGATACTGTACTGCCTGTGCTGTAATTGTTGATATGTAAATGCAGGTGCAGTTGTCTACTTAAAATTCATATAGCATTTTTTTTCTTTTGACAGCAGAATGTTTCTGTATGCATGTTAGAACTACCTTTGTGCTTCATTTTTTTTTCTGGTGTCAAAAGTAATTCTCATTTTGCTGTGTGACAGTTAACGTGAGATAAATCTTTCAATATATTCCATGTTTTCTTTTTTGGGGGATTATTTCAAGCACTAAATACAGAAACAGTATAGTTAAATTCCTCTGCTAATATTTTTCATGTACATTTTTTTTATCTCTTTAAATGCCATTATCACATCAGTTATAGAGGTGAAATATAATTTTTCATATTTATGAAAAGATCATTTGCATATCATCAGTATTATTTTTACATCAAGTATAGATGGCCATTTTATATATTTTTGCATGGTCACTGAGAATTTAGATTAAATAAAGAAAAGAATATGTCTAGAAATTTTACTTCAGTACTGTTAATTGCGACCAAGCTAATAATTCTAAAATTTGTTTGTTTTGCTCTCTTTCCCTTCCTCCTCTACTTGTAACAAAAACTAGTGAGTGTTGTATGAAACATAGTGATGACATTTTGTGATCAAGTGGCCACAATCATAATGTAGTTGTGATAGTTAAAATAGTTACAGTATTAAAGGTGTGTTTGATTGTTAAAGTTTACTTTTGCTAAAAATATTATGGGTTAATCCACAATTTTAATTAAGCTCATGACTACCCTGGCATTAACTGAGAGTGTAAAGGGTTTCGTTTCATTCCTAGAATGTCTTTTTATATGCAATTTTGATAATAGTTACAGATAACGAAATATATAAATATGAATTTCCCATTTTGATTCTGGTTTCTCAGAGATTTTTTCAAGCAAGAATGTTATGGTAAATATTTTTTCAGCTTGAGCTGGGAACTTGATACCAAGTAATTATGTATATGGAAGCCCAATATTTTTTGTCTCGAGAAGTAATCATTTGCAAGGCATAGAACGCTATGTACCTTTTGGAAAAAAAATTATGTAACTATGAATTTAAACACATTTTGCTGGTTTTTCATGTAATATATATGTATGCTGCTATTATAGATCTGAAATCCATGATTTCCAATTTTTCTTGGTATTCACTGGGTAAGGATGTGATGCAATGCCTTTGCAAGTAACACTTGTTGGGTCTGTTTGGGTGGGTGATGGAAGGGTTGTGATTTGCACTTATTTCTCATTTTGGTATTCTTGACAAAATTTGATATCCCTTCAACAGCTCGACCTGACCTACATATCATTCCAAGGGGTTTTGATGCTGAGTGGATGACTGCTATTTGTATATATGCATAATTTTTTTCTCTTGACTCTTGACTGAATGCATTTCTCTTATATCTCAGCATCTAATTTAGGTCTGATTATAGTAGGGTCACACTAATGTTAGTTATGGAAATACTCTTTGTTTTGTACTTCTTACTACAAAATTATATAAATCTTTCTCCAGATATTACCAGTTTTATGGCATAGTTCTACATACTCACTAACATTAGCACGTAGTCTTTGTAAATAAAATGTATATATCTGGAATGTTATTTTATTACCCTTCATACAAAGTATTATTTTTTGTTTACAAGACTATATAATTATTCACTTGAAAATCTCAATATTTGTTATCAATCAACAGTGATGCTAGAGAGAAATCAAGAGAAGTGAAAATGAATTTATGGAATATAATAAAGCTTTAAGGGTTTTGTTTTAGCAATGGCTCCATCATTTGCTGGTGACTGAAATTTATTGGTTTATCTCGGGAGCAAAGCCATAAGAGAGTGACTAGTCAGGTTTTGGGAAGCATAGAGAAATGGAAGGTTGCTAGAGGCTCCTCATCCTTGGATTATAGTTTTATGATAAATAAGTACTTATTTGTATTGTTTATAAGAAGATTATACACATGCCATAAATAGCATACAGTTGAACATTTAAACCCACTGAGGTCAACTTATTATTATTAACAATGTGGATTCTTAGGGAACACTGAATGACCAAGAGTGTGCCAGTGCTTGGCTTGACAGCCTAAATTCCATAAAAACCAAACCAAATCAAATTGGGGAGCAAGCAGAAATGTCTTGAAATTCCATTGCAAGGTTTCACAGAATAAGAAACAAGAACTAAGATGCAGACAGTTGTTGATGACTAATGTAAAGTATTTAGATTGCAATTTAGTGATACAATTCATAGCAAAAATAAAGTGGAATACAAGATTTCTCCCCAAGCTGCAATTCTATCAAACAGATTTTGCTTTGTATGTAGGATATCCTATGAGGATCATAGTGTTAGTAGTCCAGTTAGTGCTTAATTGATTTGAATGCACAATGCAGTGGATATAACAGAACATTTTTGTAGTTTTGCTAGCAGTAAGTGTTTTACAGCAATAAGATAAATGGCAGAAATCTCTTGTTGCTTATTCTGCTGGAAATTCCCATAATCATTTACTGAGACACATGCAGTTCAAAGGTCACAAATGGGCCTAGCAGGTAACTTCTACACCTATAAGGACATGGCATACATGTGCATTTTGGTCAATTCAACATCATCTTTCATTAATTGTGTTTTTATTACTTGTTAAAAGGTAACTCAAACACAGTGCAGGAACTATAGCAAAGCCACAGATAAGAGAACATCGGCTATCTGGGCAAAACCTGTTTGCCCTTTATAATCTCTGATCTACTTTTGATTGCACCACATTTAATTACCAGGAGAATTTCTTACAATGAGCAACAAGAGAGTGTCTGCAATTTTGGTGCCATAATGCATTAATTTTTTATTAGAAAATAACTTTGGGGAGGGGATCCTGCTGTTTTTCTTACTAAGGTATTATGAGGTAGTAACTGTTAGAAAAAATTTCTTCTACTATATCCTTAGTAATGAACATTATAATTTAATCATTAAGCACTTAAACCAGACTACAGAGTCCAACATCTTGATTCTCGTTGGATATCATATGTACTGTGTGAAATACGCTTGATATTACTGTAGGTTAAGGAGAAATCTTGTGGTTTATACTGCATGATATTGCAGAGATGACAGCAAAAACCAGAATTATTATACATGGTTTGGTCATCATCTACCTCGTTCTATGTAATATCATACTGATTAGCAAAGGCTATGCACATGCAAAAAGTGTTTCCTGTCAATCTGCTTAGGTGCTTTGTATGGGATGCCGTAGGTGGTACTGAAGTTTCTTGGCAGCGACCTTCAACTCTAGATTCATTACTCTCTACTTTTTACTTTCCATCTGTTCTTTTTGGCCTGTTTCCACCTAGCTGTCCAACTTCCCTTGGTTTCCCCTTGCTCCAATTTGCACATCTTATTTAATAAGACATCCTTTGGCAAGTCCTCATAATAATAATGCTATTGTTGTTGCCTGAATTGTAGGAGGTAAATGGTGATAACTTTAACTTTTAATTTTTTCAAGAATGCAATCAGTGATATTTTGGTGAAATATGATGCAAATGACCATTAACTGATATAGAAGAAGTGGCATTTTTATGTTTGTACTGTTTAATGTAACATTGATACATGAAGTCTTACATATAGTGTACATTACACGTAAAAGATGTATTATCATGTCAGCAATGGAGGATGAATGATATCTGTGCTTTGCCATTTGTGAATTTCTGTGAAGCTTATCATTGCTATACAATAAGCTCTAGGTCCGGTTGCTAGGTAACCAATTGGTTCTTAACCACATAAAATAAATCTAATCTTTTGGACCAGCCCTAGGTGAGCTGTTAATCAGCTCAGTGGTCTGGTTAAACTAAGATATACTTATGATAGTGTCTTTCCTCTCACTCCCCATAGGAAGATTGATTTTTCTAATAATAATAGATTGTGTAAAACCATTAAATTATTACATAATAATATAAAAGATTCCATATTAGAATATCAATTATTCCGAGGATTCCAGTTGCCAAAATCAAAGGAAGGAGGATTTATCTGTTCAAAATGGTGTTTGTTTAGCATGAAATGCACAGTCTTGTTGACAAATAATAAAACATTAATTTGTTTTATAACCTTCTAAGTAGTTTAACCAGACCACCCACTCAAAAAACAGTATATTAAAAAAAATTTTGTTCTTGCATCTTTTAGACGTTTTAGGAAATGGGTAAATATAAATGGCATTTAGCAGTACTGTATATCTAACAAACAGAATGCTGAAAGTGCCAGAAAATTGTGCTTGTCAAATTTCATGCTTTGTAAAAAAGCAGAAAAATTATCAATGAGTGAGATCTTAAGTCCTCATACTTCATTAAAAAGATTTAATTGATTAAAGCAAAGTGATATAGTGAGTCATGAGCTCAGTTAATTAAATCGAGATTGAGGGAGTACCTCAGCCAGGCTATTGGGTTAAATTTATAGGAAGCATTAGGCCAGGCCATAAAATTCGTTCACAAAAATCAAGCAAATGATTTACGTAGAATTAAAGTTCAAAGGAACGGATGAGGTCTCAAATCAGAAAGTGATGTCACTACAAATCGCTTTTAAAAGCCAATTGATGATTAATAGGAATAAAAAATTCATGAAAAGAAGAGAGTAACTTATTTTAAAAGTATGTAATAAATAATTAGTAATATCGAATTCTTGGGGTATTAATCTAAATTGATAGTGTACTGGAATGGCATGAAGTCAATAATTAAGGTGATAAAAAGGTTTATAAAACATTGACCGAATACTCAACGCCGTCTTTTTGAATTAGGCAACAGCACTCATTCTCCAATGTGTACACATTACTCTCTGCAATTATATAATGATTCAGTAACAAACAAACAATCATTAGCTAAATCTTATACATGAAAGTTTACGGAATATTTGTAGGGGACGCTAGTAGTGGCCCAGTAACACTATAGAAATGGATTTTGAAGTATTCCTGACCAGTTTCACTTCATCATTCCACAGTCCTTGTTTGCCCAAGTCAACGCGAGGACGGAGTCTGAAAAATATTAAGCACCATTTTGAATTTCATTGCTGGGCCTCTAAGGTTGTGTACTGAAGTTTGAGGAACTTTTCACGATGTTGAAGTATGATGTGAGTGTCAGTTTTGCGCTTTTTACTTGGTAATGCTGTTGAGTAAGCCATAGTCGCATTACTTGGAATTATAAAGCATTCATTCCCCCCACATTTAGTACTGAACATTGTGTTTCTGAGGGTATCCCGTGACTGCCTGCTGGGAGTCCTTGAAATGTTAGATAGGGCATTTGTGAATCTTGGCACGTCTTAATTGACTTTGTGGCTTTTGTAAAGTCAATGTTTTTGTCTGAAATTTCGTTAATGGCCGGACCTTAAGTCTCGTGTGTATATTAGCTTTGAAGTAACTCCAGGCATTTGATTATTTCCTTGTATTGATGAATCTGCGGAAGAATCTGCCTCACATTAAGCATATCCTTGTAATAGGTTTGATGGTTAATTTGGTATTCCAGGTTAAGTACAAATTTATTTTTTCAACACTTACCAGGCAAAAGTTTACTTAGTGTATTCCTTTGATGAAAGTGGAGTAGCTTTCTGGTTATATTAATGAAATGTTAGTTTCGGGTAAGGTAAGCGTGGGCAGTTAAGTGAGGTTGATTTACGATTACTCAGTTTACTGACAGAAAAAGTATAAAAATGATGCCTGATAAAGTAGTGAATGTAGCTAGTTAATAACTTAAAAGTCTCTTTAATACCTCGTAGTAAAAAATTTTGCAATGATTTTACTGACAATTTCAAGTCATAATCTCTGAAGTTTTGTTAAGTGACGATAACAGGCAGTATAGTTATGGGTAAACTTCTGATCAGGAATTATTTCTGAATGGTATTTTCAGTTTTATTTGAATATAAACTTATTTTGCCACGTCAATGTATTTTCGTGTAGTTTTACCACTTTTGTAAATGTTTTACAAAAAATCTACTCTGAATTCTATTGGAGCGTCATTACCCTGTAGTCACTTAAGAAGCTAGTCGCAAATAACATGCTCCGAGTCAACGACCTCAATTGTTAAAACGATTCAGAACGAATATTTGCAGACGCTACATGTAAAATAATTACCTAGCTTTTAAGGAGAAGCGTAAGTTGAGAAATACCGCATAGACTGTCAAAATGGTTCACATTTTAATTTCTTTACATTAAATTCATCATATTTTGAGTCCTTTAACGAAAGGCGTGCCAGGGTTAAAATATGATAGAGAATTTTCTGAAAAACGTATCCTTAAAGAGTCTCCTGGATTGTCTGATTTTGATTTTTCAGCATAACCCGCGTTTATACCCGGAAATGTAGCGTTAGCATGCAGTTAGCAATTGGAAAAATTTTAGTTCATTTTTCGTGCAGTTCCACAATCCGTATTCTCAAGCTTTGTGCGTCAAGCTAGCTAAAAGTCGTGGCCAAGGACACAAACTTCAAAACGATTCTGTGAATTGTTACAGTTTGCTTTATCTTAATTTTTAGTGTTTTGAAATTTTGGAGTATGTTTCGTGAATATGAACGCTGATGCTGGCTCGCTTATTTCGTTGGATTGTGTAGTTCATTCATAGCTGTTACCAGTAACCACCCATTGTGCTTAAACTAAAACGACAACAGTCCAAAGAATTAAGTTCGCAGGAATAAATTTTGGCGATGGTATCGTGTTTCTTCTAACAACGTTTTTACTTGGTGAGAATTTCCTTTTTTTTTCAAGGTACAAGAGTCAGATTTCGCTAAAAGTGTTTGATAGAAACTCTTGATGCTTTAGCATTGCCCGATACAATTGTCAAGTGGAGCGAGGTTCACTTTCTTCGCCATATTGTATAATTCAATGCTAAAAGATAATTACAAGGAAACTGTTTGTTAAAGATGGAAACTGCAAAATGACAAGGCTTAAGCCTTCCCTATTCTGTAGTCTAGGGCAAAGTTAGTGGAAAATTAAGATAACTGGAAATCTTCATTCCCAAAGTTGGAACAGCCTCAAGTAACGGTGGCGAGAAAACAAACATACGAGCATTGTATGTAAAAAAGGCAAAAATCTAATTGCCTGGGAAAGGCATTTTCCGCCAAAATTAATGGAAGTGGGAGCCAGTGAAGGGAACGGTTTGGGTTTATGTACTAATGTGTGTACGAAATTTATACCAAATTAGGGTAAATTCTAAAGTATTGTGCTAGGCATTCAGGGTCAAATGTATCAGAACCGGTGTTAGAAATGGTCGAGTGGGGCAGAAGAGACTTTATATGCCTGTCCGATATTTTTCGGTAAATTGTTCCGTACTGGTTTACTTGTTCGCGGTAGTGATTAGCTGCCTAATTTACTAGTATACTTTGTTCCCAAGTTATTACAGTATTCCAAAGTTATTGCAGTAAAGTCCAGCCATGTACATTATTAGTTTGCATGCAGTATTTCAGAATCAACACATTGTATATAAGCGCATTTTTTCCTTGAATTTTCCAAAAGGCCTCGGCATATTTCTAAAATACCTTGTGTACACCTCGTGGAGGCTTTGTGGGCCAAATTGTGGCGTCAGCACAGGACTTTGGATATGGGAAGGATGAAGTAAACACGTCTCTCTCTCTCTCTCTGAACCCACAACAATCGACTAACAGTGAATTACGTAATTCAACGCACCCATTGGTCAGTAGAGGCATAGTATAGCCAAGGGAACATTCCCATTATCATCCCGTCATGTCATCTTCGAAGATCGAACGTTTATTTAGTTTTGAGTTAATTACCCGAGCGTTTGGACAGAGACAGACTTGACTATTCGTACGATTAACACGTAAATATTGCATATGTTTTTCAAAGCATATAACATTTTGTGTAACTCCTTTAATACCGTCCTTGTTGAAATATACCTAATATACCTATTCTTTTAGTCAAAAGGCAAAATTAGAAACAGTGACGGAAACAGAAAAATTTGCCTTAATTTCACTCGATGAAACGAATATGGCTAATTAGTGGAGTTGTGGAGTTATGACAAATGGATGAACGTTTTATATGAACCTTATGATCAAGTTCAAGTAGTTAAGAGGTTTAACGGGAAGCTGGAAACAACCCATATACCACCGACATTGATTTCCAATGTGCATAAAAAACTGACATATATTATTAATGTTCAAAAAGCTGGCTTTGCCGTTGTGGCGGTTGTCCATGATCTTGGACCTAGTAATTTGCGGGTTTGGAAAGAATTCTGGATTGATCCCCTTAACCCTGAAAAATTTTTATTTTTTTAAAAGCCATGTGCTGATAGGAAAGTGTTCATATTTACTACTGATACTCCCATTTGATAATTTCTTGGACCACTGTTTTCTTATGGAAAATGGAAACAGTGTATCTGATTCCTGTATCCGTGAAATGCTAATGAAAACCGTATCAGAATATGCTTTGGCATATAAAATAAATGACATATTGTAAGTGGCTTACAAAGCCAAAGTGTAAGGTATGCTGTACAGCTACTTTCAAATTAATGTGCAAAGACATTGTATTTTTTTGAATAAATGGTTAGATGTCATGAATAATTCAATGGTGTTCAGTGACATAAAAGCGCAATGCATTTGGGATAAATTTGGATAGCCAGAAAAGTGCTTTACAAAAAATGATTGATGTTATGCTGGGAATGAGAGTAAAGAACCCCAACTTTAATTGCCGTATTTACACCAATTCCGAAAAGGTGTGATAACTTTCCACACAATAATTGGGCTACATAACATGCCATGACATTTCCTTTCTTATGACGCGGAGATTAAATCAAGACCGTCTTAAAATTTTCTTAGGCAGACGAGGGGTTCACATGATCATCCCAGTGCAGTTAATTTTAAAACGTTTTGCTAGGTAGGGATATTGAACTTGTTAGCGATAAGGCAAACTGCGACTAAGGAAATGATAACCTTGACCCGTTATCCTATGAAATGGTATCATCTAGACGTGATGGAAACCGGACTTAATACATCTCTTCATGACAGGGAACTGGCCTTGGAAACATGTACAGTATAACAAACATGATTTTAGAGACCTGGAATTTGATGTGGATCTCAAGAATGACGAAATGTTTTCTGAAGAAATAGAATTCGCTAAAATGTCAGAAATCAGGAGACAATGGGATCTCTTATCGAAAGAGTCCCTAAGATATATCGGTGGATATATAGTGAAAAAGTTTTCTTTTAAATATCCAAATATAGGTTACGTTGTTAACAGCAAGATATCAGAGACATGGGTCCATTATATAAGTGAAGGAAAACTCGATGCACCATCAGACGACTTTTTTTCTAAACTAAAAATTTGAAAATTTTTTCAGCAATTCATGGCAATGGTCTTAGACCAGGAACGGAATTCATAAAAACAATGGCTGTTGAAATGAAATCTGCTGTAGTTGGTGTTCCTGACGAGGTTGTCGAGTTTTTTTGCCAAAATATCAGTGTTTTTTAAGAAGACTTGCAGGAGTACAGTAAGAAAGACAATGAAAAAAAAGTTTAACCGGCTCGGTGAGTCAAAATTAAAAACATAAAAAAACACTGCAGTTTAACAAGATGCTTACGTTGTGACTAAGCACATTTTTTCATAACATTTGTGTTGTCAGAGGGGACTCCAAACGTGACGTCATGTGCAAAGGGCACTTATTTTCACTCACTGGTGAGCCGACCCCTCTCAATATATTTAAAGGACCTTGATGTGAACCATCGTCTAAAACCTGCAGGCTTAAGACTGTTCTTAATTTGTCACGAAATGGTTGAAGCCATTGCCCGATATTTTCTTTACTAAACAATTGACTATATATACTGAAACCTCACATTACGAGAGATATTTTGTATTGCACTGTTCAAAATTTAATGATTTTTTCCAAAGTGTACTCTGTAGTCCCAAAACATTACATCATTGGATTTATCCGCATTTATTACGAATATGACGCAATTTGTGAATGATAAACTTAAGATAAAAAAACTTAGCGAAATTAAATGATTTAAGGTGGAATTTCACAAGTACAAATTAGAACAGTTTTTGGACATAGCAGTAGTTACTCAGGATTTGTTGAAAATTTGTTAGACGACTTAGGTTTCGGAAACAGTGGTTTCAGTTACTTAGGTTATAGGGATGACGTAGCCTCGTATTCGAAGAATGTGATGTACAGAGTGTATTATTTATCAAAATTTTAGGTTGACAGCAGTAATTCTCAATAGTTTTTCTTAATTTGTTTCATAAAACAAATTGCAGTAGGAATACAATTTGCTGAAAGCATACTGGATTGCATCGAACCCTGAGAACGTTCGACGACAAATAACTAAAGCATTTTAAAACACCCAACAGTGATTTGATGGTTTACCCAGACGATCGAGGGTGACCTCTGTCCAATTTGATGCCTCCATATAAGGTTATTTTGGGAGAACATTTTTAAGTCTTGTAGAATAGAATTGATTGCCGTTTAGGTCCAAACACAGGTAACTGTTGTATACGACATGCAGGGACAACGGAAAATTATTCCAAAGAATTAAAGCTCGTCTATACCTTATGTAATAAACTACCTATTCCACGCAAACTATTCAAGCCTAGTCAGCTTAAAGGAAATTATCTTATTTGAACCTTAGTTGAGTACCTTCCCTAATATATGCAAAAAAAAAAAAAAAAACTGCATCCTACAATAGTAACTATATATCTTCAGAATTTTTCAGGTTGGCAACGATGTGGCGTCTGATTCTAAGCGGCCAGCCTCAGGAACTCAAATCATGGGTTTCCAAAATTGTATTCCGTCGATTCAAGTAATGACGTAAAAACACGGTAAGCTTTGATGCATAACGTTTTTCATTAATGTTTAATGATAAAAGTGGAATTCAAAATACTTTGTTGTAAAAGCTTCAAGAAGTTTTACATGGTGATTCTTTTATGCAATGTAATTATTTTTCGGCAGATGATGTGCTGAGGTCAGGAAACGTGAACTTTTATGACATGCAGGTGGACGTTGTCAAACATTTCCCCACCGGTAGTGCCGGGCATCAACAAGTACCATTGCGGAATGTTGTGCACGGGTACACTGCCATCTTGCACATGGAATGACAAGACTTGCCATGGAACATTAACAAGTTGGAGAATTCGGTCAATATCTTGGACGGGTGACTTTGATGCAAGTGCAATGAGTAAGACAACGAGGGACAAAGATTTAGTTTGCCTATGTAAGTGTTAGTTATTCCTGTATGTAGACCCTAGTGTCTAGTCAAATACTTAACAGCTGAACCATATTTAAACTTTTAACAGCTGAACCATATCTGCACACACTACTGGGTTCATTGTATTTCATTCTAAAAACTAGTGTCCAGACTTTTAAAAATCATATTTTAGCTGTAAAGTTCATGGTACTGGGTTTATCAACATTAAGTGGGTACCAGATAACATATGCTACATTGTTAATTTTCCAGACAGACCTAATTTTATTTTTTTTTAGTTCATTAATTACCTTTGCATGAGGCAACTCCTCAAACTTGAACAGCGATTGTAACTAAAGGAAATTGTCAGATAAATGTTGGTCTTTGTAACTTTTTTTAATACAGAAAAAACTGCAACTTTTGAGCAGAATATCTTTTTTCCCGGTTGGTAATGATAATGTTTTTAGGCCTGCATCCTCAGGAATTCCGTCACTTTCAAACCGTATTTTACCAATTTACTTAGCTGTATGTGGAAGGATGGCAAAATGAAAAGAAAGCAATATGTCACTCAATACTTTGTTGCATAAGCCTGTAGGCTGAGTACTTCCAAAACTATATAATTGCAATTCTGGCCTTATCTTTTTGCACAAGCTTGTATAGGATGATAAACTATGCTAAACGAATTGTGAAAATTTTATGAAGTCTATGTACTATAGATAGTTTTCTTTCACAGGTAATTTACTAGTTGGGTAAAATATGGAAAGGAACATACATAGTCAAGCACTTCTTTCCAGTGGTTGGTACGGTATCAAGAAAAGCCTTGAAGGTTATTCAACACTGACTGGTAAATGGTAGCTTGTTTTTGGAGTTGAAACGTTTTTAACAATGAAGCATGAAGTGGCTATGGTGGTGGTCTGATGCAAGCACAAGCAACATAGGTGTGAAGGAAAGTAAAGAAGAGGGATGAGTCTACCTCTACATTTTGTCTGAAGCAGCACGAAGGGCTAATATGGTGGTGGTCTGATGCAAGTACAGTATAAGCAACACAGGTGTGAAGGAAGATAAAGAAGAGAGCCGAGTTTGCTTCTACAGTGTTTCCCTGAAGAAGCATGACGTGGCCATGGTGGTGATCCGAAGCAAACTTAAGTGTGAAGGAAGGTAGAGAAGAGAGCCACGTTTGCTTCACAGTCTGCATGAAGTGGCAAATGTTGGTGATCTGATGCAAGTACAAGCAACAGTGTGAAAGAAGGTAGAGGACCAAGTTTTTTCTAGTGTTTGCTGCATAACCGTAAGAAGTCTCATCTCGGTCAGGAAAAACATGCAACAACTAATATCCTCTACAGCTGGAAACTGTAACACACCTCCAGTACACATGCTCACAATGGGGGGGAATATAAAATACTTTTCATGGGAGTTTCTTCAGATAGTAAACTGCTGTAAGACTTAAGAATCCTAAATTGTGTAAACAATTAATTCAGCTGGAGAATAATTTGCCAACATCGATTCATGAAGCATGCTTTAATGACTAACTTTCTGATGAACTACAATAATTTGAGCTAGAAAACTATATGAAGCATGCTTTAATGACTAACTTTCTGATGAACTACAATAATTTGAGCTGAAAACTGTACTCTTCACAAATATGAAAATATCTTAATAAATACAAATGCCATTTTGGTTTTTTTTATTTATGCCCAGCTAACTTCCATTCATATTGACTAAATTTACTCCCCACTGCTGGACTTCAGGACATTCCCAAATATATCCAACATTCTTTTCTCTGAATCTATAAACGCAACTGTTCATTAATTTTCAGCTCCATGTGTCTTCTGAAAATTAAACTTTCTTTGCCTTCTCTCCTGTGTTTGAAGTTGCCTCGAAAAACCTGGCTCGACACCCGATTCTCTTGTGAATTCTACGCTACTGCCTTTGAACCAGTTCCTTGTCACACCTGCTCTACAGTTAGTATCTCTTCAAAATACTACTTTACACCTGGGAGTTGTCTCAAGTGCTTATTCTAGTTTCTGCAGTTTAACCATTTTCCTTTGCTGCTCCTACTGATCTCGGCATTTATCTCTTGAGTACCTGGCTCTATGCTTGGGATTCTCATTTGGATACTATGGCTTCTGCATTTGGAACCATTTTCTTCCATGATACTAAGTTCACTGCATACGGTAAAACTCTCCTGGAAGGACAGCCTTTACCTCTTCGCACCATATCCACTTCCTGTCAACACTGCATATCCCCTTCAGAGGAAGGCAATTTCATCCATTCCCTTTCGTCAAATAGCACTTTCTGCTCTTATCCACCTAGGCAGCACTGATTTCTCAAAGATCAAAAGAACACCACACCATATGACCACTGAAATAAAAACATTCTATGAGAAAGGTGCCATAACTAGCAATGAACAGGATTAACAATACAATCATTAACATGTAGTTAAATAAAGCTTTTCACAGGTTATTTCATGTACAAGACTACCACCATTCTCAAAAATTTAAGCAGAATTATGTGACTAGGGTGGAAACCTGAGCTGTTTGTAACAAAGCAAGTATCAGGTGTATTATTCCTTTATCTTTAATATTTTGAACTGCGGAATTTCTAATTCCATAGGAATTCCGATCTCCTTAAGACAAATAAACAGTACATAACCACCCTGTTACAAAATTAATGGATTTTCTTAAAATTGCCTATCAGCATCATTACAAACCTAATATCATTCATGCCTTAATTGTATTTTACATATAGCAATGACAATAAGACAAGCCTCTTAAAATCAATGTTATAAACATAGGCAAGGTTTCTGAATAGAATACAGTAACATTCTGCAATGAACCAACAAAAATAATCACACAAATCTTATGGTTTCTGCCTAATAGAAAATAGTCAACTTCTAAGCAACCAACTGAAATACTGTAACAGAGCTACAGCAAATCAAAATACAGTGCCTAATGGAAAAATAGTCAAGCTTCTACTGCAAGACAACTGAAATACTGTAACAGAGCTACGGCAAACAACATACAGTAAGGAAAAATTCGTACAATCCAAACTTGACATAAACACTCATTAGAATGAGGTGGATTATGCCATACTAGTATATTAAAAACTTTAAAATTTTTACACGGTAACAATTCTGGATCTAAACAATAGGAACCAGTGTAGGGAAAACATTTAATACTGTACTTTTTTTAAGTCAGCTTTCCAAAAGGTATATAATGACACTTTCAACAGTTAGGCTAATTGGTTCTAGAACAATGTGGTTTACTTCATTAATGGCTAAAGGTGCGTTCACACGATCGAACAATGTTAAAGCGGATATAATTGTTACCAACTAGCATCGGAGGCGCGAAAGCTAAGCTGATGACATCAGAAAGCGAGCACCAAGTGGTGTACCGGACACTGTCCGTGTTCCCCATCGAACGTCACACTGAATTAAATGCCTGACTTAACAGCGGACATCACCTTCAACATTGTCCACGGTCTATGTGCCCTGTGAGCAGATTCGAAGCGTGTGGTAAACACCTCATCTGGTACCACTGCTTGTTGCCAGATCCGATTCCATCGTTTTTCACCGCTTATGGCGCCATCCTGCTTCTCCTGTGATATGGTACCGATTTTGTCCGTCGAACATAGTTCGATCGTGTAAACGCACCTTAAGGCTCTTGATGTGTCATGGACCTAGGGAAAGAGGTATGCTTGCACAAAGGGGCATTTTCCAGAAAAACCTGCTGCAGAAACCTCATAAGCAAGCCCCACTGCCCAACTTCTGCCAATAGAAGAATCAGCAGTTTTCATAATTATAAATGCAATTGCCCCATCAAAGTTATTTTAGCAAGCACAAACTCTAGGACTGAAAGCCGCTAATATGATTATTTCAAACCAAATACAGTATAATGAAAAGTGAAACTTACACCTTTGGCGTGCAAACTCAAATGCGTAGAGATTTGTATTTGACATGAAATATCCGTTCCCCTTGCAATTCCGTACAGGACATACTTAGCATGGAACGCTTTACTTTACGCCTTGCCCAAAAGGCAACTTGAAGGTAAAAACAATTAATAATCACCTCACTCTGCTTTACATCTGAAGAGGTTTAGCATCATAATTATGACTCCTCTGTACCTTGAAATTATGAAACTAAGTAAATATGACTCCTCTCTACCTTGAAATTATGAAACTAAGTTCTTAATTGCAATGAATAGGAATCCCTAATGGTGCACAACTTGGGTAATAACAGCCTTTTCTTTTTTTCCCCCTTGGTTGTACTTGGTCAAGGCAACGCCAGAATAACTCTAATGGAGTACTTTAAAGAACTGGTCAAGCACAAAAATACAAAGTCACTTTAGTTTGGGTACTCCCGGTGGAGTCAAATTCCTGCCAAACAGATATTCCTGTTCACATAAGAACGAACTTACGTTTACTGGCACAAGTTAGCTAGATTTCAATTAACTGAGAAAGCACCATCAACCCTCTTAGAGGGAGTTAAAACACTTGGTGGCCACTTTCCTTGTTACTTTCCTAATCAAAGGGTATAGGGGTCCTTTGGTTATTTGTTTTCTCCTTTTTTCCAGAGAAAATATCAATATCACTAGGCACCATATTCTTTACTGTGCAATGTATTTCCCAAGAGTTTGTGACGAAGTTCCTTTCCCTTTTTGAGGACAACCTTTATTAAATGTTTTGGTTCTTGTTCTTGATTTACCAAGTGATTTTTATAAAATTTTGGCCTTAGGACTCTTTCCAAACCAATGTTTTACACCACAACGTTCAATATAAAATAACCTAGCAAAAACCTGTTACTGTCAACAAATTCATTGAAGCCATTTTGGTATATAATTACCCATTAAGTGCTTCCCAACAATATTTTTAAGACTACTAAATACAGGCAACTAACTATAACAAAATTGAGAGTACAGTACTGTTTTGCAATCCCAAAGAAATCTGTAGTTTCCAGTATTGCATATTCATCTTGGCAGGGTACCACCAATAACCTCAGCTGCCGAGAAGATGGCAATGCTAAAACATGTCTTGTGGTAGTGCTGGTATGTTCTGGTCCTGGAGGGAGAAACATGCAGAAATGCAAAAAAGTTACATAGAGTGTCACATAATATGGCTTTCAAGTATGCTTAATTTTTTCCTATTCGAGGTAAAGCATTTCTTATGCTCTAATTCTAAATATGCCTTTACAATTAAAAGGATTTTCAACATAATCCATTTTCCTAAAACTTTTATTGTTTGAAGCACTAAAATCCTCTCAGTAAATTATTTGATAATAACTATCTGTAGCCAGCAATATACACAATTCTCTAATTTTACCTTTAACAACTACTGTACACAAATTATATTTATACAGTAAGGGGCATTACCTTCAGAGCTGAATGGTAGATGGATTGCTTTACTTTTTATCCTCAGATTGAAATTTATTTGCCATATTACACATATAGCTTAATTTCAAAAGGTCTCTTCTCGACTCTCATACGGTATTCAATAACAAACCTGGAAAAGAACACTTACATAATGAAAAAATTCAACAAACAACAAATCTTAAAAAAAACAAATTCCCCATTGGTAAATACTGCAAAACAAAGTCATATCTCTTTTGGCGCTGTTAATTTTGGTTTTACTGTATATACTGTCCTTCATTTGCACAATGCTACTAATAGGTACCTAGTTCCTAGGATCCAAATAGACTTTGATTATTTGTTGGTAGCCAAAAAAGCTTGCCAGCATCCCTCAATGCTTACTGTATTTCCCCTCTAGTATTTTATTGCAGCTGGGGACAAGAGAACTTTCAAGGCCATTCCTGGTAAACCTAGTAAGCAGCAGATAAAGTTTGAGAGAGCAACCATGAAACTTAAGTAACTTACCTTCATGACAAGTAGGCTAGACCTAGTTTCTTCATCATTAACAATTTCATTTTCTCAAATACTGTATGTATAACCTTTCAGCGTGAATGCTAGGCAATAACACAATGTTGACAAATATTTAATCTGGAATACATCTACAGTCAAGTCTGAATCACTGGCAGTGGTCAGTGGAACCTGACCACTGCCAATGTTTTTCTCCAGTGTCTTCAAAATATGGTTGATAGGCCTGGGCATTCTGAAGCCTCTTGGGTAACAAAAACACTCTTCATAACAAAGGTTTTACACATTGTACTGTACTATAGCATCTGAGTCACTGCTCAGTGGATCAGATGGCTGGACAAGATGACTATATCAGTGAACTGTAAACTTTCCAATTATTCCCCATGTCAATTAAATTCTATGTTATTTCTCGATGAAATTTCTGGATAAATCTGTAGTGTTTAGATGCAAAATGTGGGTAAACTGCATCCCTAAATTAATGACTTGGTCGGCAACCAAAGACTGAATCAATCATATGCCATAATACTGGATTGACACTTTTGCACCTGAAATTGTTAATAACATGCTGACAAAGTGAGTACCACAAACTGTCAAAAGACAATGGTTTGACAACAAGAGCAACCCCACTGTATGATCTAATTTATTTTCCTTTATGGTGAGGGCTTTCAATTTTACACAAAATACAATGTAGTAAAAGTCTTTTTCGCTATATCTTTAATGATATTCTTAGCCATTACAGCCTAACCCCCATCCAGAGAGAGACATCCCAGGTTAGACTACGTTAGGGCGCATCCCCGTAACTGTCCTTGGTAAATATTCATTATTTTGTGATTTAAGCATTTCCTACCTTTCTGCCTTATGAATTGGCTATTTTGGTGTTCCCTCACCCCAAAAACCTCTATTTCCCACTGGGGTTACCCATAATTATTGGATATAGGGATAGGAGCCTTATGAGATGTTTAACCCTGAATGGTTTATCCACTTGTAATGCAGATACAAGAAGTTTCTTAGTATTTTACTTTAATACCACAACTTGGTAGAACTAAGCTGGGATTCCGCGGCATGCTAGACTATGGCAGTTGACATTTTTCTATAGAATTTTACCTGGTGAGCAAGAATTTCAAGTAAAATTTTTTCACCTGGCTGTAATTAAGCTGTAATTTACCTTAGAACCATAGCCGACAGTAAGGGGGAACCATTGGGAATTTGGGGTTTAGTGTGGGGTAGACCACGGGTGGGTGAGAAGGCGACTAAACTTTACTACACGGCATTACAGAGACGTGAAAGACCACACAAACACAGGAAGAACAAGACGACAAAGGTAGTATTACAAGACAAAAACTTTCACTACTACTGCTATTTTGAATGGTGTCATGCACGTGCACTCTTAATAGGGGAGCTTTTGGTACACAGGCTGACACCTTACTGAGGAAAAAGGGAGGGTTGGGGGGATAATGTTTGTTTCCGGTCCTTATAAAGTTTCAGTTTTGCGAAATGCACTTAGGGACATTTGATCACCCAGGGTCTAGTACTGTACATGGTGAAATACATTTGAACTCCCAGGTGCCAGTACTAAACACTGGGAAGGGGGTTTCAGGAGGAATTGAGAAGGTTCTCCCCAAGTGAACATACGGCTCTCTGGTGGTTAGCTCTTCGTTGGGCAAGTCGGTAGAGTTGTGGCCTAGTTCTCGCTAGGCCTGAGTTCGAATCTCCAGCCGGCTTATGAAGAGTTAGAGGAATTTATTTCTGGTGATGAAATTCATTTCTCACTATAAATGTAGTTAGGATTCACAATAAGTTGTAGTCCTGTTGCTAAGTAACCAATTGTCTCTAGCCACATTAAATAAGTCTAACTGCCAGCCCTAGGAGAGCTGTTAATCAGCTCAGTGTGGTCTGGTAAAACTAAGGTATATTTAACTTTGGTATGTGTATCCCACAACTCATACCAGAACTTAAACATGTATGACTTTGTTTATCGTTTTCTGACTGAAAGTTTTGAATAGTAAGTCTCAGTCGAGCCAGACTTCGGCAGTTGAGGCTTTTCTATGGTATTTACTTGCTTTTTACACGAGTTTGCTGTATTATTTGCCGTCGGGGTGGGAAGCAAACTGTAATTTATGCATTTGAACTGTATAATGCTAAAAGGACCCAGTTGGTGCCATCGCAGTCTTCAGCTGTCAGTTACAATTTAGTTACAGCCATTTAATAAAAATATTACTTTAAATTGTTGTAAAGTAAAATAATATAGGAAAACGTCAATTGCCATTGTCTAGCTCACCGCAGAACACCGGCTTAGAATTACCTAAAATCTATCGCAATTTACTCTTACCAAGATATTTCCCAATGATGTTGATACCTACTTGGGCATTTTCTGAGTTCTATGTTTATCTTAATAAAATCACAGGAGTGGAGCTCCCAATCAAATACTGTTTGTCCCAAAGCATTGTGGGTAAATATGGATAGTATATCCGGAACAGCTTTTGTTACTTAAATCAAGATATACAAGTACTATATTTGAACATGAGGTAATTTTATATGTTAGCTCCGCCCCTGCTTCTACCTTTTCAACTAGTTTTTTCTACACTTTTAGGGTTTCTGATACTAGCGGTGCATCTATTTGTTGTCGGCCAAATGGAATGTCCCTTCGCCATGTTTAGTACTGGCCCGGGGGGAGGGTACCCATACGTTAACAAGTTATTGCACCTGCTGGACGGGATATGAACCGTTCGAAACAGACATAGCCGTGCTCTGTCTTGTGAAGATCGCGTATGGAAACCCCTTGTTGGATGGACTTCGGGGGTTAATTACAGGTTAATTAGACTCTAGTGCCAAAAATGAAAAGTAAGTTCATAATTAGCAACCAAAAAACTGTAGAAAAAGTCAAGTTATAGTGCCGTCGACGACGCGGAGCTACACTATAGTTCTACCGAACATGATAATGAGGCTGATTGGCTCTTTCAAGTCTCACCAAATGGTGAGATTTTGGAAGTTTGGAGTTGCTTCAAAAATCTAGCCATAAGTAATAGTCACTGTGTGGTGCAGATATGTAACTCTTGTTGCCTCAGGTTATGTAAAGCTCCAGCACCCTACGTTAGGTTAGGAGGGGGTTCCAGGAGGGGAAAACCCTGACTAGATAAGGACCCAGTCCCCTAGGCTACGTTGGTTAAATCCAACCTTGTTTCTCACAGATTTTCTGTTTTCCCCACACCAAAAAGTCCTGCTTTCCCACTGTGGTCCCCAAAATTATGGGAAATAGCCTAAGGAGGGTCCAGTATCTTAAACTTCTCAAAAATCAACGTCAAATTTTCAGATCGTATATTAAAACAAAATCATTTTCACCTCCTTAATGCAAATATAGGTTAGAGTAAAAATGTACAGCCTTTTTTTCGGCCGAAGTAGCCTACACAAAACTTCACGCAGACCTACCCAGCAGTATTATCCATTTACATAACTACTTCACCTTACATGCACAATATTATCAAAGGTGCACAATATTATCAATTAAACTGCATTTACCAATCACAATAGCTTAAGCTATGAAACAATGCGACTTCTAACAGTCTGAGACCTTGCGTACATAGCCTCCCCTAAGCCTGCTTTAATATGAACGTTTAAACCAAAGTGAGGTAGTGGGAAAGACCACTTCCACCCAGTACCCTACACAAGGGTAAACTTAAGTAATGTAAAGTATAGGATAGTCATTAAATCCGATTTTACCTATAGCTTTACACGTCACCATTTAAGTCTAGCTTTCTCCTAATAGTGCATTCGTGTTTTATGGGTTAGCCTCCCCGAAATTCTCAACCACAATGGTACATTGGAATAGAGCCAAAACTCGAGGGAACTTAGATATTCTTAATCAAAATGATTGTATTTTCACTTACCGAAATATAATAAACATAAATCACTGCACACTTTAGTACAAACAAACAGGTGGAGCATTAAACCGACACTAAATGAATAAACGCCTCTAAACGAATGACTGTATGACGTCACAGTAGTGTAAATCCAAGGACCACAAAAGAGTACTTCTCCAGCATGAAGAGACCTTGCCACCTGGTAGCCAGATTTTTCATTGTAATGCTACCCTACAGTAATATTTGATCAATAGAAAATAAAATACAAGTTATGCCATTTACTCGAACTTCTTGGATAATTTTTATAAGAAACCCGGTCACACATTCATATTTTTGTTGGGAAGTCTATACAATGTTTTAACAACATTAATTTCCCTTTCGCATGTCATTGCTACTATTAACCAAAACTTTTTGTGTAAAAAATCTCTGTGCTTCGAAAACCGTGAATTTTCAAGCTCATGTTCTTAAATAGCAAATAATTAGCTGTTATTTTCAGTTTTTCAATTTACTGTAACGAGGCAATGACGCTAATTACAATTAATAGTCTCATGTAGTGACTCTTGGATGTAAGGTAAAAGCTAAAGTAGAAAATATGAAGGCCCGAGAATTGCATGCATGTGTCGGGAAAAATGGCTGAGTATAAATACTGTAAGTGGCTAACCATTATCTGAAAAGCATGTTACTTACACAGTTGGGAGAGAGACTCCAGTGAGTAGAGGAGAGGAATACCTACCCTGAATTTTTTGGGAAAACTGGCAGCGAGGATATTAATAACTCCAGGGATAAAACACTGAAATAGACCCCATCCCTGAGAAGTTCATGAAACATCTTTTCTTTAGAAAGTAAGATGTGATTGAAAGTTAATTAAGACAAGACCAAATGTGAGTTCATAAGAAAAAAAGTGCCTGTGCGGATCAAGTGTTTGCAGTGTGGTAAGTCTGGGTGTATGGGCAAAAAGATAGTTAATGACAGAACTGATAAGAGATGCTTATATAAAGCGAGTTAAGGATAATTATACTAAAGGTTTGGACGTTTGGTAATAGCTGTATGAAGTTTTCATGATATAGAGCTTGTATATTAAGACCCTAAACCCATCAGTTTTAGACTACTACCCCTTTCACCAGATGCAGTCTGTCTTAATTCCTCTGAACACTTCAGAATCATGGCCAGTTTCCCATCCTATCCATGTGACCAAACCACATTAAAAATTTTCTATCCATATCTTAACACATGCTAACCTTTCATCATATTTACATTTCTTGTGATTTAAAATCTCTTCGCTACACGAGCAGTTAATGTCAATGTTACATTTTTTCCCTTCATTTACATTGATACAGAAAGAGGAGACACAACAGTGCTTTCATTCATTCCAGCATGTTTCATTAGTTACAGTTTTCCCACTACCTTTCCTTAGCTCCACCTCGTCTTGACCCTTCACCATTTGCTCCTGATTCCACTTTTACACCATTCTCATTAACAATCATCATTTCATCTTCATGGCTTTTTTTTTTTTTTTGGCTTCATAAGCTTAGCTGAGCTAGATTCACTCTCACCTTTTTTTTTTTTATCTTTCAATTTGCCTTACCAGTCTGCAGTTCCTCTTTTCAATTGCCAATTAACGTGTCATCTGAAAATCTGCCTCTCCACATTCACTGTGAACTACTCCAACTCACATAAACTTACACTTGTGTGTATTTTTTCTTGTACTGTTGTATTCTTTTCATGCATTTCTTAAATCATGAGATGACACATAACACGCCCTTGGCTGCGACAGGTACAATGAATCTCTCATTCTAGTAAATATAAATTCACCATAAAATCTCTGCTCAATACATTGTTGTCAATTCATTTGTAGGATTTCTCAGGTTCCATGAATACCACGTTCTGTTTTTCCCTCTAATCTACAACTATTCACACAGTTTTATAAACAAAACACTCGATTTACTTACCCTGTCCTTTGTCTTCTTTTTTAATTTTTATAACCCAGACTCACATAGTTTCACTAGGGTACCAATCAGTAGTATTACTTGACGATTCTTTCATTTTTTTGTCACCTTTTAACATACATAAAGTTTGTTATTTCTCTCACCAAGACACCTTACACCATCTTCAGTTCTACCAGCAACTTTTTCCCAGTACACTGTATCCATACACGACCTTTGTGTTTTGCCATCACACCACTCCAAATATTCCATTTTGTTTGTAAGTTCTCATGTCTCAGCTGCAAAGAAAATTACAGGCTGTATACATGGTTGTAGACTTGCCATACACAGATGGGAATGGGAAGCTCTCATTTGCCTGTAATATAACAAGATTTCCTAAAATACTTTCAAACACCAGCTGGCTAAACTTCTTGAATGATCCTTCTCTGTTATTGTAAGGTGCTCCACTCACTGACGCAGACAACTGATCAAATGATGGTTACTCAGGTTATGTATCCTATGAAGCCAAAATTCAAACAATTCCATTATCAGTGACAAGAATTGTTATATGCTAAATTAGCCAGAAAACCAATACTTTATCTGATAATAAGTTTCATACACTTATGAATGGTTAGTGAAAATATTGAAGATTCTGAAAAAAAAAAAAATTTAGTGGCAATTCATCTAATAATCATTCTCTGTTGACTGAAATTAGGGCACTCATACAAAATGTGTTTCATTGTTAATGTTGAACTGCAATCTACATAGAACTACGTTGTGATGACTGTTTGTTAACTGTTTAACTGATGTGTCCTGTTGCTGAGAGGTTATAATTCTGCTCCTACATTTCTCTTTTTTTTATACCTCCCATAATGCTACAGTGGGTTTAATTTGCTTTACTTTGTTAGTATCCATCTCATCATTCCACATATCCAGCCATTTTTTCATTATAATGGACTGCTGATGTCACACAGTTATTTCTGGGTACAGTACAAGGTTTTTCCTGATCTAGTCTCAATTACTGAAGACTCAGCTATTTTTATTTTTATTTCCTTTAATATCTACATGACCAGATTTCCAGTGTAGGCCAGCATTTATACTAGCTCCATTCCTATGGAGGAATATGACATTTTTTGGATGGTCATTTTGATGTGCTTCTACAGCACTTTTAAAATTACTGAAAATTACACATTTTACACTGACATACTATATTATATATCTCTGGGGTCAGACAACACACTTTGCATTTTTCATAAACTACCCATCTGTGTTTCCAAAGTTAATATCCAAACAGATATGGCTATGTATAGTATGATCGTAAGCTCCCTTTAATGTAAAGAGTACTCAGATTAGTACACTGGAAGTACAGAAAATGATGTACTTTACTTGATAAAATTCATATTGATTTCATTCATTAAAGTGAATGTGTAAGCTTGCAGTGAATGAAGTATTTTCTAAGAGTACATTTTAATATCAAAGCTGACCCAATAGGGTTAAATGGTAATAAATGCCTATTTGCATCATCTATTTGACCCCAGTTGCAATGTTTTCTTTCTTTTGCTTTTCATCCATTCCTTTAGACTCATATTACTGCTTAGTTGTCCAAGTTCATTAACTTTCTTACTCCAGCTCTCAGCGCATTTAAACCTCTGAGATTTAGATATCATTTGCAGTTGTGCAAGAGTCAGTCTTTGAGATTATGATGACCGCCAATGTTATTTGTAGATTTCCAGCTAACTGTAGCTCATTTTAATTTTTCAGTGTTGCTTTCCTTTCTCAAAACAAGACAATAAAGTAAAAGTCAGCTTCAAACTGACACTATAGCTAACATTACACCATGAAAAATAAATTTGCAGTGTGCCATAAAAGAAAAACATTCCTGTGCTCCCACACAGTGTGATTTGCTCCTCAGAATCTCAAAGGCTAACCCAAATCCTTTGGGTTAGGCCTATGTGCATCTTGAAACATGACTCAGCTATCTCCAGACAACTAATTTATAATAATAAAAACACCTGCCAAAGGTGAAATAAAACCAAATCACAAGACTTGTAACCATATAATAAGAATTTCTTGATACATGCACAACACAATAATCAGACCTGCCCAAATGTTTCAAGTTATTTTACAAAAATATTAAATAAAGCTCCACAAGTTAACAATACAGTTTATCCATGGTGAGTTCAATAATAACTGCTCAAACTTTCTGTACATCTTACCACTTACCTTTAAGAAAATATCTATGATCCTTACTGGAGAAACTAAATGTAGGCATTTGTGGAAACTTTACTAAAAAGGTCATTATGCAAAATACAAAATAGATTTGACTGGTTTGCTAAAACTGAAAATACAATCCTTTCAAGCATGTTTTCTTTTATCAAGATTATATTATAGCTTGGATTCTGGAACAGATATCCAATGTCTTAATCATATGATACAGTATCAAAGATTGACAAAAAATTTATTGTAATCGTAATGATGTTTCTATCCCTAGTTATGAGGCGTACATTTGACGATCCATACAAAGATCACAAGAAATGAAGCAGCAGGTGTTTGATCTTTAATGCCCAATCAGTTTAGTTGAAAGACAGACAGGACCAGTGAGTTATGGCTGAAGACCTCACTGTCATGTATACACACACACGCACACATACACACGACAGCAAGAGAACAAGTTTACAACATATAATCAATCATTATAACCTGTATGCTAAAGTGCATTCAACTACAGTATTCAACTGATCTGAATACAGACTAATAGAATTCAACATGTTACAAAGATTGAATAAGTTGCAGCTTGAGGAGTAATAATAACCTGCAATGCATCATCATCATCAGATCTTTCTCATTTACTGTATTATTATATTCTAATGGCCTGCAACCTTTCCACGCAAGCCTTTAATGATATCATCAAAGAGGCATTCTCGAGGAAATATGGAGATGCAGGTCGAGTTGTAGGCCACAATAGAGACCAATGTAAAGGGGGCACACAGTAACATACACCCATCAGTACTATACAACACTGACACAATCCATATATCACACCACATTAAAATTGCCTACAGGAAAATATTTTTGTGAACGATATGAAAGATAATAAACTGACTTCTTGTGGAGTACGGTCATAATATGACTAACCTGCATCAAAAATTTTCATGGCACAACAATTTTACTCACCTTCCTATACTACTTAAATATTTCTTATCAATGGACAATTTCCTTTACAAATTTAAACTCATGAAAATCAACCAGTATCATTAAATATATATGTTTCTCTCTCATTGATTGCATAATTAAACCAAATATTTAACATTAACTGGCTACTAGGAATGTTTACGATAAAACCATCTTGCCTCAGGATACACTAATACTTTTAGTACCTATCTTTCTTCAACGAAAGAAGCATTATATAAACCATTTCATCATACACTGATAAATGACAAGTACACCTACGCATGTATATCGGTTTACTAAATAGGCACGTGTGAGGGTTACACCTTCAGTACACAATTTCCTTACGTCAAGATGATTACATCTACCTTCTCAATATGTACAAAAAACCATCCCCCACATAGAGATAACTAATAGAGTGTTAAAAAGTTTCCAAATAATTCATAACATTTGTCACCGAGTTTAAGAGTCTTTGGTATTTTAATTAAGGTTATTGAACAAAATACTCAATACTTCAAACAGAGTCGTTCTATGTTGAGGATAGTCTATTGTAAATATTTACACAATATAAAACTTTACTAACAGTAAAATATCCATAACACACATTGCCTCATACCAAATCACAAAACTTCATCAGGATATAAAAGTTCCTAGGATTTCAATCAACACTTTCTGCATTCTCTTCTTGACACTAGTGTAGCTAAATGGTAAATAGCTAAAATGATGAGACTTAGTAAATCTGCTGTTCATAAGGTAAATCTTAACCTCCTGTTTCAAAAAGTATATTTGTAAGATAAAAATCTTGAAACCTGAAATTTTTTTCAAAACTATTATGAAAAAATGGAAATCAAAATAAAAACTGAATTCTGACCTGAGATTCCGAATACAATAAAAAGCATGATCTATAGCCACTAAAATTTCTAGTTTTTTTTCCAAATTATGGGAATTTCTTAATGATTTCTGAACCACAAAATGCAATGAATAATATTTTGAGGTAAAATGTTTTCCCAGAATTTAGTAAAATGCCTAAACCCAACATAAATAATCATGGGCCTAAAAATTATGTTAGCTGGATGGAATTATCAGTCACTATACTTTAGCAAACTGCCACAACCCTCCTTTACTGCAATCCCATAAATATTTCAATTGTCTATTGCACAGTTACCCATAGTACAAACTATGCCAATGTAAGTACTTAATATGCTGCAGTACTCTCAAAGTCATTAAACTGAGAATAGCGTCTCCCACTTTGTACTCAGCTCAAAGCAAATTCAGTTCATTCGTTTGTGATAATTTCTAGTGTGCTCTGTGTTCAACTTGGCAAACTTTTCCATACTGTATGCAGTGTGTACTTGGGCACAAATGCAATAAATAGTGAATTTTTTTTCAAGTCTAAATATATGAAATTGTACTTATAAAGTGTTTGAGGCAGTCACCATTTTGGATATGATGGTACCAGTGGGAAATGCTACTCATGTTTAATTTTCTGATGATTAATTTTCTGGCAATTAATGCAAAACAGAATGCAGCTGGATTATGATAAATTAATGAATAAAAGTTACAAACAGAAAAATAATCTTCTCTAAAGTGTTAGTCTTAATAAATCAAAACTCTTTTCACACAAAAATTCTTAAAATCTTAACCAAATATCACACTTTTTTACTGTTACTGATACACATATACATAATATTGTACACTTATCAGTAACGCAGTAACACTGCCTAAAATAAGATTACAAGTCTACAATAATGTGGCGTGCTGTTCTCTATAAACTATTTCAGAAATAAAATGGTAATATCTGGCTTAAAGGAGTAAGCACAAAGTTAACTGTGACCAGAGATGATATCTCAATGAGATCAATGTACGTATGTGAACGAGTGGATTACAAAATATCACATGATTGATAATAATTGTCTCTGAACACAAGGCAAAATAGACAATAAAATTGGTGCTTTGTAAGCAACAAGCAAATCAATAAATTATATGTATACTGTATATCATTTGAAGTAGCAAAATAAAGCAATTTCATAATTCTAACATTTTAAAGGACTGGCCATTTCAAAAATATATACAAAATTCAAAGAAAAAAAAAAGGTCGTTACCTTTAAGTGAAATGTGGACTTGACTTTCGACTAGAAGCATTTTGAACACTACAAAAGTTCCATTCTGCACGTTTTACAAAAACTTCTCCATGTCTAATTCCTTGTAGTCATATTAAAGGAGGTAACATTTTAATGATTAATGTCACTGAAGACTTCGTGATATGTCTTACATACCACCCGGCTTTGGTTGGGTTGTATCATATGCTCGAATCACTTCCGATTGACCAATTACTCCATGTTCCTCCTGAGAGAAGGCGAACCCATCTGTGGCAAGAAAAAGCAATTTGTCCTAGAATGTCAAATTTACATAATAGTGCAACACCTTTTCTGGGGTTGTGACTTCAAGTTAAAATTAAATTCACATATAATTTCACTGTACGATATCATAATGAACTCCCTCTCAAATTTGAACACAATAAAAAAAAAACACTGAAAAAGGAGATATGAATGTTCTCTGCAAACTCTGACACATTAAGCATACAGTACTGTGCACAATTGATTATAAAAAAGTGACACAAATGAGTTCAGAAATGGTTAGGTAATTAAAATTTTAATCTAACATGATTTCTAACTATTCCTTGAAGAAATCAATGATTTTCTTCAACATACTTTTTAATTTTTGTTACAAAGAGGTTTACCACACCTATTAATGGATGAAGTTTACTAAGTACCAAGCTCACATAACTGATTGAACATAAGTCATGTTTATAATGACTCAAAACTTGTACTCTTTGTGTCATTATAACCTTGGAATTATGTTACCATCAAAACTTGTATGGCCCTCTTTGCATTTAGCAGGAGGTAAAAGAGTGGACATTTCCTATTACAAAACCTAATGCAAGAGGGAAAATGACAAGTAATAAATCAGAAAACCCTATAGGTACTTGTAAAAAAAAAACAGCAACTAAACTGTTAGATTTTAAATGTACTCTGTGAAAAATTATGTGTACCTGATTAGCAAAATTGTTATAATATACTTCTCATTCAAAATAAAAATAACAATAATAACAATGTCTATTTCAGTATTACTATCATTATTTTGAAAATTTATAGGCAATTTTACATATGTAAGAAATTAACAAATTTACATTCAGGTTTTGGTATATTGTATTTTAAACATAGCATGAACACGAGAGTTGTTGCAGTTTTTATAAAGTATGATGGTATTGATGGCAGTATTTATGTGGCGGTGATGGCAGGTAAGAAGTTAGTAATACCAATGCTTTTTATGGCCATATTTGGTGTTTTTATTCTTTGGTTGGTGCCTATGTCAATCAAGTCTTGTAATACGTTGTGATGGATGAGGGTTTGTTAGTGTATTCTTGACAACCATTTAACAGGAGGTAGTCTAAGAGTACTCTGAGGGCATGGTACATGGGGGGCCATCTCATCGGAGGACATAGTCCAAAACATCGAGAAATTTATTAGCTTGTCTTGGAGATTTTCTAATGCTTACGGGCAGCAAAAGTGCCTCCACTGTTGATAACATTTGTGGTGGATATTAGATCCTGCCAGGTCCGTATATTATTGTCACTTTCAAGTGGCTTTCTGGTGGCACCCTCTTAGACATATGAAATTCTTTTGGAGAAGTGCAGTGCAGTCACCCCAGTCTTGACTGCTAGTATATTCTCAAACAAGGCACTGGAACTGGTAGACAAAATTCTTCTTTCTAAGAGTATCACATGCTTAGGGTTGGGTTGTTCTTCTGCAGGGGACTCGACATACTCTCGTTCCAGTGATGATTTCTCTTTAAACATATTCATCTTTATGAGTACTCCAAATTTATGCTAGCATGGTAGTATACCCTAATGGGGGTTATCTTTACTGGTGATTCTGGGGGTTGTGAAGAGGGAAGATTGTGCCATTCATAAAGGATCTCCTTGATTTGTCTGTCCATGTTATCATTGGAATAACTGTCACTGGTTAGAACTTGGGCAGCCCAGTTACATTCCTTGGGTACAAAATGCCAACTGGAAAAATGAGAAAAGGCTCTGTGAACATGTGAGATGATGGCACTGTTTATAGAAAATCAAGATCACTGACGAATAGTACACCCCAATGGGCCCCAACCATGAAAGGCAACTTCTATTAGGTAGATTGCCATGTCCACATAACTATAAATAGCAGCAAAAGCAATGTCTCTCTTAAAAGAGACCATCATTGGGCATGTTGAACCAGTCAACACTGTCTCCACCATTAATCTTATAATTTAAAACCACATCTTGATCATCCAGATGAGAATTAATCCATCCCTAACTGTGCTTGATGCACTTAGGAAGATGAATGTCATCTAACATTTCTGATGCCATGGCACTTACACTAGAATTGAATTGAATTGAATATAGTCATTCAGCGCTGAAACGGAAATGACAGTAAAAGGTTTGAAAGGTGTAACAGGAGGGCAACCTCGCAGATGCACTATGAACCAATTGTTAGGAGAGGGTGGAAAGTAAGTTGGAAGAAAGAGAATATGAAAGGAGGCACAGTACAGTAAAAGGAACAAAATGGGTTGCAGCTAGCACTTACACTAGAATGACCAAAATATGTCTCTCAAAAAGGATTTCATGCTATGTCCATAAGGGCACAATCAGAAAGTACTATGAAGAGAAACATGTTGACCCACTGGACCTATTATCTGCAATAGATGCCAGGACAGCCACCAAATTCACATGGGGGAGGGAGGGGGTTTCTTCCTGCCTACAAGCATGTGAAAACCTACAAAACAAGTACAGTATATTATAAAACAATGACTCCACTGATCTGGACCGCACCCTTCCTTTAATGTACACTGGAACTGCCACCTTACAGTACCCCAAGTCATCAACTAACAACATGGCTATTGAACACAAGTATTACCAAATCTGAGTGAGTCAGGTGCTAGCCAGTCAACAACAAACTAGATAGACATAAAAAGCCTTGGCATCACCTTCTTTTCTCCCATTGTCAGCATATAAACACAGCCATCGACACCAACATACAGTAATTTATTAATACAACAATTCTTGGTTAATAATGCTATATCTGAGGCAGCGAAATTCTAATGATAATTTGTAAATTTCTTCTGTTAAGATTACCAGCAAATTTTCAAAAATAAAATTAAAACCTCATGAATGTGTCCACAGCCTCTCGAATACAAGTATTATGTGACCTTTGTTCCACAGAAAAGGATTTTGCAAAAGTAAAACTAATGCAGCAATTATTTTCATTGAGATCTGTCTTCATAATGGTCTCCTTCTCAATCATTATTATTCTGTATTTTACCCAGACACCATTACTTGGTAGATATTTAAAATTAAAACCATTATATATAACAGCAGTTCAGCTTCACTGCCGATTGACCATGCAATCTTCACCAAAAGTCATATATCTCCAAGAAAATATTGAATGATGATGAATACTTGCCCACACTAAAAAAAAAAAAAAAAACTTTACCAACAAATTAGAAAATAAACTTTACAAGTTGCTCTAAGGAGCAAGGCCCCATGCTGGCTTATTAATGCTGCTCATTGATCCAATAAGAATAAGTGATATTTTTCAAGTGAATTATAGGTTTGGGGTTCTGGAATGGGGAAGCTGTTCAGAACCTGCACATCAAATACTGTATTTATGATTCTAGAAAAAACTGCCTCTTCATGCTAGCTACTTTTTTATATTTCTTGATACGTTGATGTTTCATTTTAGCTTAATTGCAAATAATGCATTAGCATGTTTTCCTATGAATCTAATTTGGACACACTAGCCCTGGATAACAAATACTATAGCTTATCACACAAACTGTAGCAAATCAGAGTTTGTTATGTTCATTAAAAGTTGCCTAACATTTTCATAGGGACTAGAGATTACTATATCCAGTACAACAGGTATCATTCATGGGTGTGCTATTCCCTGTGTAATACTTTCAATTAGATATTCTTAAGGGTTGGGGATAACAATTATTAGACAGTTTACTCTGACCACTGAATCATATTATGAGTTATGACATGCTGTATTGTCCTTTACAGCCTCCAAAAGGAGACAGGCCATCAATATCTTTCAATTCTGGTTGGGTAACAAATGACAGCAATAAAAAATGTCTTAAAATTTTTGTTTCCCAAGGTGAAAAGTATCTCAAATATTTTTTTAATAACTAGTTACTGTATCTTTCCGAGCTGGAAAGAGTGATTGTGGGATCTCTCTACATACGTAGTATTAACCTCATTTCTCATGGAAGTGTTAGCTTGCATAACTATGCCTAAAGAGACAGAGAAGTAGAATCATCTTGCATCAAGGTCACTAGCTGGATATAACCTTGAAAATCTAAGACCATTGGGGGAAATAGGTGAATTACTTTACATTGAACCTTGTCCATAATAGAGTACTATTGCTAACCAAGATACAAGGAAACCTGTTATGTTCTTGACAATGAAGCAGTTTCTGACAGGTTTCCTTGTGTCTTTGTTAGCAGTAGTACTGTATTATGGGCATGGTTCAATGTAAAGTAATTTACCTATTTCCCCAAATGGTCTTAAATTTTCAAGGTTATATCCAGCTAGTGACCTTGATGCAAGATGTTTCTATTTCTCTCTCTCTTTAGGCATAGTTATGCAAGCTAACACTTCCATGAGAAATGAGGTTAATACTAAGTATAGAGAGAGATCCCACAATCACTCTTTCCAGCTCGGAAAGGTACAGTAACTAGTTGTTATTAAAAAAAACTGAGATACTTTTCACCTTGGGAAACACAAAAATGTTAAGACATTTTTTATTGCTTTCATTTGTTACCCAACCAGAATTTAAGTGGGTACTGTTAATTTAAGTCTACAACAAGCCATCACTCTCGATGCATTCCTCTTAAAGACCTTGCTAATTTGCCTTATGATGTAGCTTTTTTGTTTTGTAGTTATTGAAACTAAGCAATGAACCTGTTGTTTCTTTACTGCTTTGACTAATCAAAATGTTTATTTAGGAATAACAATTTCTTATTATAGCCTATATACTTACGATGGACTAGCTTTTGTTTGAAGCTAAAGTAACACTTCATAAAAAAAGATATTATTATTATAGCATAACCCCATCAATTATAAACAGTACTGTACATGTACAGTACAGTCTATGTGTTATAGTGATCAGTAATGTTCCCAGGATCACTAGTTGTCTGTCAGACAAGGGGAGGAAGAGGAGGTAGTCTCCCTATGAATCACCCTCTGGAGACTCGGAAGTGTATTAACCAATAACCTCACTTTCTATGGTCCTGCCAGTCCTCTCCAGGTGTTTTCTTCACGATGGCTTTCCAGTACAGTACTTATTAATTTATTTTCCTTCTAAAATTATCTATTTCAGCCCTTTTCCACTTAGCTGCTTGTATAAGTGAACTTTACCTTATCTAATACTTCAGTTGCCAAAACTGTCTCCTGTTAGCTAGTGCCATACTTGGTAACTATCGAAGCAATTACCTTCCTTGATCTTTGAAGAATGTACTTGTTGAGCTTTTTGCAATGTTACTTCGTCTCAGCTTATTATATCAATTTTTCTGTGTATTTTAAATTTTTTAAATAATTTAACAATTTTATGAGGAAATTTCCTTTCCTACTGTTAGCTGTTAACTAGCTAATGAATTGTTAACTAAATGACACTGATGATTACTGTACTGTATTTCCATCTGGTTTAATCGCTTTCTTTTCCCTGTATGTTTCCTGTAATACAGCAAAGAGTACATATACTTTGCTTCATTTCTTTGCTTTCTTCTTTGGTAATTTTATTATGATAGCTGTATAATTACCTAATTCTTTTTCTTTACCTGGGTTTTTGTGAAATATATGGAGTATAGTATAGTATTCCATACTATGTTTTGCTTCTTCACTTTACTCTTCGATAATTTTTGGTAATCTCTGTGCAAATGTTAAGGTTTCCATTTGGAAGATTACTCTTCAGAGTGGCATGAATTACTGCTGGATGGCATTGTTTCCGAAAGGTAACAGATGTCAAGAAATCAGAAAAAAGCAGACGGTAGCAACAGAGCCAGATATCTGCAGTTCTGAGCTACAACATTTGTATGGCTTTGGCATGGGAGTGCAAACAGTTGGAAAAGTGCTCTTGATTGGTACAGCATCCACTATCAACTGCCCTTTGAGAACTCTCATAAGATCTAAGTCTGAAGAAACCAAGCCTACTTCCAGTGAGTCTCAGTCACATAGACTCACTGACATGTTTACCGAAAAGTGAAGTTCTTGGTCAATATATACTGAGGGTCCAGGGGATACATGTTTAGTGAGTTTACCTTCTTCGTTTGTCTATAACAGACTAAAGACTGGTGATTACTGGAATATTGCAAGATCATGATACAAGCATATATATGATTAATGGAATATGAAAAAACTTGTTTTGCAATATAAAAACAGTTTTGACTTTTGTTGTGGCATCAGGTACAATTAAAGTCTATATAACTATAGTATCATACAAAAATAATTTTTGAGACTAATTATAATAAATATATAGCTACTGAAGTTTTTCTGATGGTACCTTTACCTACAAAATCTTAATATACAAAGCATATATATTCAGAATGAAAAAAACTACTCATCAGTCTTTCTCATTTGTACATATAAAATATAGTTACTTACTTGACATATCTAGTTTAGAAATCATTAAAGTAATGACAAAACATGCTAAATAATTTTGAACTTGAAGATATACAAGTATTATAACAATATTAAACATTCTGGCATTAGTCCACAGTACAACCTGCAGCCATAATCAAAATATGATCCAAGCAATGATAAATGACATAAGTCTTTTTGAAGGAGTCTGAAAATGCAATTTAACTGCAATCCTTAAAAAATAATTCAAAATGCAATAAAAGGAGTTCCCATTTCCTTATAGGCTTGGATTCCTTATCCATAAAGAGAATAATCATATAAGGAACTGAAGTGCACCCACAGCATAAATCGGCAAACTTTCAAATAGAGCACAAGATCTTTGAAGCATGTTTAAGTACATATGTTTAGTCTTAGACTTGAAAATATTTCTAGCAATCAATCCACTGAGGGTTGCTCATTGCAGAAAAAGGGAGCATTGCATTCTGACATTCTGATGCTTGAAGATGGGCAGATAAACCATTTCTATATTTTGGTCATCAACATTTAGAAAGTTTTATTGATTAATCAAATGACGTTTGTTTTCATTTACCCAGGTATTTCCCATGCCCTCCATGAAGCTACACTTAAGAGGATGGATGAACCCCTTTTTGACATGTTGCTGTATGGCTCATACCCAGAGATATGCAATGGTATTAGTGCCTTAAAGGTCCTAAGTACAATGAGATTGAGCCCAGCATCAAGAGCAAAGCTTGGCATTCAACTTTAACCTCACTTAAAAATGTCAGCTGCCTATATTCTAAGGATGACAGAGTATGCCATCTATCCTTCCCTTCCTTTGCATTCTAGGGATGATCTTGTCCACATTCAACTATGCACTTATCTTGTCAACAAAGGGTCCATCCTGACCAAGAAAAAAAAGAAATGGAAGGAGAGAAATCCTAACCAATTAGTTCAGAGCAACAACTGAGAATAAAATTATGATTTGGACCTGAGCAGCTGCTCTCTAAAACCCACACCCAGAGACAAGGGACGGGGAGTATGAGGGGTCAATAAAATAAAAAGGTTCTAGAACAATAGTAACATCCAGTGGCACTAAGCCACGACTAATTGCGTCTTTAATTTTTCTTACCAATGGTTAATGCTGATTTATCAGTTTCCTTTAGGGATAATTAGACTTGGAATAACTAAATTATCATGAGAGAAGTTGATTTACTGTAAGGACTACAGTTTTCTTATGGTATCTCTAAGATATATACAAGGGACTAGTTTGCTAAAAGGTTTTGATGTTGGTAGTGAAAACATGTATTCTGGCTGTGAGATTTTGTTATTACAGAAAAAATCATAGCTTGTGGATGGCCATCAAACTTTATCCGTTTAATTATTATATTTACAATATTCATTTAAATAACTGAATGTTATGGGCAGGAAGTCTGCAGTGACTCCACTTCAATAAACATAAGCAGTGCAATATCTAAAAGTAAAGTGAAGTTTATTCTAACACAAAACCAGGCAATGTAATGTATATAAAATAAATGAAAAAAGTTACATACTTTTATTGATTAATTGTTAAATGATTGTTTCTCAAGTGCCATAAACATTGAAATAGAATGTTTGTAGAACTTTACTCATCAATAATGGGTATATTTAGACAATCCTCATTCTCAGGTTTGCCACTTTTCTCTCTGTTAAGACAGTATCTTTAAGAGGTAATCTATTTCTTTATTCTCTTCAGGATGAAATGGTACACTACTTCATCTGTCCACTCCCTTCCTCCCTTAAGTGTTATTCAGGCAACCTGAATTAATTTTGTGCCTAACAAGCTATTTTCCACACATTTCATGGTAAAGTACCTTAAAAAAATACAGCAATATATATATCATATAGTATACTGTATCAGTTTCTGTCTTTACTTCCTAAACAAGTATTCCCTATGAAATATCATTAGACTAAATCTGAACAAACTTTGAGGCCCTCTGAAATATGGGAAACAGCTCATTAGAACTGAAGGTAGTGTTGACAACAGATCATCAATGAGCTATTACTATGGTTAGCTGTAATATAAAACAAGAAATGCAGAATCTAAAAAAAGAAAATTTTGCTATTATAAAACATCACACAACAGCACCATATATGTATGAAACCAATGATGGAGTGTGAATGGTGCAATAAGTATACTAAATTATTGTTAAAGAGTAGTCCAATAAGCAAGATGATAATTTGTCTTACACCTGAGTGCTGAGTGCACTTCAACTGGATTCAAGCGAGGCTTCCAAGAAGATGGTTGTACTTGTGGTATGGTATGTGCTGTTGGACACAAAAATAAACTATATACAGTATTTACTTGTGTATATACATATAGTGAATGTAATGCATATATATATATACACTATACAGTATATACATATATACTCTGAACTTTTTTACTTTACAACTACCGAATATGGTTTTAGCTTTTATGTAGATATCGAAGTCTTGGACTAAGATAAAAACCATAGTACAACACTTTATACTAAACAATATGTAATAACTTAAATAACCACATAGATAAAATGTATTTGTGCCCAAAGAAACCAATGAAAATAACAGTTGGTAAAGATGATTTTTATAAAATTAGCTGAAAAGGTAAATTCTGCTCAATTACTATAATGCATAGATATCAAATTTTGAAACACAGGACTTACAAGACATAATTCACACCTTTAGGTCTTGGTAATCCCATAAACTGCACATACAGGCAAAATCTCAACAAAAGAACCTACGATATCTTAATGAAATAAAGCACAAAATATTAAATGCGACCTGCTCAACGTAGAAAGTATCTTCCTCTTTTAATCTGTGGGTTGTGAGTGACAGTTCAGGTTGTCTTCACCTAAAAATGCTGTCTGCACCGAGATATTCATTATCTGCTGTTTTCTTGAAAGGAAATTATGCTTACTTCACAGAAAACTGACAAGGGTATGGGGACTCATATTTTCTATAGAATGCTGGGGAATTTTTTTTTTTTGTGATTTCTGTACACTCCATAAACTAAAAAATGATTAAGAAATTAAAAATATAAAAATACTGTAAATATCAAGACTTATACAGTAAATCCAAAACTTTGATGCCTGCTGGAAGAAAAGGCAACCTATAGCTTTATGAACAAAAATTATTAAGTCATTCCACACACAAGGAAATTCACTAATACAGTATCCTAGAATCTCAATACAGTACATCATTGTGAAGATGTACTAATATGATGTCCCATAATACCTATATCAAGAAACACTTACTACGCAACTAAAAACTAACATTACTGCAACAGAAATGTTGCAGTATCTAGGTTGCTGTACAAAAACTTGATAATGACATATATTAAGTTTTTTCAAAACTTCATAAAAGATGCAGAGAAAGGCTGCAAAATTCATAATAAATCCCATGCACAAACATTAACACAACTGTGTAGCAACAGACTGTATTGAGGTAATGTATGAACATAAATGTACTAACTATATGTAGGGTTTGTTTCTTTATTATGTATTCTCTGTGACTGAGCACCTCATAGCACATTGCCCAGTACCATATTTGGACACTTGTAATGTTCACTCCAACTGTTAACTTACACAGTGTAAACTAACAAATAGTACATGAACCTCTTGGCCACTCTCTCTTTAATAGCCCTCACAGCTTGGTGGTAAAGACTAAATATCTTGGGCCCTATGTTCATAAATATAAGGTACAGTGGTAAAGACTAAATATGTTGCTCTTATGTTCTTAAATATAAGGTAATCTAATTCCATGTTTAACAGAAACAAGGGGTTAACTGCTTCTAATAAACATAACAAAAAATGAAAATATTCAATTTTCTGAAATTACGAAACCAAAATGGTTTTAGGCACTGCTAACTGTCAAGGGAAGTGCCAGTTGTCAATTTAAACTGGGCTAACTGGTGAGAGGTTCAATGCAAAAGCACCCAGTTAGTGTACTATGAACCAGTAAGGCCTTTTCTTGTCTGTCTAGTATTATCTGTAAAATGGATGTACCACTACAAGAAATTTTGCAAATAACAATACATATAGTGAAAGAAAATTAAATATACTATACAGGGTTAAGTAAAGGCGATTACATAACAGGTGAAGTGTAAATCTGCTGGTTCTTTATTCATTTAGTTCATAGTTATGGTACATTTCATCACTGCACCAAAAATGAAAATACAAAACTTAAGTCTTCAATTTGGCAGATTTTCATTATTATTTCAATCCCAATTCCTCTTTATTTAGGAAATTTCAGGTAAATCAAACTATCTTGCCACCACACAATAATTAGAAGAACCTTTCTGATGATGCAGCGTTCATGATTTAACATGGTCAGCTTTAAACTTTTTTCATACTAAAAGTTTTATGAAAGACGAGCATGAAAATATCAAAATGGAAAACTTGATGAGAAATTGTATATCATGCCTACTTTCAATTAGTTTCAACTATAGTTGGGGTGTCGTTCCACTTTAACTGTGCACTAGCTTATCAATCCTAACATAACCCATCCCATGATGCAGTGTCCTACCTAAACAATGAATTTTCCAGTTTCCTTTTTAAGATTTCTTCTGAAGTTTTTTCTCTTTCATAAGCTTTGCATACATACTTAATATTTGCTTACATAGCTACTACTACTACTATTTACAACATTTTGACTACCTTTGTATGTACAGTAGTATATCTTAAGTTAATTAATTTACATTAAATAAAGACAAATTGCTTACTTTCCCCATCATCTACTTTTATGTTAAAAACAATTTTATTTACAATTTTACAAATATATATTTATGGTGGCTTTCTTTTAACGAGTTCAGACAAAGTAAGATAAGTATGCTGCAGCTTATCTAAAACCATTCAACAAAGAGAAAGCAGTATGCTTGAATACTTCTGCAGTTTTTTCAAGCTAATATGATTCCATGAAAAAAAAATGAGCATACATTACTTTATTACCATTCTGATATTGCTGTTTTGTAAAAATTAACATCAATTCATGCAAAGCATCACCATCACCCTAATGATGATATAACTATTGAAATATACAAAGACTGGGTATGGCACCATGCAATTTTAGGACAGATTTTAAACTGCATTATGCTGAACCCTTTTCATCAGTTATGTCTCTGCCAAATTACCCAAATTAAAGCCACTTTTTCAGCTTGATAACTTAAATTTTATATACTAAAGTCCTTTGGGCAACACCATCTAGCACCGCTCAAGAGATGCAACTTCTTCAGTCTGAGTACAAGAATTTTGGTAACCCAATGTGTCTGGCTAATTAGCTGAGATTGTCAAGGAAGGATTCCAATTTGCTACTTGGAATTCTCAGCTGCCAATTGCAGTGCTTTTACCTTGGCTCATGGGATGTTTGTTCTGACAGCATGTATGAGCTTGCATTATAAAACATTAACTCCTCAAGACTGGAGAACTTACAGTTCCAGGCACTACCCTACACAATGCCATGTGATAAATATTCAAGAATAACTTCTCATTTTCCAACACAGTACCATATTTTATGCAATAATGCTACGTGGTACAGTTCTTATACTGTATAAGACAAGCTATAAACTGTTAAATATTTCGTATGTTTTTCTTCTGAGTGCACAGTAATACCCTGTGATAAACACAATTTGTGATCTGGAGTGAAACACATATGATCAAAGACATTGGGTGCAAGTGGTTAAGAGTGTGAGTAAGAGTGACATTAAGAAGAAAAGAAGTTGCACATCTACCAATACATTCAGGAATTTAGGCCCAGGCAGAATATGGGACGGAACCCCTCGCAAACTTCTTATCGATGGGGATCTTTTCTGCAGCACCTAGTGTGATAAATCAACATTGACATGAAATTTCTTTAGTGTTTTAGCATATGAGGAATGCTTCAGGGTTCATATCTTCAAGGCATATGGTCCTATACTGTAATATTATTATTTCATTTCTTGAAAGATTTCACAGTATATTCCATTAAAGGAATATATTTATCAGGGCTGCAGAGATGATACTCTAACAGCAATTGTAAGCAATTACAGTCATATATAACACACATTAACATTCAGTTAAAGGTTCTAAGATTCTAAAATGAATGATCTACACATGCAAAGCAGAACATGAAACCACATTTGTAATAGAAGAATAACTACAGTAATAAATAAAATTCTCTTTCTAATTTAAAACAAAAGGCCTAAGAAAAACAGAGCATTAAGAGGGCATAAATATAAATGCCCTTGGTATAAGTACCAAAGGAATCCCTGTAAAACCTACAACTCAAATAATAGTTGTGCTATGCTTGCAGTTGTCAACAGTTAACTACAAAACACCGACAAATTTCTAATGCCTTTCACTTGTCATGACTCTCTTGCCAGCCTTCCCTAATAAGTACTAGTTGTACAAGGTCTATGGTTAAATAAGCTCAATTGTAAAAGGACAGTGTGTGCACGTCAACTACTCAGATGCAAAATTAATATACCAGTCTTTGGATACATTTACTGTATTACTCTTAGAGACTATCACTGAATAATTCAAAAGTACTGTATATGTTACATGCCATTTTACTTTCTTGGTAAATAAATCTTTTCAGATATTTGTAATATGTCATTTATACACAACTAAAATATGACCACTGTCATTTAAACAATCACCAATAATGAGTATTAAAATGAAAAAAAGTAAATTTCGCTTAAAACATTTTACTGTGAAAGGACTGGTGTCAGGCAATGCTTTTGATGTCTTCTCAAAAGTTGCAAATCTTTGTCATTAGCACAATTTTATTTAAGGAGTGCTTAAATGGGGTACTTTATGGTAAAGCCTTTCCCAAAAGCTGGAAAAAGCAACATTCCTTTGGGTCCCAAATGTCATGACTGAACGTAATTCCGCCACACTGGAAGCACAAAAGAGACGCTTAATAGGAGATTATTTTGAATTTTCCCAAGCGCTGTGCCCTAACCAGAGATGGTCTCTCATTTCCAGATGCCTCCGCAAGACGCTATAGTGAAACTCAGCCTTTTTGGCCGGTAAGGCGGTGGCCGCGTTAAGCCCGGGATTTCCGCACAAATGCCACAATTCTCTAAATACACGACAGTGATGACAAAATGTCTCTTGATATTTTTATACTCACTAAATATAAGGTAATTACTCTGTTTTATAATAAAACTTCATATGTTTAAGAATGACTAAGTTTTTGCTGGGGAAATTAAAATTATTAAAAATGTTTTCCTGAGATTTGACAACACCGCTGTGTTGGGTCAGTCGCCGTTGCCACCTCAGCCCGACAAGGTCATTCCGTGTCAGTAACCCACCATGGAAACATCTACTTCTCGTTGCCCCCGCCTGCACAGTCAAGCGAAGGAAATAATCTATAATGTCAATCGGTACTTTTTAGATGAAAAGGCCAACATTTTACCAACCACTCAAGCCCTTGCTCGGACAGCCAAAGCCACCAAAGTAAGCGAAAGGAAGTTAGAAGGATTTGCTCCAAAGCAAATCAAGAATGGTGGTCAGAGGCTGAACACAAGAAACCTATCTTCCATTCACCGACAAAAACTCAGCCTACAACAGTGACGAATTTTGATGACTTTGAATTCTTCCTGCCGCTGTGCCCTAACCAGAGACGGCCTCATTTCCAGATGCTGCTCGCACGCAAGTCAGAAGTCCTTCAAAACGCTTCCTTGACGAAACTTCTGCCATTTGCAAAACCATGGCTTCCAAACAAGCAACAGGTGAGGGGAACAAGGAAGGGCTTTGTCAAGAAGCATTTTTTTCAACAAAAAAGGGGACAGATGAAGCAGAGCAATGGTTTAAGACTCATGACGCCCTGGTGGGGCATGTCTCCTGAAAAAACCCAACATCATCTTGAGAAAAAGAAGAAGGACTGGGTTGATAAAGAACGTGCACATCCTGGCTGAAAGTGGAGCTTCTGCGAGCCAAAAATGTGTAATGGAAAGAAAACTGATTGAACTTGCAGACATAAAGTTGAAAATGCCATACCATTATCAGTACAACCCCAGGAGCTTATATGGCTCAGGTAAAACTTCCCCATCCCTCATTTTCAAAGAAGCCTTAAGACTGTGGACAGCGGATCAGGCAAGAAAACACACGGAGAACTAGAACAAGATGCAAACAAGATGTCTGAGAGATTTATCGTCATTTATCTAGACAGCTCAGACGAGGAATCTTTCTGCATGAGGAAACCTATAAAATGCACCTACTTACTCTCCATGGTGTGGAAAAAGTCAAATTGAGGCAAAGATAAGTCTGAGAGAGAGAGAGAGAGAGAGAGAGAGAGAGAGGAGAGAGAGAGAGAGAGAGAGAGATAGGTGTCGGAAGTAATTTTACCTGGGGAGATCCTTGAACCTTTAGCGGCCCTGAGTTTAATTATAGTGCCATTTAATGATAACATCCCATCTGGGGTAGCTTCCTCCCCATCCTTTCAAATGCCCAGTGATCGTCGAACTAAGTTTGTTCCTAGAAAGATGAGGACTCAGCCCCTCCTAGTCACCTCCTATTTGAACCTTCCCCATGATAACATCCCATCCTTCCTTTTATCCTTATAGAAAGATCCTATTTACCCAATCCTCATTCATTCTACCCTATCCTTGGTACAGGGCCAACCACGTGGCATGCCTACTTCTAGCTTAATGCCCTCACCCTGTAAAAGTGTGTTAATCACCATTTGATAGTACTATTACTATTAAGCAGTGTGAATAAGTGCTGCAATTACTAGTGTATCCAGTGACTAAAGATTTGGACACGCAACTTCATTGTGTCGTAAACTTATATAAGTCGAAGCGTGGCTTAACTGGATAGCTAAGTGGATTAGGGATCCCGTACATGCTAGCTAATTATTAATCATTGACATTTCCATCGCAGAGAACGACCGAACATTTCGCTGGGACTTCTCACGGACTTTCCAAGCTCCAAAAACGGCTCTTATTGGCCCGTAGATCATTGATCTTACCCATTTAATATTATCCCCTTGCTAATATTATAACCGAGTTACCCTGTATATCAGTTGTTACAACTCTGTTGAATTATCTATGTAAAAATAATTAATTTCCGACAATTAGTGTCCTTAATGCCAGATGGTGACCTCCACAATTTCCTTATTAATTTCTTTTAATTACCCAATGGTTATGAAAACTAATTAGATGAGCAAACTATGTAATCCATGTGTGGCATAAAGTAATTGAAAACTAGCAAGTTTTAGTATTATGGTCCATTTTAGGAAGTGGTAAATTAATCAGTGGCAAAGAAAAGCACTGGTACTGCATGTATAGCAACTAACACAGGGTGGAAATAAACTGTGATAACAAAATCTGTATACTGTAAAACAATGTAAAAGGGAATCCACCCATCAGCTGGTTATTGTTACATTTCTGTGCAGGCTACTACTGTATACAGTATTTAAATACAACTGACTGAAGCAAAGGGTACAAGGGGATCCCTGGCATAAGTGTCACACTTTTTCTCCCTGGGTATTTGGTTCATGTCTCAAAAATCTTATTGTTATTATTTATGAAATATGAAAACATATGAGAAAAGAATGATAAGAGAAAAAATTAAAAAGAAAAAATAAAGCATAAAAAAGATTATTAGAGGAAATTATGTAAAAGTAAAAAAAAAAAAAGGGTAATTAGGCTTCTAAAACTAAATGGGCATGTCCCAAGACAAATTGTAAGAAATTATCACTGACATTTTTTAAACAATATAATGTTCAATTAAACATATCTTACAGTATTATTGGTCAACTCTGTTCACTGCTTTTATGACCTATGCTGATGGCTGAATTTTCAGAAATTACCAAAAATTAGTTTAATGGCCGAATAAACATATCCTATAGTGTTATTTGTTCAAAAAATAAAGAAGTTTCATGAAAGGTTATAGTCAATTCTGTTCATCAGCTTATGACCTAATCCCTTTTAGCTGAACATGTGTAATTTTTCTTTGGTTAACCTACCTAGATGTCAATGTTGTCCTTGTAGGGAAACAGAAATTCAGAAAATGCTGATACAGTATCACAGTAGTGACTAAAAATCAGCTTTCTACCTATCACAATTTTGACACTATAGTATTACACGACAGACAATAATTTCTTTGATATTTTTGCAAAGCTGACAATATCAAGATGAAAAATTCATATATCAGAGAAGACTACATGAAATCCATTGAAACTCTTTAAGTGCTTGTCATGTAATTACTGAAGTTAAATTTGTTGTTAGGATAAATGTTCTTGGCTGGAACTTTTTAACATAACTTACAAAAAATGGCATCAGTTTTTATAAGGTAAATTACATAAACTTACAGGTTACATTTTTTGGTTTCATAAGAAGAGAATTTTAAGCATTGCTTGAATAGTGACACATGAAAATTTGAAGCAAATCCCTTTAACCATCAGAGAACCAACATGTGGATTGTGATTGGGCTTTATGGCATCAGTATTTTATGAATACCTCTTTGTACCCTTTATTTTACCTTTATATCTAACTTACTCTTAATTAAGAAAACTATTTTTCTTTAAATCTATAATTTTATCAGGAAAGAGTTTGATGTGTTTGGGATAAAAGTAGAGAGAACACATAATTCAAGAGAGGCTACTCTATGCCCACATATCAGTACTAACAAGGATCACCAAACATGGTACTTATCGACTGTTTATGCTTCCCGAAGAATCATTTTATGAACAACAGTTAGTGTGCACGTGACTGTATTTATGTGCACAAATTATTCTATTATTTTTGCACTGGTTGTTAAAGTGTTCTTTTTAGGTTCTTGTAGAGTTTGGCTTCCAAAAAGCAATAAATATAAAATGAATTTTTTAATAACCAAGTCTGAATGCCAGTTCAAATATCAATGAGTTTATTTTGTGGTTAACATAATGAGACTGACTTTTTGTGCCTCAAAGTGTTATTTTATGAACAACTTTCAGTGTGCATGTGACTGTGTGCAAATTATTCAATTGTTATTTTTTCACATGTCCTTCAGGTGTCCCCTCTAAGTATCTGTAGAATATATGGCTCCCGAATGGCATTAAACATATTATTATTTTTTAACAACACTGCAGTGAACTTTAAATGCCATTCCAAATACCACTGAGTTTCTTTAGTGGCTAAGAGAATGAGATTAATTAATATTTTACCTGTTTAATCATATATACCTGTTTACTTAATACCAGTTTGAAAGTTAACTGATAGAGCCTTGACTTAGAAGAACATAACATAATGTATGTAGGGTTTGCATGTAGCATTAGCTGTTACAGGATGCCAAGCAATATCACTTGTCCCAGAATCCTGGGAGGCTGAGAAACCCTCCCCCAACAAAACAGAAACCCTAGAGTTCACCAAGGGGATGAAAATGACAATGAAAATATGAATAATGGGTAACAGGTAACAACAGACTGTGTTTCACCAGGTAATTAACAACTTTGTCTAAAAATCTCCTATACTTTGCCCATTCATTAGTAATGAAACCCACCTAAGAGCCCATTCTGCATGATGTTGAGAAATGCAACGCAGCTCACATTCATTGAGGACTTCACATACACTGTACTATATCAGAGACTTATGACTGCTATCATAATAAGAATCAAAGTCAGTAAATTATAACATTGGACTAAGTACCCAATAATACAAACACGCACACACTCTTCTAAAAACTATGTTGGTTCTTTAATAATGAATAAATAAACTCTGACAAATATTATACTCATATCTTGTATCCTAACACATAAGCAACATGCAGTCTTTCAAAGAATGCATATATATGCCTCTGTCTAGCACATGATTTCAAATTCAAAATGCGCTTTCAGGTCAAGGGCTTGGACTGAAAAAATTTACTAGCATTATGCAGTCACCAAAATATGAATGATTTTCATGGGTGACTGCATACTTTCAATACTGTTGGAAGTTACTTATCTGACCTCACATTGCTACAGGTGATGATGTAACTAAGTGGGAGAGGTAGAGACTTTAAAGACTAACAAACACATTCCCCATTGGTCTCTGAGTTATAATAAGGGTTCATTATATCATACACTTTTTACACGGTATTATGGGTACTATGAATATCTTCCATTGCTGTTTCAACCTCTTGCCTTTATGAAAAAGAGATGATGGGAAAGAACAGCTCATCATCTACTCATCTCCTCTTTGGTTGTCACCTTTCTGTCTGACCTTGCTTCAGTTATCTGGGGACTCACCCCCATTTTATTTTACGTGAATATAAACCAGCCTTCTGTCCATGTCACAGAAATTTTCTATAGCTGGTTGCTACCACTGATGGAGTGTTCCTCTGCAACTGCTTCATTCTTTTATTAATGGCTAATGACTTGACTAAACATTCTTCCTGCCCAGGCTTATGGCTGGCTCTTTTTTATGAGGGACCAACACCGTGTCTTTTGACTGGCTTTTGGCTTCTATCTGTCTGCTCCCATGTGTGGTTGCTCTCACCCAGACTCCAAAAGGAAATATGGCAATGCACAAAAACCATAAGAACAAGAAGTTATTTGTCAGATAACTATCCTCACATCACCTATAGTGCAATGAACTTCCTAAAAGACCAAGTTTATACAAAACTAAAACCAGCAATACCTTACCATGAACAAAATTTCAAAAACATATCTTTACACAAAGCAGTTAGGTAGAACAATGGCAGAGGAAAGTTCTGGTCATCATTATATTGCTTTATCCAATATAGATTTATGTATTAGTTTTTTATATTAAGTTCACTGTCAGTCAAATACCACTGGCTAAACAAACACTCACACAAACCTCAAAAACACAACTTAATTCATCAATTTTACTATATCTCAATAATTCATTGTACTTATAAAAACTGCACAATTCTGATGAAGACCCCAAGGATGAACTAGTGCAGAAAATGAAAAAATGTAGTCAGAAGAAACATGGCCACTGCAATTATCAAAATCACTGTACTATATATAACAGCTTAAGATGCCACATCACCAAACTCATTTCTTAAAGGGAGACAATGACTCCTTCTGGCTGAGTGTTCATTCCCAATGCTAACCATTGCATGGTATATAAAAGTAGCTTTTCTGTAATCAGTTTGTCATGTGTATAATGATTTCCATTAATGTACAAGTAACCATATTGTTACAGACAAATGACATGAAAGCAGAAATAAAATATCAAATGCAATCAAATATGAACTTCTGTAACAAATTTTTGTCTTACTAATTTCTATTTCATGACATCAAGGGCTTCTTGGGCAATCAAACGTGATAACAGCTATTACAGTATAAAAGCACAGTGTGGTATATTTTTAGGGTTCAAGAGTTAAATCCTGATTTTTCTGGTCCACTATGTTTTTAGGGTTAAAGATTTAATTTCTGAGCTTTCTGGTGACCAGTTTTTTTTTTAAAAGATCCTCTGATTACTTAAAGAAGTCTCCTAATACAGCTTTCATGAAGTTCATGTTATGCATCAAAAGTGTTAACAAAAATAAATACAAGTAGTTGAGACATTATTACCATTATCAAGTAGTTTAATCAGATCACTGACCAAATTTACAGTATTTAGTTCTCACTGAGCTGGCCCAACATTTGTCATTTCCAATATGTTTAGAATATTAAACTACAGCTCTTTAAAAATTTTACAATTGGGTTGATTGAAAATTTCTTTAACAGATTTGTTTCCAAAACCTAACATTTCTGTTGATTATATTTTGGGCATTCACACAAAAAATTTTTAACTGCTAATGTTACTCTACAGTCTATACATCTAAGGACTGAATCATGTGAGCTATCCAACGAATATCCATGGTTCACACGATAGATAGGAAAGGAGAAAGTGTTGCTAGTGCTCAGAAAAATTTCACTGAATTCTACTGTGGTAAATTTTCACACAGACATCTACCTTACCTTTGACAAAATACATGATAGAATAAGAATGATGGTAGGAAAAACCACTGCAAGACTTCTTTAGAAATATTGCATTAATCTATTATTCTACAAGTAGAGGCAATTTTTCCTTAAAATACAAAACAGAAAACTGTTTGGCAGGATTTCTGCAGGTACAGTAGCCTAAAAATATTAACAACCACTTAGCAACATACGAACAAATACAATACTCCACAAGGATAACTTACGTGCTAGCTCTACTTCTAAGTTGACACGAGTTGTAGTGCGTCGGAATACATTTTTCAGCAGCCTGGCAGTTTCTGTGAGCCTGTAAAGCAACCATTTCATTACAAAAAGGGTATAGCTACTGCAATGGAGCTCTGCCTAACTCTAAAGGTAAAATGTAGATCACAAGTAGTACATAAGAAACTGCAGTACAATGGATATCTCAAGAATAATACAAAGTAAATAATTTACAGCTAAAATTGGAAACAAAGCAATGTGAATAACTATGACTGCATTTAATCATACATTAATAAAACCAGCATATTTCAAAAACCAAATAAGCCTCAGCATTTAAAAACTAACATGAGATGCAAAAGTGATAATAATATAACTGTATGCACCGCTAACCCCCACTTACATTTAATGAATATGGCAATTTTCTTCATTTCATGTAAAAATAATATATTTACATATATATATATATATATATATATATATATATATATATATATATATATATATATATATATATATATATATATATATATATATATATATATATGTATATGTATATATACAGCATCAAAGCCTAGGAGACAAAATACAGTTATAATACACAAGAATGCTTTTATCCTTGCTTCTTGTAAATCTTCTAAATAAGCATTGGAGTTATATAGTCCTTTCATATAGCACTAGTTCCAGGTTGGGCAGTAATGCCTGACCTTTAGTACAGGATAGGAAAAGATAAAAGTAGAATGCAATGCAACATTTACAAAAGAAGTTCAGCGTGCTACACAATTCATATGCAACACATTTTCAATTCAATGATTGACAAAGAAATAGAGATATTCCACAACAGGATATTGATTAAGGGAAGTTATGGAACACAGACAACACAGCATAATATACACAGACATAAACAGGAAGCCAACACTGACACAATAACCAGCAGTTGTATATTAGGAATATCATTTATTAGGTTACTGATGAATCTGTCTATATCTGCAATGTACTATGTATAAAGAAACATTCTTCAAAAGAAACATACTTCAAACTTGAAAAATTTATTTTTTATCGTTTGTATAAATAAAGCACACACCACTGTATGTATTCCTCTTGCCTCTCAATGAAGAATGTACCAATAGCTAAGGTATGAATGAATGATCAACAAAACTGCTTTGCCTGTATAAAAGTCTACAAAAACACAACCAAAGTTACTCCTTGTTTGAAACTACATACTCCCCAAACTTAATTTTATGTCATGAGCCTACTGACAGAATTGAAAGGAATACAAGTATAAAGCACATGAGCAAGTTTAAAGTACATGTCCTTGAAAGACTGTTTTTCATCCCATGTTCTTAAAAATGATTTTTGCTAAAAATGAATCTATGATAAAAGGAAACTTGCTCCCAAAACATACCCTTGAAGCAGAACCACAACCCAACTAAGATCCAAATGGTCAATTCCATCCAATAAGATGGGTTTCTAACTGATCCTCCTTTGCTCTCCAATGGTACTTCTTCTTGTTCGATTTAACTTTCAATCTAATACCTAAATACCCAGTCTTTACTCAACACTGCATATAATCAAATTCAAAAGAACCAATAATAAAAACTTCCACAATCTAAAGAGCATATCTATTTGAAACTTTACCATATTGAAAAAAAATTCATACTCAGAGAGCTAGTAAAGATGTAATAAGTTAAAAAATTATTCAGAGGGCTAGTAATGATGTAATAAGTTCAAAACATTAGACATTTTCAAAACCATTCAAATTAAATTAGCGCAAACACTGCACTACATAACATCCTATGAAATACTGTCAGCTGATAGATCCTAGATTTATAATTAAGACACTTTAAACTTGGTTCTGTATTTTTGCACTGAATTTCAGACAGCAAAGCCTTTTGGGTCCTTTTGCATTTACACATAACTATCACCAGGTACATTTCTGAGGGGCAAGATGAAGGCTTACTTACCAAAATTTGCATTTGTACAGCCTCACATAAAACTAAAAACAGGTGAGGAGAGCTATGTAGAAAATGAAATGTACAGTACATGCCTTTTGGAATATACCAAGGGAAAGTATATGAGGGGAAAAAAAAAGGACCACCATTTGTCTGTAAGAAAAATAAACAAACACACAATAACTGCCCAGTTCATTATGTACATCTGAAGAATGTGAAAAAAAAATGATCATGGAATGCCTCTTACATCTTGCTGTAGCATGAACAATCTTAACAAGAGTCATTAAATAAAACTGAAAGATGAAACTTTTCATGAACAAATAATTTTGTAAAAAGATAGTAAAATTATGGTGTATGCCTTCATTCATGACAAAAATATGCAAAATCCAACTATGTACGTATATGGAAAAAATAGGATCTCTTATAAAACACTGTTTCTTTATAACCATATAGTAAAGGAATGAAAGACTTGACATGTATAACATGTATATACAGTATGTAAACATTTAATGGGTTCATAAACTTGTTTTTATTGAAGACAATAGCTGTCTACAACTGAAGTAAGGTACTACAGCTATTCTATTGGCAATACTAACTCAAAAGCAAACCTTCACGTCACAAGGAAGACATAAATGGGGACTATTTTCTTGATTGCATATAGGTAATTAAGGACTGGCAAAGGAAGAGGACAGATTTAAAAAGACAATGACTCTGTCAAGTTCAAAAGAAAATTTCACACAGTACTTTGATATAAACCATGGAGTGAATAAACAAAGTTATAGTCCAGGTGGAGGTTACTCACCTATGCATCACCCCTATCTAGTAAGGATGAAGGGAAACAACCGCCTGCTGGGAGTACACGTGGATCAAGCCAATCCAGTATGAAGGGAACACTTTTTAAAAAGGGAGGATTAGAGGGTGTGAAGAAAAGGAGTTATGGGCACCACAGCATGAGTGTTACATCAAAAGGGTGGGAGAGAACTAATTAAAAGGGAAAAATATAAAAGGAGCAGTAACAACAACATACATCTCCATGCAATAACATACTAAGGTCGTACTTTGGGAAAAACACTTTGCTTAATACAGTGCTACTCTCTTGAAACAATCTTGCTGTGTTTAAGTATCCAGTAAAATATTTTACATCAGCTAATGATTCAACACTGAAACAAAAGGTTGTGTTCTCAACTTGAAGATTATTTCTTAACTGATCACAGTTCATAATATTTACCTATTAAATCATGAGCAAGTCTTTGCTTCCTCATCTCAGTGTTACTAAATTCATTCAAATCACTTCATCACAGCAATCGTGGACATGATTTGTGTTACCAGATATTGCCACTAAACCAGAACAAGTAGAACAAGTTCTACTGATATTCAAGCCCTCTCACAGTGTCAGGTTTCTAAGAAACAACTCGCATGAGAATATAAAAAAATGATAAATAGTTGAAAATACTTCCTTTAACTGCATTATTTTTCTATACAAGCACCCTATGTAACACTGATATTTCAGTTTTTCAGTTCTAGCAAATGCTAGGGCACAGAACAAAAAATAAAGCCATGGCATATCATAATACCATATCTGATAGTATAAAAGTAACAGTACAGGAAGACCAAGATGCCAATAAAAATACACATTTAACTCACTACTAATAAATACTGTACATACTATGGGGTAAAGCAAAAAAAAGAAGCAACAAAAGAAATCAACAGACACATTTCTTGCACTACCAGGGGCACAGGAACAACAAACCGTAAAGCAATAAACCTACTTGTATATTTAATAGAGGAAATAGTACATACTATATTTACAAGTAGCTTATGATATTTAAAAGGTGTTCTGGGAAGTCCCATGGAAAGAACATATAATTAGTTTAATCAGTTTTATGAAAAAAGCCATGTATAATACTTGTCTGGCCTAAGGATTCAATGATTTCTGATTCATGCCAAGAGTAAAGCTACTTGTATTTAAAATAATTCAACAGGAAGCTCATAACCGCATAAATGTAGTTTTTTGCATGTCTAAAGTTAAATAAAATTTGTCTTCATAATATTGTATTATGCTTTCAATCACATTAATACTTATTAGCTACCACGCACATGCCTAGCGCATGCTCTCACAGAGATGCTCTTCTTGTTTCCTCGCAAAGATCACATGTGTACTGAAATATCTCAACAAATGTGGCCTTTATAAAAACAATTGGAGAACTGAAGAGTCTAATCTTTAAATTCAACTACTACGTCTCAATTCACTTGCAGACGTCATACCTGTTCAGTAAAGTGTTGATGTCTAGGCTTTAATTCATTATGCTATAACAATTAATTAAATTTAGCCTATCATGGTTTGTTCTAACAAAGCTCACGATGCACAGACATTTCCTTATACAGTTCACAGTTTAATTCTTCAAAGAGTTGATGCAATACCTTCTGTTCATAGATCATCATTTCCCAGTGAGGATTGTCTTGACCTAGTTTAGACATTTCTAATAATAATACTATTCTCCTCCACTATAACTGTTATTTAGTCTGCATCACATTTACTAAAGTACACAACTGCATTATTTGTCCTGTTTCTTGAATACTATCCCTGAGAAATCTAAAAGTTAAATGTGAGAAGAAACACTTCTGAGATAAATGGCCAGGCAGACTTTGGAAGGAGAAGTGTGTGAATAGCATTCCTTTTGCCTCAGCTTTTTTTCTTCCCCGTGTCATCTCAATCTAATCTTTACTTCCCTATTTCAGAAGGGGAGAACTTGACACCTTCAACTCCATGACTTAGCTGTCACATGGATGCATGCAATATTAATGTTTACATATTCAGCTAAATGAAAAAAATTCTGTGAAGCCATCTCAATATGTCTTCAACAGTACTTCCCTGCCTATTTTAAAGTTCAGGCAGGTGAAGAAATATACAGTATTAGGATTTGAATCCAGGATTTGAATCCAGTCAACTGTTCTGTCATTCCTATTGTAACACTAGATCATTTGCTTTTCCAATAATAAATATAACTGAAATTTGAACATTGGGTATCAAATACCTTGCATTCAGGGAAAGATGAAAGTTTTAGGAGATATTAATAGCTAGGAACAGTAGTGTTTTTAATTCTGTGCCTGAAACCTGAAGTGATCACATTTGGAGACTTGCAAATGAATTCCACAACTCAGCTATTACAGATGTCTTAATTTTCTAGTCTTGGGATTCTCGATATTAACTCTCAAAGGGGATGAACCCAAAGTGTCTGTTCTAAATACAAAAATCAGACCTTATTTAATAAATGACAACACTTTAAATATCTGACAAGATTTTAACTGAAAATGTTGAAGATTGATACAATTCCTTGTAAGGATTTGTTTCCAACACTATATTTATTATTGGCTGTAAACTGGTAACATGAAATATGTTTTTTTGTTCACTGTTGGTCTCCATTCTTGAACTGGGTCATGGGGCTTATCCATCAAACACCCATAGGTAAAAAAGTTTAACCAATTCGAAGACAAGTTAATACTAATATATGGCTTCCTTTCAGGATGAAGAATACCACAGCTCAACAGTGGGTTAACTTATCTTATCCAATTCATTGTGCCAAAAAATGCCATTCAGTTGAGATGATGGGCTTTAGACTCGAAAAAAATGCCCATACAAGAAAGTATATTTGACTTGGTTACAACAGTGGCAGGTTTGTTGCTTCACCACCACCTACATGGGCAGGGAACTGAACATATTTTAACATTTATACCAGCTGCATATAATTTGTATAATGAAATCTCAATCTACTGGACAAAAGAATTTTTAGGAAAATAATTCTGAAGGATTTCCAAAGCACTTCTAGAATCACCAAAAATTATAAATCTTTTTGGTGTTACATTTTCAATAACCTAGACTACTGGCCATATCACATGCAGTCCTGCTATAAAAAAAAGCTTTACTAAGTAAAAGAGAACTGGACTGTTTCAGGGATAGTACTGAGCAAATCCTATACTAGACAAGGATTTGGAGCTATCAGCACATGTTATAGCGTGTATGCTGCTTGATAATGTTCCAACATATGCATGTTTTTTGGACATGTTATACATGTATTATAGATTTGTGTTTTGTGCACAATCAAAGATACAGTTGGCTTTCAGAAGAGGACAACAGTGTGACAGACACTGCCGGCACTTAACTTCCTTCCTGTCATCTATACATAATTTCCTGACTGGAATAAATATGATCCAGTCTCAAAATCCTTCCTTACAAGAAAAATGGTCATACTTTTTCAACTTGTGAAACTACAGCTGGGAGGAAGGAAAAACTCATTCTGCTCCAATAGTATACCACAGCCCTCTCTATATGGGGGTATATTTTAATGTGGCTGTTCGAGTTCATTCTTACCCAAGGATGCAAGGGACATTTACAAGTTCCCCAACCTTCCTTCAAAGAGAGCTCCATCAACCTATTAAGGCTGGGTCCAAACAATGTCACTTCAAACAAAACCAAGCTCTCTCCAGACCTCCCCATACAATGATGCCTCATTAACAGTTATAGAGCATAACTAGTACAATTTATTATTTAGGTGGAATCATCTTGGCAAAGCTACAAAGACCTTGCAACAAGTGACCAAGAAAGGTGGGAAAGTGAGTTCTCTAAAAAGGCATTCTCACCAAATAGCTCCCCCAGTTACTGAACGCTAACATCCATGTAATGAAAATAAGAAAACTTATTACTGATGTGAGGGAAGATACTGAATTTGAGAATCAGTGGCTTTTACCTCTTATGAACACTGAAGCTATGAAAAAATACATGAAAAAAAAAAATCCTGTACATCATGAGATATGTTACTACAGCTGACAATTTCAAAGAACACAGTGAATGTGCTGGATAACATGCTCCCACCCTTTTTGAAAGGGGGATAAGCGGTTAGGGAACATCAGTAAGAAATCAGCTGATTCTGTTAGTTATCTAAGTGACAGCGTTTTCCCAAGCAACAATGAATACAAAAATACATATATATAGCATTGTTAGCAGTATGGTCCAATGGAAAATATTTCATGCTCTGTCCCCATATGAAATTCTGTGATTTGTAAACTTAGAAAAACAAAACAATCACATTACACTGAAGTACGAAGACTATTATTCCTTAAAAAACTCAAGATATCAGTGGCGTTTCGGGATAGTTACTAAATATAAAAAAATTGCAATCTTTTAACATACACAAAAGTCCTCACTGCCCTAAAAAATAACCACATAAAAACTAGAACTGAAAATATGCTAATCATTTTGATTTTCTATCCCTTTAATGCTAACTAATGCAAAATATACTTTTACTTTCAACTTCTTACCTCTATTCAAGCATATATTTTTCATTTTCCCCTTAAATTATAACACTGCACAAAAGAACTCAACAGCATAAATACAAATGGAATACAAAATGTGCTCATGCATTTACACATATTTCATAGGTGAATTATAAAAATGCCAAATGCTCTAGTGTTGAGAAGAATGAGAAGTTTAACAGCACAGCTGTGTTAAAACGTGTACAAAAAAAATATCACGGGTGTCTACAAGGAGTCTGAAGTTACTTGGGGTAGAAGTGGTATATCATCCACTTGGCATGCACTACTGATAAACATAGTATAACCATGCAACCATTCTCTCTACTCCCATGCCCTTAATCCAGCGAGCAAGCAAGCATATAAAAAAGATATTACATATACATACACAAAAGACACTACTGTAAGCAATACTACAGTGCTTCCAGGTATAGTTCACTTTAAAAATGTTTATTTTAAGTGATTTATGTTAAAAGTTAAAAATGACAACAAAATAAAGCCATCCTTTGACATAAATGAAGCAAAGCTTTTCTTTAAAATTTATGACATTAAAATTACCATCACAATGGAATGTGGCCTTAAGATATATCTAATAAACCATGCAGAGAAATTTGCTTAAATCCTCAAGCATTTAACTTTTCTCATGAAGCACAGCATCCTTACAAAAAAAGCAATTGAAAATACTGTACATTCTACACTTTAAAAATCCAAAAGAAACCAGACAGCTCTTTTATTTAATTACTATATTTGGATAAGAAAACAGAATTCAATTATAAATTTTATTTGACGTCTTCTGAGATCTTTCTTATATTCAAAAGTACCATGCATCAAGCAGCTAATACTCTGAATACGACAGAACAGAGAATTGTTAAAAATACATGCTGGGTAACTAATAATAATAATAATAATAATAATAATAATAATAATAATAATAATAATAAATAAGGCAAATCAAAATATGAAGTGCTGTCATCACAGATCTTCGTTGTTACCTAATCTACATCTATAAAAAATACCTTAAGTAACAGTAATATCAAGGCAACAAAAAGGAGTATATTTGTGCATTATATTTGGTCATGGGCAAACAATAGCAGGATTTTGTCTAACATAACTAATACATCTAAGCATCCCCTACACTAAAAGGAATGTTCTGAATGTAAAAACTACTCAACAAGGGTATAAAAATTAAACACAGGTCACTACAGAGAAACTACAGCTATAGACTGATGACACCTTGCCTTTACAAATTCCTATAAAAAAAACTGGTATAGTAATTAACAAAATATACCTATCTGAAATTAAAAGCCCTAAACATCAAACAAACTTAACACTTCCAGGTTACTGTAACAGAAGTCTTCTGTTCTTCATGGTTTACGAATCATGTCACTTTTTTTTTATTAAGGAATTGCTTATTCCACTTCTGGTGAAGGTGCACACAGTCTTAGTGAATATACAAAAACGTAGTAGAAAAAGAATGATTTGAATTACCATATCTGTTTGTAATACATTTAAATATCCAAAATACAAAATTTTCTAGTAAACACTGTACTCGTTTCCCTTCATCATGCCATTAATGAAAATAGTACATGGAATCTTTTCTTAGAGAGACAAAGCAGGTATCTGAAATTTTGATGAATTGTGTGGACTTAGTATATCATACCTGAAACCATTAGTACTGAAACACAAAGTCTCAAGATAAAAAACTACTCTATATGTGATGATATGTTTATACTGTAATATATAACTGTGATATGAATGTTTAATGATGTAAAGATATTGTTGGTAGAAAGCAAGGGAAATGACCTCACTCTTGTTGGCTGATATAGTCAGATATTAAAGCAAGAAATTAAAAACAAATATTTGGATGGCGTCTGATGTGGTTTACAAATATTTGGATAGAGTCTGACTTGGTCTTCATTAACCAGACAATTATTTCATCCCTGAAGAAAAGAACCATTAACAAAATACATTTTTTGAGGACAAGGGGATTACTAGAAACAAAGTAATGATGCCTTTTGAAAAAAAATATATAATTGGATGTTGACAGGCCTAACCTATTTTTTTAATATCTTCTAAACTTGGTAATAAACAGCTACAAAGTCTAAGAACTAATAGACATGCTCATTTTAAATTACTTATCTTCTCTTTCAAACCTACACATACTGATGATGAACAAGAAAAAAAGATGTTCTTTACTTCTTCAATACATGAAATTCCACTGAAAGTTGTGGAAAATGATTCTCTGGTTCAAATAACAATCACTGTCAAATACTTCCTAGAACATGTAAACAACTAAGAAAACTCCAAATACTGTACAAGCTTACAGCAATTACCATAACTGACTGTTCATTACATCCCATAAATCATAAAATATGTTATCCCATGCAGAACTAATCAGTCACGCTGACCTATATACTGAAAAGAATGTGCCTACTATGCCTCGCCAGAAAATCCTCAACGCTCTGCATCTACACTCATGCTGTCGTGCGACTCAATAGCTCTCGGATTGTACTTGTCTTAGCACCAGTCTCTATGCCAGCTATGTCTTGCTCTTAAGTTCCTCCTGTTTTACTGTTTCTATATCTTTTTGTGTTTTGAGCATATGTATGTGTGAAGGGAACTGTCAGTCATATCTCATTTTATTGGACTTTTGATTAAGTACCTGATCATCTATTGTTTTCTGAGAAGGTCTTTTTCATGAAGTGGTTCTCACCAGAAGTTTATGAATTTTGCAAGGAAACCCCCCCTCCCCACCCTTTCAAGGTTTACTTTTAACTCTTTTTTTGTGTAAGTTTTGTGTAAAATATTCCTTGTGTAAATTATGGGTTTTCTTTGGATGATGAATAAAGAGTTTCCTAGTGGCCTTAACAGTATAATGTGAGGTGAGGAATAAGGGTTGTTTGTGTCTCTTAGGCTACTGTTTATGTGCTGTGTGAGTGACCATATTTAATTATACTACAGCTGTATGGTAAATTAATACTGTAATTAACAAAAATTGTAGTACAAATATCTGAGATGTATAGTTAACTTAGCATCTTAGCACTGCCATTAAGTGATCAACTTTAAAGGAATTACAGTATCTGAGGTCAGCAATACTGTAAATACTTTACATTGCTTTAACCTATCACTGTCTATCCCTTATAAAATCTAAAAAAATTTCCCAGAGCTGTATAATTTTCTTTATCTTGGAGATTTTAAAAGTTCATGGCAGTTATTATGTCAGTTCTTGTGCTAAGGATTAAAAGAAGTACCAGACTCTTAAACATACACCAGTTAAAAGGCATTTTTTAAAATAAAAGTATTCAATCTTTCAACATACGGTTAATGGCATGACAAAAAGAAAGAACATTTCTTTACACAAGGCTCACTTCAGTTTCCACCATTTAACTTTAAGTTTTAAACATTTAGATGCCAAACAACTGATCCAAAAGTTAATACATACCTTCTCTCTTAGAATCTTTAGGCTACAATTAGTACAGACTACCTCCAGTATTACTCGGGATGTAATTCACAAAATGCAGTGCACAAAATACAAACTTGGTATCTTTTAGGACTTCACAAATGTCAATGATGTGTCTTATGATACAAACTATCCATGAAGATGAAAATAATAATGATAACCCCAAGTTTCCTATTTTCACTAAATGTAATACAAAAAAAAATATATATATATAGCCAAGTAAATAGTTGAAGTACATCATGTCAAAAATTTCCAATCCTCTCATACGTTTTCGTCAAACATCACTTCATGTGTCAAAGGCCTCTAAATATCACCCAAATATACCATAAATATATAACATGATAATGCACTGTTGTATCAGTAGCAAATGCACTACCTGCTGTATATTTACACTGAAATACCAATATACAAAAATTTCAAGTACATCTACAAACACTGGTATATTACAGCACTGAAGAAATGTACAATGCATATCTTCAGTATGATATGAATTTTCATTCTACATCTGCTTTTGACAATTTATCCAGGGGATGTGTTACAGATTCAAATGCCACTAAGGGAAGATGCAGAATTTAATGCTTTATATATAAAAGGGATGGGGGGCAGAAAGTCACATGGAATGAGAATAACTCATGACAAAATTTTCAGGTATAATAAAACTATGCTGCCGCATAATATTCAAATTCAATCCCCCTCTGTGTGATCTTGATAAACCTGCAACTTTTACCCATAACACATGGGATGGTACCACAATCCACACTTGATCCAAATTTTCAAACCTAAAGTCAAGTAATTTCATACCTAGTTCTGTATTAACATTCACACCAAAATACTTAAAAAAAAAAAAAAAAAAAAAAAAATTTAAAATAAATATTTAATATGATTAGCCTTATTCTGTGACAGCAGACCAAGCTACTCTGACTTGAAGAGTTGAAAGAAGAAAGGTTCCACTGTACATGCCCAGTCCACACACTGTTGTTCACCTGCAACAACTCTCTCTTCTATGACAACCCACATCTGTATAAGCAAGGGGAAGGAAGGTGGTCAGATTATGACTAATCAGTTTGTAAGAAACAAGCTTTACTTTCCAAAGAAAGACTGTTCAACGAAAACCCATTAACTGCAATCTAGGAGGATGATGAAGCAAAGGAACCTCTCATGGGAATAAAAACCTTGATATTTTAAGTTCAATTCCCACACACAGCAGACAATGGAGCCAATGACAACCTTGGAAATCATGGTAGATTCCATAAGTAATGGTTGTAATGGAAGATATATTTCTGGATGGTACATGCCAATCAAATGATGTGTAAAGGCAGGTACTTCAAGAAAAACTCACTTCCAGGTAAGGATAAACAACATCAAATGACTGATTTATTATGGTTGCTAAAGCTGGCATCACAACATCTACTGTAGGTTACTGACGCTGTAAACATCGAACAAGAGGGTGCTTGATCTCCAGAGAGTTGCTCCTTAGCTGGGCAAGGGCCTCTTGAGAAACTTCAGTAGGAGGAATAAGGTTAATCTTCCCAAAGGTTAGTACAAAAATGAGTGGGAGGAATATAACTGATACCAGAAAAATCTGAATTCACAGAGTCCAAGGAGTACATGGTAACCATTACTAGAGCAACCATTACAGGAAACAAACAAAACCAAAAATGAATGTTCATGTGCCAGGAAATTTTTTGTAAAAATACAAAAAATAATTCCCTAAAAGCCCAAATCTAAAGCTCAATAGAAATAAAGATAACTTACTTCCAAGAAGGTTAGTACAAGCAGGAAAAATGCAACATTGAAAAGGATAATTCACATACAGTAGTTTAAAAATGAAAAAATGGGAATGAATACACAATAAAAATGGAACACAAAGCAACTATTACTGTAAACTCAAATTCAAAGCTTAGGCTGTAGTGCAACTACATAATGTGCGATAACTAGTATTCAGCTAGTTATTTGTTTTTAATTACCTTTGGCTGGCACCTGTTCAGCATTGCTCCTGTGTCCCAGCGAGTAGTCCCATGTAAGCAACCACTCCTGTTATATGCCTGATTCTGCACCGGCAGCTTTTGCAGCATTCTCAACCTAAGCTTACTCTTCTACACCTATTCTATTGCATCTGGCTGTGGAGGCAATAGTCACAACTCTTGACCCAGTGCTTGTCCCCTTCTCTGGTGCTCACAGTTCAGTATCGTAAATAAACTTGCAGAGAATATTTATCTCTTATAAGAGCTAAGCAAGGGCTACAGTTACTATCAACAAAAACTAAGTCAGGATACAAAATGAACTAAAAAGATTATGAATACAAAATGAGAAACAGGAAACACTGCAGAGATACAACAGAAGCAAAAAAGAAAAAAGCTCATCAAAGATAAAGCAAAGAACTCAGTGTAGACTTCAAATGTAATACAGTACACGTCCGATGCATTCAAAGCTACAAAGAAGAGCGAGATGTTAACATCTGGTGGGGGCTGTGGCTTGGGCATGTGTGACAGAACCTTTCTTCTTTCAACTCGTCAGGTCAGAGTAGCTTGGTTTGTGTTACACAGAGAAAGGCTAATTATGATTAATGGGTTTTTTTATTACAAAATGTAGTCCTGTACATCCAAATAAACGTTTTTAAACTTGAGAAAAGTTTTTCAGAGCATTTCACGTCATACATACAAATACACCCTGTGATTCAGCAAAACTGCAACAGTAAAAGACCAAAGTTTCCTGTTAGCCAAAGTATCATAAACCTGTTATATGCATAAAAGGAAATTATTTTTGGTGTAAAACTAAATTATGCCAATGTACTTCTTTCTTTCATTCTAGCTATAAGACTTTTGTTTGTGTAGTAAAATTAAAGACATCTCTAGTATTAAAAAATGAGGTAGTCTACTAGAACCAATATACATTGCAACTGCAATTCACAAAAAACTAGAATAGGGGACTTATAATTACCAAACACGGTCAATTTGGTAAAAAGAACTTACTCCACATTTTCAATTGTATTTTCGTGCCATCCCAAAACTTTCTTCCATATTTCCACAGAGCTTTCACTACTTTACTGGCAATCAAATAGCACAATACAGCCACAAACGTTCTTTTACCAGATGCTTCTCTACACATGCAGGGTTTGTGAATCTTTTTCTTTCAATATAGTAAGTACCTTTTTGCAAATGTCATTCCACCCTCTAAGCTGTGTGTTTTTATTATGCATGTTCATGGCACGAGCACTCAAGATACCAGAAAAAGATAAATAAACGTCCATGCAGTCAGTCCAATAACTGAGACACATGAACAATGCACTGTGCATTCTCAAGCACACTGTCACTGTATCAAAGTCAACAATTGTGTGACCCGTAAATATACTGGTCATCATTACTAAGTAATAAAAATACTGTACTAATTATGACTAGATGCTTATAATGTACTTTGACCTTCAAAGTGGACACAAATAAAGGCTATTTTCAATGCTCTTAAAATCCAAATACTGTACTGTACAAGTTACCCTTCTATGCTAAACCAACCTAATCATCAGTATGCACTAAATAACTTTACAGTAAATCAAAATTATATTGCACATGATCAATAAACAATCCTACCTACAGCTGTTGAATATTTAGCTATTTTTAAATCTCTATAAATTGTTATCTAAGGCTAGGACTCATGTTTACTACTTGAGAAAAGGAAATGAAACAGGAAGTCTCGCAACATCAAAAAGGCATTTTAACAGGCAGCAGTGTCATCTGAAAACTAATGATCTGATAAAAAAAATATATATATAATCAGTAAACATCAAGGAAAAAACAGTGACCTATCAAATCCCTGAACTGGGAAATAAAAATTCAATGCTGATCATTTCACTTGAGGGCAGCTGATAAATAGCAGATTACATCACAATAATGCCTTCTTCATAAATGCTGAGAGGATGGACAGGCAAGTCACTAACTTTGTGACAAACTGGGTGTAAATACAATACCTAAAGTTTAACAATTAACTATTCATAATTATGAAAACCTACATAACTCCTGAGTATCATTAATACAAACATAACCAACTGAACAAATACCTCTTCTTTTCAGGGACAAAGCTATTGTTGGTATAAACAATGTTCAGTTCAGTTCACATGTATTAAGCATCAGACGCACAAGTATCAGGATCTTCAACAGATGTTCAATTTAAATATTGAGTTACATGGTGTATTTCTCTTATTTCCTTTGACCATGTAGAGATTATGGAATATATACAATAATTAAGGAGAAACCATAAGTAACAAGCACACTTCAATAAAATATTTTTCCAAGTAATTTCATAATGAGTCTACATCATAGTAAAGGACTGCAACTCAAGTCACTTGGTTCAACTACTAAATCATACTGAACAAGAGAAACTTCACATATTTTTTTTATAAAAAGCATATGAATCTAAAATTCCTTTGGCAAAACACATGATCTTCTTTGAACAGTAATGAATAAGAATTCAATATCCATGAAGACATGTCTGAGGTTCAATTTTTCAATGTGTGGATGCTGTACTGATTAAACAAATTTTGTTCTTGAACTGTAGTACAACTGTAGATTTTGTTTCTAAAGTTTCTGTTATATGATTTCATATAAAAATGTAAACTGAATTACAAATAAAATTGTCTTGATCTCTGCAAGAATGCAAAATGTGAGCTTTGTTTTTATATCTGAGGGGCTTTTTAAATTGCAGGATACTTTAATACCTAGTGTGCATAGGTTAATGTAATTTTTTCCATGGTCTATTAGGAAAACTTACTAAAAAAATATGTATTGAAAGTATGGTGACAACTACCAAACTTATACCAACAGTTTATTTTTATTCTTTTTAATCTTATAACATATTCCCTGATATAGAATATAAAGAGATAAATGCCTTTCAACAAGTTTATAGAGACCCGGCAAAGTTTGCCTTGTAACCTACCAAGCACAGAAGGGTTAACAACACACATCACTTCATGACACTCTATTTAGCAGTCTCTTCATATTACTTCAAGTATATTTATATTTATCCTGAATTCAAAATACATTCTAAGACAATAAGGCACTTTGGATCATAATAGTCCACAAGAAAAACTGACCAATAGTTTGACATACCCTTCTTTAAATTTTTGCTGCATCAAATCAGTATTAAAGACAGTTAACTATTTTTTCTTAACATTTAATAGTTCAGAAAAATGAACTGCAATAAGGCTTTGAGATTTCTGAAAAGCCTAACCTGACTGGTGCTATGCTTGATAGAATAAACACACTTCCTGTCAATACTTCTCTAACATTTCTATACCAATCTTAACTTGTTTGTAAAGCTGACAAACCAAATCATTAGTGGCATCTCTTCTAAAACATTTACCTCACTTGGGAGTATCATCCCCACAGTGGATGATATTCCCATCTGGCTGTCCTACTTATTTAACTGTACTTTAATTCAATTTTCGCTAAGCCATACCAGGCTTAAAATGTGGTTTAGTGGTATTTTTACATTGTTCATAATAAAGTTATCTCCAACACTGTAATCAAGATTTCACTGTTCATAATAAAGTTATCTCCAACACTGTAATCAAGATTTCACATCTCTTAATTTTCTGTGCTGTCAAACATTCTAACAGGCTTTGATTACAGGCTTTTTAATGGATTAAAGATAATACTTCCAATGTTTTTTTACTACTTAATCTAAATAAGAAAACATTGATTATTCATAATTATGTATACCTAAATAAGACTGTTCACAAAACACTATTGCTCTAACTTACTTTCTTACTTTCAGATTTTAAGTGAAGTGCACACTGAAATATGCATATCACGAGTAATATAATTCCAGCATTTTTTACACATAAGAAAACTCCCAATGGCATTTCAGATGGGTGACTGAGTGATAGCATTGGATAAGAAGGGTGTTGGTAATCTGCTTCTAGCATAAATTTAAGAAAAGTTGAAAACCTTCTCATGTTAACAATGGCAGCCCATATTTGGTATTGTATTATAGAAGGAGCCAGAATTTAGGAGGTACTGTACTGTATTACTCAAGTTCTATATCCATAAGATAGTTGTCAGCGTAAAAAAAAATACCACTAACACAACTGTATGTTCACTGCCTTTTAAATTGAAAAGGAGGTATTGCTTACAGTGCACCTTACTACCATAATGCAGACAGAACTAAATCTTCTTGCAGCAACCATTAGACCCCTGCTACACTGCTCACTGCCTAATACTCTTCTCATACATTCCTTTCAATCTCTTCACACCTGAGAGTCCAACTTGTCTACATTTATTTTGTTCTAATAATCAGTTCTCATTTCAGAACAAATCCTTTGGGTAATCCCTATGAAATTCTAGAAATGGTACTTGGTGCTTTTGCTGGACTACTTTAGTATAGACATATACAGTCCCTTCAAGACACGGTGCTCATTCACATGTATCTCAAACAACAAAAAAGTAAAACACGGTAATGAAGAAAAAATAAAGTACCAGAGAACATTCCCATTTCACAGGAAGAATATTAAGTAAATCATGAAGTTAAAAGTCTATCATAATCTCATGAGCTACATTTGTTATATGAAGGAAAACTTATCACAAACAAAATAACCACAGGTACCACAAAATAAAACTAAATGGAAAAATCACTAATCAAGCATAACCTTGAAGGAAGGCTTTAAACAATATATGTTTCAATAATCTGCATGACAAACTTCATGTAAGAAAATCTGCTGAAATATCAGTATTATGCATTTCAATTTGAATGATACAATCACAGTAATGGGGGTATGCCTTTGCAGTAGGCAGTCCCTGGTTAACGGTGGGGGTTCCGTTCCTGGTCGAGCGCTGCTAACTGAAAATCGGTGATAATAGCAATAATAACCTGCTTAACGGCGCTGTTAACTGGAGATCGGCGCCACCGTTAAGTGGAGATCGGCACCGAAAATCCAGTTAACGGTGTTACTAAACAAGTGCCGTAAAACGGGATCGCCATTAACCAATGCAGCCGGTAAGCAGGACTGCCTGTAACTATATATGAGAAAAATAAAAATAACAAGAAAAATAAGAATCATAAGCCAACATCCCCAGAATGACAAATATGGTAAATTTTCTTGAAAGAAACCATTTAATATTGAAAAACTTCTGGATAGGTTCACTTCAAATAATTCATGGAGTTCAATCCTCAGCAAGAATTGTAACAGAATATTTATTTGTTGGACTAATAATTTACTAAAAGTTCCTTTCTCATGCCAAACTAAGAATCAAGAAAAAAAATGCATACTACAAAGTATACTATTTGTTCAGTACCATAAAAAAAGAATTCTAGTATAACAAAATCAGTAAACTAAAGGACAACAAAAAACTAAACTATAACCAACTTCCAAGCACAAATGAAACAATAGGAAAATAATAGAAAACTACAGTGAGCATCAACAAGGTACACAATATTGTTAGATATTTAAATAAATTCATTACTGAGAAAATTAGTGAAACTATAAAGGAATGAAGGACTTAAGATGCTAATCTGTAAAGACCCGTGAGAACTGTATCAAGAATCCTTTTAATCTTCTCTTTTCTTCTTTCTATCCTCCTCATCTCTTTATCATTTTAAAAGTATTACCAGTATTTCTTGCAAGATGAAAAGATAACCGGTATCATTTACGTACTTGCAAAGCCTGAGAAAGCGAAATAAAATTAATCTTTGGCTTGATTTATTCCTAAACAAAAGCTAAACTGTTCATTGCAACCTCTTCCAGTTTTATTTATGACCAGCATGATGACAATCAAATCAGCAATCAACAACAAAATGCTGTCCATCAATACAACATCCCATGGTTCATGATGTTATTCATGATGCTCCAGCTGAGGTCATAAGGATGCCTCAACATGAGTTGAGGATACACTGATGCAAACTCTTTGGATTTATATAATAATAATAATAATAATAATAATAATAATAATAATAATAATAAAAAAAAAAATCATTTCAATATACAAAATTTTCTGTACGCTAAGACTGTCTTAGACAGCAAAATCTCTTCATGATTCATTACAAAATCATATGGTAAGTCTACCTTGCCTACAAAAATGTGACACTAATAACACTTACTACCACAGGCTTTTAATCATATATTGCTCAAGAAAGGTAATCTACCATTTTCAAAATGTTTAAAGCTAATCTATGAATAATTCAAAAATTTAATTTTATATATAAAAAAACCTTAATTATTCATTCATGCTCAATATCTGTCCCACTTTCATAAAGCTATCTTTGGTATCTTAATACACCTGAAAATCCAAGGTTCAAGGAATTTCAGATTAAAAATAACTTCAAACACTTCTTTTCGATGGCAAAACAACAGCTGAAGACGCTGCAGGACGTCAAAAGGGATCCAGAACACGATCCAAAGAACTTCGTTAAAACAGCAGACATTCCTTTGTAAAACACTCTTCCGGCAACATTTATGCAATAACAGGTCCTATAAAAATATTCTTTACAGCTCCAGAACCACAATCCTGACAGGAATCAAACTTTTGTCCTGCCTACACAATGATGTACAAATATACATTGATGAGATGATACTATCGTTCTTTTTAAATACCATCCTATTCAAAGTGATGGCACCACTTCAAAAACATCAAATGTAATGGAGATGGATTCACTTATTTGTGGCTTTTCAAAAAATGTGTACTAAGTAAAGGAGGGATTCCAAGCACAAATGCACTCTCTCAAATTCAAACCTTTTCAAAACAGGTCATGGTTTGTTTTATAATTCCCACTCTTGTGATACTTGAAAATAGCCTTCAAAGAACAATAGCCTTTGCACTTATTCTCTTTAAAAAGAGGATAGAAATGGTTTCAAATAAAAGTACCACTTTCCCTAGTGGCCTATCTAACAGGTAAATTGTTTGCCACCAAAGACAGGTTAGATCACTGTACCATTATACTTCATGTTTTCAATTCAGAGCAGTTACCAATCAACCACAAAATAGTCACAATACTCCTCAAGCACTGATGTTCACTTTAAAAGTAGTACCACAATTTATGATAGGAATCCACCACATATGATGAATAAAAACAAGTAAAAACTAGCTTCACTATTCCAGTTCACGTCTGAAAATACTTTCCCTCGTAATTATCCTTCACTATCATACATTTCCTGGAAATGTGTCATTTATCACTATCATACTTTTCCATATAACGGCACGATCTTTTATTCACAGAATATTTACATGTTGATACTGCTGTACATGGGAACACTTATAAATACAACTTACAAATAAACAAGTTTGCTAAGAACTGTACATTTTTCATTTATACCCTTGAAATTTATAAAAAAAAAAAAATTGACAACTTAAACCTATGAAAGATTAACAACTAAATCATGACTATCCACCACATATAAGTACTTGGTACTTTTGACAGTTAATCTACATACTTTCAAGATTACTGCCTATTAGACACTAAAATGTTATCTCAACTTAAAGTAAACCTACTAAAATATTTGCCTGTGTTTCCTTACACTAAATATAATTGTATATTGTATCATTATAGAGGACATATTTTCATTGTTTACAAAATTAACCTCTTTCACACTAACATCCAAATAGATAGAATGAAAGTGACTTTAATAATAAGAGCCATAAACAAAAGCACAAATGCTTCTACAAATCTGACTACATTGGTAATCATGCTAAAATAGGCTAGTTAACTTTTGTGACTATATAAATCAACAAATGCTTCAATTTAACATGCACAGCAAGGTATATCAAATTAGAAATGTAACCTATAACCCTAATAAGAATAGAGAATTATAGTTATGTTAATTTGGGGCTAAGGTAAAGAATAAAACTATCTGAATAGGGCCTCAAGGGACTCTGAGTTCTAATTTTGCAATGTTATTCAATTCTGCATAAAAAAAAAGAACAAATATATTAAACAGGTATACTGAGGCATTTTATCAATTTCCCATCACCAAAACAAGCACTAATCAATAATCAAATCAGAGCCAAATATAAATGCAACTCTGCAAGACACTGGATGCTACACAGAATGCTTTAACATTCACAACAAAAAGACATGAGTGAGGCATGTTGATATCCAATGCTTACCATGTTAAAATGAAGCTTACTTCATTCAAGACAAAACAAAGGACATAAGAGAGAGAAACATTTCTGTGCAACTTTATCAAAGCTCCCTTTAGCAAATGTGTTCCAATGCACCAATTACCAAGCAGTCATACATTAAATTAGATAATACAAAAAAGGAAGTGCATTCTATGTCATTGTTTGTCTCACTTTTCACCACACAAATCCTTTTCATGAAAGGAACAAGACTTTGCTGTTAGGGAAGTTAACAGTCACACAGCTAGCTTTTGGCACTTTTTAAAAAGTTCATTAGTGGTTTACACTCACCCCACTAAGTGCAAGTCCACTGATAAGAGCACAATGTAATGAGACTGGTTTAAAAAAATACCAATTGTCTACATAAAGGCATCACAAAACAGCCATCAACATTCCTTGAGAATCAAGAATTATTTAATGTTTACTACAACAGCAATCTACTTACAAGGGAAGGCTGTGGGCCGGGCATGCTCTTTTTAAAACATTTTTGGTTGGGATAAGTCAGCCAGTGAAGTTGGCAGGAGTATAGGTTGGCAGACCTATTGGTAACAAGGGGAGGGAAGATCCTGTTGAATGTTGAGTTGGCTATGTAAGAGGGTAAAACCTTCGGCCTAAATTAGTGGGTTTGGCCAAAAGGTAGGCAGGATGGATGAAATATTTATCTGCAGGTGCAGGGCCAGGGAGCGAGGGCTTGGTACATGACCCAGTGAGTCGGGACAGGAGAGGTTTGTGCAGGTAAGCATAATTTGCTTACCTATGTTTGGTGTCTAAGACCTTAGAAACATCCCTGTTGTCGATTTCACTCTCACGCACTTGTTCAGTTAAACTCTTGCGTACCGTGTTTCTGATTCTGAAATACAAATAATGATTTAAGTAAGTGCTGGGACTATAAATAAAAGAAATAATCTGAGTATAAATCAAATCAAAGAAAAAGACTATAATGACGTTACTGAAAATATTCTTTTATAAAAGTCAAAGAATGCATTAACCAGATGAAAACCTAAAAATTCTCTAAACAGATAAAATAAGTGAAAATAGTTGTTATTGACAGGCCCTATGTATGAAAAACTGATTTTATTAATTGTATAAACAATCCACTTTCAGCTTTCAATTACAGGATACTGTACTCTGAAGTGGATAATACGAACAAGTAATATTATAAGCCCTTGGTAGTTTCACTTATGGTGACAAAATAAGAAAATTGCCTAATGAATGTCAAAGGGAACTTTTAGAACCTTTTATATATATATTTTGAGAGAGAGAGTGAGAGAGAGAGAGAATAAGGGTCAAATGAAGGACCCTGACTCCAGCAGATGAGACAGACCAATCTCCTAAGAATGAAAGGTGTCTGAATCTGGAAAACAAAGGCAGTGATGGTACAGAATATGATAAACTTCCAACTAACTAAAATTGCTTCTTCCATAAAATTAAAAAGTTGATCAAAAGCCAGAAACTTTTTTTCTGAATCTTATGGGAACTTATTTGAAAGGTTTATATAAGCTATCAAGTTCAGTACTGAGAGTAATTCACATTGAATCATACATACAGAAGAATTATCTTTCCTCATGATGTATCTTTTTAAAAGCCTTGTGTAGGTCAACTGACTGATTTTAATTGTAAAAATGAGGCAGACAGAAATCACTGGTTTTTAACGTGTACAAAGTATAAAAGGCTAGTTTTTCAGAGTAAAAGTTATAAATACTATATTTTGATAATTACATTTTAAAATCCAAGGCTTCTGCACATCACAAAAGTTGAAAACTAATTCTGATAAAATTTCTTAAGAACACTTGTTTTTGGCGCCTTTTTATGTAAACTGTGACGCATCTTTTTTAGGCAGTCCTAGTGTTATCCGACAAGAAATATTCTTGCTGGATAAAATTAAGAAACTATGCTTCACAGTATACAAGGAAAGGAGCCAAAAACCATTTCATAGGCAGGGGTAAATAATCACTACCTGACAGTACAGTCTAATTCTCAGAAAGAAAATTATTACAGTACTTCACTGTGACTGTACTAGCATCACACATATACTTAATTTTTAAGTTGCTTTAAAAAATTTATCATTCCATGATATCTGCTACTTACTCATCAGTCAGAAATTCTGATGTTCAATCTAGTTATAAAAGCGGTAACTTTAAATCAAATATGACTCCAGTATTTCTAAACCCATTAGAAATGGTAAACTTTTAAAGATTTTAAAAGTATTTAAGATTGTGCATAATTCTGCTGTTTCAGGAAGAAGTAAAGTTTGCTACTAAATAGGTGCCATTATTAATTTATATTAGCCAAATTCATTGTCATCATGAATCCTAAATACTACATTCATGAACTAAAAGAGAAAGAGAAAGATTGTCTGCTATCTGGACCACCAAACCCCATAATATGTGCTCTGTGGTTCCTGGATGCCACACACCCAAGAACCTTACAGTACATCTCATTTGCCATCCTTTTTGACATTAAGTTCTGTAATTCTAGTTTTTAGCATACAGTATTTCATTATTTTGACTTTCTTAAATATTTTCCTTTTTAATTAAGCAAGTTATTACTCCCATCTTATCATTCCTTCAAAAGTATAGACTTCAACTGTGATTAGTGAGCTTTCTGCTGGCTCATTCAGCCATACATAAATTCTGTTAATAACAGTACAGGGTACTATAAATGCCATAAATAAAAAGCACAGCACATTACAATTTACTTACGTTTTAACACATACATCTGGAAGTAGGCATGCTACAGGTACAAGAATCAGCCCAAACCAAAATACTGGAGATGAGAAGACCTGAAAATAGTTTTGAAATTAAAAAAAAAAAAAAAGTTTTAAAATAACATTTTTTAACTATTTCTTATAATATAAAGCACAGAATTTATTTCACATTTTCTTCTCTTTTAACTCAAGGTCAAAACAGACAACAGGAGAACAGAAACTTGTTACTGGGGTAATTCTGTATGACCAAAGGACATCAGGGGTGCAACTGCCAATAAAGTAATCAGTGTATGTATACCAAGGATTCCTAACATATTCACCTCATAAGAACCACCTCTATGCATGTACAGTACACCTGTGAATTAATGCTTCCCTCTCTTTCCTACTTTTCTTTATGTCATAAGGATACATCTTACTAACCTCTAGATACATTCCAGACATTTCTGGAGCGATGGGCAGTATGGGCCAGAAGTTTGAGTACACCAACAAGAAAACGAACCAGGATGCAATCGACCCCCAAATAGCTGCATGAGTTACCCAGGTCCAGGCATCTGTTTCCAGACCAGCCTTCAGACACACAGTTATAACTACGTAAGTATACACCATGTTACCCACCATCAGGTAACCTCCCACCCGGCCGTGGTGCCAGGCGACATCTTGCGTCATAAATAGATATGGCAGCACAAATACCATTACGGAATGGAATAAGGCTAAGAACACCCACCACACAAATACCTATAGGATGAATACAGGAGTTGAATTGACTGAAACTTGGTTAAATGTACAGTATGTGAACGGCAAAATGTAATAACAAAAATGTACAGCACAAGGTTTTAGATATTTCATACTCCAAATTCGTGATCACTAATCTCTCAAGAAACTACAATAGATAAAGAACAGTTAATGATGTTTACCCAAGATATTGTTTTCAATGTATTAATTTTGATATCTAACTAATCTGACAGGTATGAATCAACGAATGGAACCAATTCAAGACTTTCAATCGCAGATACTTGAAAAAACCTTTTACAATACAATACCTTCCAGTTGAAGTGAGCCCCACTCTGTGACTCTCTGTACAATTCAGGATATTTCATTCTAGTTTCTGCACTACATGAACGATCAAATATACCCATAACCATGGGTGGTGCTGCAGTAAATATCTATAAAGAAAAAAATACACTTGAAAGATTTGAATAAAAAAAATAGGACAAAACTACTTCAGTAAAAACCAAACTAAATTTTACTAAAACCTCTTGACAATTTTCAAGCTACTAAACAATTGACTTGAAATCAGTCACCTTTCATGGGCACAGTTTAATATATCTGATAATGTACCTAAGGGATAATTACCTGAACAAATTGCATCACAAATTTATGATCACATGGGGACACAAACCCAAACAGAGGAGAGCAACATCTATGGACAACTGGGTCTCTCCAGCCAATATAATCTAGTATAATCTTGTGATATAAGTTGTACCAGGGTCTTACAATAATGGTCATTAAGTTTGCTTGTAAATTATCCAAAAGCAAACCAGTTTTGTTCAGAATGGCTTATTCTATTTTTTAAGATAAAAATGAGTGAATTTAATGTTACTTATTGCAACATATCTACAAGAGTAAATGATACCCTGTTCACTAGCTTAAAACCACCCTAAGAAGATGTGACTGTCAGTTCTGGTGGGGTAAGCATAAAAAAAGGGTCCTAGTATGCTTTAAACAATTCACCTTGAGTCATCAAGCTGTATTCACTTCCAAGAGACCTGAGGTGAATTACAAAATGATTCTGAAATGGTGCCTCACTATGATACAGGTCTTTAGATCTGAGAGCATTAGAGGTGCAAATGGGACATGGGAGGACATGTCTTCCTATGAAGAAGCATGCTTTTACACAGAGCTTTCCTTTTATATACTCTGCTAATTTTCTAATAATCAACAGAAGGAAACAAAGGTCTAGTCTGATTGCATGAGGTTCAGCTGTAGGCTTCAACTTCGGGCGCTGTCGAAGATCAAAGTACAACTAAGCCATGCCTCAAAGTCCAGACTGTTACTTCAAATTTGTGCAATGATCTGGCAGGTTAATTAACCATAGGAATTTTAACAGATTCAACTGTTTTCCCACTCCAGGAAGACTTACTGAATGCTACAATTTGCAGTAGTACAATGAATTTGCAGTAGTATAATGATTAAGACAATTTTCCATAAATTTCATCAAACTCCATTATCAACATTTTACAACTGAATATACAAGGATTTCTAGATTTCAAAGAGAATAATGTTCAGGCTATTTTATACTTTTCTGCAACTGATAAAACTATTACATACCACATTATACATTGCTATACTCCATCGTTCAAATATCACCTGACCAGACCAACCAGACATCGCTGCCCACCAAAGTTCGATGACATATAGACATATATTTTTGTAGAAGCTATACAAAATAACTTTACAGAGTCTACTGTAATTCCATGCACCATGGACAAAAAGTAGTCTGGCCAAAAATCGGAACTGAAAGAGAAAAAAACAGTACTGTATTTTAAGCTTACCACATTCTTTGTTTATTTAAAGAATTAAAGATATTAGGCTGCTCATTCTCCTGCTTTCAAGAAACACAATTTCTTGTTACTCAAGCATCAAAGTATTTCATCATTTTAAAGCAATGGCCAAGAAAAATATAAAAATGTCTCACACTCTGATTACAATGAAATAAAGGAATGTTATGATTATTCTCACTTATAACATAGTTCAGCTTGACCCTGAAGTCATATCTCTATGCTCTCACTGGACCAACCTGAAGGATTTCCTCTTAAAATGAGGAGTTACAATAAGGCAACAAAATAAAAATTGGACAGCTATGTGGCAAGAGGCCAAAATGAAACAATGTACTACAATAAAATGCACAGAGCTATTCACTTAAGTGCTGAATAAAGTTACAGAGAACATTCTGTATTATTGGTAGTGCACTTCAGAAAGCAAACTTTTAAGGTAACTCCATAAGAGAAAGAGGGATAATGAGCTAATATAAAAATAACAAAGGCAAGAAGCAAAATAAATTTTGTATACTGTACTGTCACATGCATAAAAATCATACACAAAGAAATCAGAAGTTGTATACAAAAGAATGCACAAACTGAAAAGTTAAGAGTATTACATGGAGCAAAGAATACAATTCATTTTAGAGAGAGAGAGAGAGAGAGAGAGAGAGAGAGAGAGAGAGATGAACAATATTTCAAGTTCCCATAAATTTGACAAAATAATAAGAATTATACTTAAAATATTTACAAATGAGATATTCATTTTCTGAATTACTTTAGACATAAGCTCAGTAACTAACTACCATAGAAAAATGGTGTACAGTAAATAAATAAATATATAAAACCTCTAAACATTATAAAGTTATAAGTCATTTCAAAACAGGCATTAACATGTAATCAGCAATATAGCATTAACAGGATAATAAGAGGGCTATTCAAAAAGTCCTCATGCAAGCTAACAATACTTTACTTATTTACCTCAAAAGTGCTTGGTGGAATGAAACTATGTAGATTTTAGAATCTAAATACATATACAGTAAAAATTAGCCACATTAATGGCTCATTTGCAAATGTTAATGCAGATTTACTTGAAATGAATATTGTTATTGGAAAAAAAATTGATTAAAAATGAAAAAAGAGTTCAAAGTAATATTTTTGACGACTTGAAATTGAAAAAGATTTTTAAAAACAATACATTTCTTGAAGAAGCTGGCAATAGATCACACATAGATATTTTATACTGAACAGCATTATTGAGATGTGCTTACCTGGCCAATAGCGTAATCTGACGCACATGCAGCTTGAAGACCTTCTAAACCTGCAATTCCTACCCCTACATTAGCTTTTTGGATCATGGCGACATCGTTTGCGCCATCCCCAATAGCAAGCGTCACAGCTCCTGTTTCTCTTGTCAGTAGTTCTGCCACCTACAAAATTAACACCACATTTAACGGAAACAAACTAAGCTAAACATAAATCACTACTTATTACCAATATGTTGCTAAATAGTTAACATAAGTGAGTAGTAACTGACTACAGGATCAAGAAAGGACAAAACTCAAAATATGAATTCGATGCTTCAGTGGACTACAGCCTTTCTTATATTATAAATTGTCTTCAGAAAATAACGATTACAATATGTACTTAACAGTTAAATCACCAAACATTAACCAAAAGAAACGATGAACATTCAGGACATTCTACAGATCTCTCTGGATTTGTTTCCAGCAAGAAGAAATCTTATCTGTTTCTTCTCTTTCCTCATTTCATTTAAATCCTTGAACAAAAACATGCAACACAATAACTGCTTATTCAACACCATTGATATTCAAAGGTGAAAAGCAATACTCCGCACTTGACAAATTACATGGCTGATCTTCATTCATTATGTTGTAACACAACTAAAACAAGGGGAAATGCCATAGTGGAATTTACTTGTAAAAACAAGCCTAAAAAGAAGGAATCGTATTCCAAAAAAGCCTTCTGACTAATCATCACTATTGTAGTCACTAATGACTATAAAGATAACACAAAAAAATATACTCACTTCAGCTTTTTGACTTGGAGATACTCTGCAACATATAACACTTTTACAGGATATGCAAAGATCAAGGAAGTCTTTCCTCAAATCTGGTGTCAAAGCATAAATAAGCGTCTTTCCATCTATAATAAGTGCAGCTTCATTCTCGCGCTTCAGCTGCTCACCAAACTCAACCACATGGCGGTTAATAGCTTCCCGAGTTTCCTGATAATTAAGCAGAAAGGATAAACTAAGATGGATCATCCTTAAGTGCAGTACAAAAATGCAACAGTATTCTAAATCATAGTTAATATATAATTATACAAGAGATCTGCATTATGGTATTAACTTAAAATATATGAAATCAAGAATTACTTTGAACTGAAAAGTTTTAAAAGTAGTCCAAATCAATACTTTTAAATTTGATGCCAGTTTCCAGCAGACAATTTTGCTTTTGGAATTTGTCACTTCAAAAAAATTTTAAGGACAGAGACTTTCATTTTGTTCTTAAGATCAATGATTTTTGAAGTCAGCAATCAAAACCTTCTTTAAAACACCAAGTATTACAGTTTTAATGACACTATCGACAGATGCTGCACATGCTACTACAGTAACTTAATAAGAAAAGTAAAAAGGATTTCTTAATTTAGAACCATGATAAAAATGAATGCAATGTGCCAGATGGAATGGTCAACCTCTGCATGTTTGAATTACAAACTACTAATAAGCAACACAACAAACAACTTTGAAAAGTAAATTACCATTTGTTATGAAAATTTCAAGACTATCTTAAAAATGGTCACATGGAACTGAGGTGAATCAAACTCTCCCAACAAAAATGCCAAAGAGGCCTAATAATAAAAACAGAAGGACTAAGAATAAAAATCTGCAAGTGAAATACTTACATCAAGAGACTCTGTGTTAAGTATAATAAGAGGCATGCCCTGTGTAAGAAGATGGCAGGAATGACCTATATTAATTGCTGTCTCTTGCTTATCACCAGTCAAAACCCACACGTGAATGCCTGCCTTAAGTAGGGCTGCTATAGTTTCTGGAACCTGGTGATGTACAATATAAGTATGATCCCAATGAAAGCAACAAATTTATATGAATACAGTAATACTTTTACATGATAAAATATCTTTCAGTACACATACGAAAGAATAAGGCAAGTGATTCTTATAATCCAGTGCACATATGAAAGAATAAGTTAAGTGATTCTTATAACTCTGAATTCAGCAACAAGTGACATCTAAGAAACCATTTAAATGACTTAAAATATAACTTTGGGGATTAAACAAAAACTGATGAACTATGGAAAAAATACAATGACTAGGCGGAAACCCGTAATTTACCCCCTCCATTAACTCAAAACATGAAACATCCATACAAAATACTGGATTTAAATGGATTACTTCCTATGTTTACTGTGCGTAAAGATTTTTGCCACACTTTCGTCCACTGTCACATACATATTCTATTACATTTCAATATTTAGAAGCTCAGGTTTCTAAATAAACAATTTCAGTTCGTTCAAATTCCAGCATGGACGTATATATATATATAGTGGATAAATTTTATACTAGCCTAACAGTCTACATGTGACATCCTATAACAAGAAAAGTTACTTGAGAAAACACTTAGTATCCAGCAAGACTTACATCATCCTGAAGTCTATCTTCAATGGCAGTGGCTCCAAGAAGCGTAAGATTATTTTCTATGAGCTGAGCTGCATCCTCTAACTTTCTCTCACGAAACTGCAGCGATGTGCTGGCTTTGTAAAAAGTGTTTTTCCATTCCTGTTAACCATGGTAAATATAAATTAACAAGGGGTCAAACAATAAATTGTTATTACATTCCTCTCTACCCAATATTATCACTTGACAGTTCTGAAGCCCACTTTTGGAACCATTTTCATAAAAACCCATACAAAGTCTAATCTGCTTTTTCTAAGCTTTTTTTGAACATTGCAACAGAACTCTAGTGCAACTATTCTTTTACTTTTGACTCACTGTAATTCCAAACACTTCTGACCATTATAAACAAATACATGTACAATTTCATTCATGGAAAGTATAATACTTGGGGAGATGGATGGTAAAAGACCGAGCCAAAGCAAAATACAATTATAATAACCACCGTAAATTTTATGAAACAAGTACTTAATAATGAGAAAAATCATCAAATGCATGAATGGATTACAAAATATGAAATTCAAAATACAATCACACTAAAATATTAAAATACTAACATCATAAAACTCAGTTGAAATATCGGCATAAGCATAGCAGAGAGTACGAAGACCTTCACCAGCAAACTCTTCCAAGTGCCTCACAGTAATATCTCTGTACTGCTGACTGTCCCCTAATCGTTCATAAATGACCTGAAAACAAATGAAAACTACATTAGGAGAGTGCTTTTCAACAGAGCTGGATCAAATTTATGCAACACTTAATCTAATACAGCCATATCTGGTGACATTTCAACATTCATTAATATAACAGGATTATGATGCTAGACCCTTCAGCCTTTCCCTAACTTACTGTGTCTGCCCCTTTGCAATATAACTTAATCTGTCCTTGTGGAGTTTTCACAATAACACTCATTCTTTTCCTTGCTGAAGTGAACTCCAAGACATTCAGCACCTCATATTTCTCTTGTTTTCCAAAGACATTGATGATAGCACACTCAGGAGTTCTAGTCTCAAACACAAACCCTAACTGCCGGGCACCTTCAACCAAAGCACGTTCATCTAAAAATTAAAAATCAAGAATTAAGTTAATTAGTACAATTAGTAAAAAGTTTTAAGAGATGGAAAAAATCATCAAAATTTACATGAACATTATGAGAAGTTCAGTTTCCTCTACTGTGAAAATGTCTGAAATGTCCTACTGTATGATTATAAATGTAACACAAAATCAAAATACTTTAGAAGGGGTACGACCTGAAATCCCCATTCCTTACTTTCTTCACTAAAGGCATTTCATTTCATTGTATTGTTGCCTCTCGGCTAATTACATTGTCACTGATAGTTGTCCAACTTCTTTAACTTTACCTTACTTTAGTTTTTACTGTGCATTTCAGAATTTTTTTTTAGCACAATTTTCACTTGGTGAAATACTGTATTTGTACTTACTTTATTTCTCTAAAACAATATTCACCATGGAAGATTCCTCTTAAAATTTTCACAAAGCATAATTACCACAAATGAGATTTAACAACTGCTGAGTGGCAATTCTTGACAATCATACAGCTTACCTGGAGGAATTCCTTTTAAACAGGAAAAAATAAAAGCAAGTAAAACCAAAGAAGTTGAGGAAATAAGTGAAAGGGGACTATAGGGACCAGACTTAAAAAAAAAAAAATCAATGCAGGTCAGGTGAAGGAATACTGCTAAGTACTATATTATTATATACTGTGAGCAACACAGGGGACAATGAAAGTAACCTTGAACTTTTTGTTGCTACAGTCATTGTTCACAATCACCCCTCCCCTTCCCAAAAATATAGAAAATTTTAGCTATCAATAAAACTGCAATAACATTATTTGGAATGGAATTTATGTAGGAATAAAAGCGTACAGTATGATAAAAGTAATTATACCTGGTGAAGCAGCATGGTATATGATTCTACCGCCACCCCCTGCGCTTTCATCTCTGTCTGGTATAACAGTGTGACAAACTGCCAACATTGTTAAAAACTGTCGTGCAACGGCTGCCTGAGGATTGTTCTGCTCTGCTAAGACAGCCAATTCTTGTCCACTGAAAAGCAAAGTACAGTTACACTATATAGTTTTTTACAAGAAATAAAAAATAAAATTTCTTATTGAAAAAAATTTAATGTGAAGTGAAATATGATCTTTATGAAATGTAAATTCATTTGATTTTGGATTACTAAACAAGAACTTCTAGAATTTAATAAAAACTGATAAATACCATAAATTTAATAAAGTACAAAACAAAGCATTTGGGGTCGGATATCTTATGAACATGTAATGTTCACACTCTAAAATTTTACATTTTGCAACCAGTACCATGGAAAATTTGTCTAACATTAAACTTAATATACGTCAAACCAACAATGACAACAAGTTCACTTCCACCTGAGTGGTCTGGAAACTTATCACCAATAAAAAAGTAATTAACATTCAGTTAGTGTACTTTACCTTTGATCATCCATGCTGTACACTTTTCCTGCAATTGTACATCTCTTGAATTCCATGATGTTGCAAGTGAGGGTGCCCGTTTTGTCAGAAAGAACATATTTGATCATGCCTAATTCTTCATTCAGATTTGAAGTTCTAGCCATAGCCCATATGCCATTTTCCTCATAGCACATATCTATGTCGTTATTGATGAAGGTAGCCTGTTGACGATAAAAATCATGGATGAAGAATGACCCCATAATATTTGCTATAAGCATTCTATCAACATTAAAATGTTAAATAAAAAATTTGAAAAATACTTTACAACTTGCATTGAATTCCAGTTTTTATCATCCTAATAATATCATGAGTGTCTCTTCAACTTCTGCAAAAACCAAGGATGTGACCACCACATATCCTATTCATTGAACTGTTCTGAATTTATTCAATAGGCTGAGATACTGCTCCATAATGGTTACAGTGTCTTTTAATGTGAAGATTTATACAGTACCTACAACTAGGCGTTGCTATTACATATGAAAATTACTGAATAAAAAACTGCATTACTTTACAACTAAGAGACCGACAAAAGTTCTAAACGTACCTGAATAAAACGGACAACTTCAAGTGTGACTTGCAGTGAAATGGGGATGAGGTTGTTGAAGAGAATGATGAATGTGATGAAATTAATGCCGAAGTTGAATACACTCAAGTCTGGAAGAGAAGAAAATACTGAATTCAAGAAAATATTAACATAATGAACAGTACTTACATGTACTGTACTTGAAATATAATGGCATTATATGGGACAGTCTTTTAAGTTCTCAACAATGTGCCCCCATCAGTTACTGTTAATACACATGAGTTTTGTAAATGGCCCAAGTTGTTATTCACAATGGCTTAATACATATCTTCCTTCATACACAAATTATTCTTTTTTGTTTCCAAGCATTAAGATGCCTTTCCATCAACTGTATTTTATACAAAATACATTGATAAAATATCCCCATGTAATATACTCAAATAGCAAGGCAACATCCATGGAAACTTAGACAGCAATCTTAAGAGGCCTAATTCATAAGCAAAAATTTAACATACCATCAAGGGACAGGTACCAGTGACGATCAGCACTCCACTGCGAGTTGCAGACAGCCATGATGAGACAGAGTACAATCAACAGGAAGAACAACAGTATGATTAGATTGTTTGTCTGTTTATCCACCTGAAAGAGAGAGAGTGCCTAATTAATACCATTTTGGAATATGCCACGTAATGATAAACCATACCAGAAAGTGTCTTACCCACCAATCAAGACAAAGCCAATATTTTTCTCTTTATGTCATCTGACATCAAAACTGAAAATAAAAGCATAAAATGCTGAAAAGAGAAAGCTTAGCAGAGGAAAAAACATACAAGTCTTAGTTTTATTTGATGGAAAGTCCATCAATTAGTGTTACTAGACTCTTGTAAGGCTGGTTTGAAATACTTGTAACTACAGTATATAAAAGGAAAAAATTGGAGTATAGCAATGTTAAAGAACTTGATTGCTGGAAAGCAAAAGCAGCTGCAGCACAGATGGGGCCTAAGGAAAAACAGCAAAGAACCTCAATATAGCTTGTATAACCTAGTGTCAGCTAAGACAAGTTATAACACAGGAATTAGAGGATTTTAATGTACAGTATATGCATAAGCACTAAAATATACCCCCATAACTCAGGAATATACTATATAAAATTCTCCTAACAACATTTTTATTCACCCTATAACTCAGGAATATACTGTATAAAACTCTCATAACATTTTTATTCATAATTAAAATTTATGTTTTTCCATTCCATCTCTGAACTTAGACATTTCAGCCTTTTGACATACAGTACTGTACTTCCCTTTTACACAGAAACAAGTCTACTGGTTTGTTTAGGATTACAGCCTAACTCTCTTCCTTTACCCCCTTATCCCTTTCCTTTTTTCACTGCAGATCTATTTTTAATTAGGCAATCTATATGCCCATCCTATCATAATTGAAGAACCTACTGTACTTCAAGTTAAGTGAGCCAATGGTTCCTCTAAATACCCAACACTATACTTCCACTTACACCAAAACCCTATATGCTACTTTGATTATATACTTGTCCTGCTATGGTCTACCTGGATGGCACATCATGACATGGTTAGGAAAAATGTGTATTAAGTTTACAAAGCTTTTGTTGGACATCTATAAAAATAAACCACACTATTAAAGATCAGCTCCATCCTATCAGCTAGAAATTATACACCTGATCATTAGCATACAAATAAAAATGTAAAATGGAATGACTGTGCAACACACAAGATGACCCTGAATACTGGGAAAAAGAAATGCTTTAAAACTGAGGATAAAAACATAGCAACAATAAAAATAATGATTACTATATGATGTTAACATCACTATATCAGCTACACAACAAAGGGGATGTGTCACAAAAACAAGTCCACTTGAAAGAATAAGAATACCTCTTCATGCATAAGATCCCAGGAAATTTGAACATTAAAGCCAAAATTAAAATACTAGTCTCTAAAAAGAAGCAAAACTAAAATTTCCAATCATGAATGGTTCTTTCGGTACAAATTGTCTTTACCGTTGATCGCTTGAGAGGAGCTGAGGTAGCTGAGTTCTTCATGAGTTTTGTTTCATGTCCAGTATAGATGACCAACCCAAACACCCAGTTGGTATTTTGTAGCTTAGCACCACGTAACAGGATGTGGTCTGGACTCAGTGGGACAGCCCTGAGGAAATGTAAATGCAAGATTTGATTTAAAATACAAAAAAATGCTGCACAACTGAAAAACATACATACATACATCTTAAATTAAATAAAGATTGTAGATACAAACTACTAAAAGGGAAAAATAATTTAAAACCAAAGGTATTTAGGATTTTGAGAACTTGATTTTAGCTTACTGTAACCAAGCATATTTCCTCTAGCTTTCTGTCTTGCTTTTACATGCAAAAAATACTTGACTACTTTTGCTGCCATGCAGAAAACAAAGCTTCACTCTTGAAGACTTACATGGGTATAATAAAAATTAGCAACTGAAGTCCATGCAAGTAACCTCTGAAGTGTTTTCTAACCTGTACCACAGGATGTGGTCATATGGCTAACAAAGCATCCAAGGTTACAAACTTATTTATTCACTTAATAAAACAGTATCTCAGATAATTTCACATATTCTGTAAGAGTAACTGGGAAGAGCTTGATGGGACAATTATCATACTCATCATCACCATGAATATATTACCATTAGATTCCCCCTTCAGGTTACATATGAATCATTGCTGTCTCATAAATTGTGCATTTTCTACATGAATTCCCAACAATTACTGAAGCATTAAAATATAATTATCTACCAACTTTACTTCAGGTAAGGTTAAACCACTGATCAAGAATACAGTAGAACATGTAAAATGATGACTGAAATCCTATGATAACAATAGATAATAATCTCACAGAATATGCAACAGTATTTATTACACACTACTAGTGTAACAACTACTCAAAAAAGGAAAACCTATTATATTTAAGAGCTATAATGAAAAACACATCTCTGTAGCACAATACACTTGCAAGCCAATGAAAACATTTAGTATTACACAAGTACCAAAAAACTTTCATTGCAATTACCAAGTTAATAAAAAGTACATAGTAGTAGAACATACACCTATTATTAAGCTCTAACAGTACAATAAATATCAGATATTTCCGAAAAAAGAAAAAATCCCAAAAAAGTATCAAAGCTATTTTCTCCTTAGCTTTTTACAATGACAAATTCAATCTAGTAACCATATGTATTCTACAAATCCATGATTCCCTGAATGCAGATAGAAAAAGCAAGCAACTTGTTTGCACAATTAATGATGGGGTCTGCCACTGATTTCAACAATGGTTCTACTCCCTTCTCTGCATCATTTTTGCTGTTAATTATGAATATACTTGAGATGAAGAGTATAGTAAAGGCAGCCCCTGGTTATTGGCGATGCGCCGAAATCGCTGATTTTCGGTTATCGTCATGCCATCAGAATGGAAGCCCCTTCAATAACTGGGGGCTGCCTGTAATTGTATTACGTATCCTCTTCATATACAATATGAATTTGGTGAGGTTGCGTACAACTTACTCCGCTAGTGCTTTTTTTTTTTTTTTTTTTTTTTTTTCATTAAAGCAAGACAACATGGTGTTTAATGACTGCAACAGTAATAATGAGATGGCCATGCCATTTTTTCTACCACGACAGACAAGTTCTAATAAACACATTTCAAATAATAAATGAACGAACGAATTTACTTACTGTCGGCCAGTTTCCTTGAGATTGCCAGTAAACTGATAGAGATATCTGTTGGGGGCCTCACATTCTACTTTTCCAGAGAGATTCATTAAGTCTCGAGCCTCTAGCAAGTGGGCAGTTTGTGGTAGCCCCTGACGAATCTTGAGATTTGTCTCCCCATCCAGGTTAGCAGTCTCCACATAGCACAGAGCTTGTGGTTCGCTGAAATTGGTAAAATTTATTAATTAAAATCCATGCATGTAAATTAGAAATTTGTAATTTAAACTTATCATATTATTCTGATTAGCATCAAGTTAAATTTACATCCACCTACTTTGTCAACCACTTATCTTTTAACATTCCTCAAAAATTGTTGTCTAATGGAATATTATTGTTACTATTATTCAGAAGATGAACCCTAAACACTAACTCCCATCATGATCAAAGTTGAACAGTTAATTAGCATTCTTTTGAATGAGCCACCAAATTCCAACAGCTAAATGCAAAACCAATTAGTAATAATATGTGATTTCCCAACAATGACACAGATCTCTTTACTTTACCTCTGAACTCTATTGCCAATCAATATCTCTGTACTGTAGTTAGTAATGAGGGGAAACTATATTTTCTAACCTGGAGGCTAAGATGACAAGATCAGCTGGGAAAAATTTGTTGTTACGGACTTTAACAATATCCCCAACTTGTATGTGTCTCCACTTGATCCACTGCCACTGTCCATCCTTCATGACTTCTATTTCCCTTTTGTTCAGCTCATCATCTGCACGATGACGTTTCTGGAAGATTGGTCGTACAAATATCAAGTCTAGTACACTCTCATATGTCTCCAAAAATATTGTAACACTGAAGAACCAGTATAAAAACCACAAGGAACTTTTTTTATGATAGTACAAAGGTAAACTTACAATGTCTTCAGCAATTTCCTTTATGGCTGACACCACCAGGATGCAAATGAGAGGGACCAATGTAGTGTAGCGACCCGTAGGAGATACACCAGGAATTTGCTGAAAGAAAATATTCAACTTTATCCAAGATCTAATAAAATAAGAGTAATCTTTTTATAAGAAATTATTTCACTGCAACAAATTCACATTTGAAATGAGTAATAAAATTAAATGAAGTCCGAAGTATAGGGCCCTATGCATGATCTACCCTTATGTTGAGAAAGAACAAAAGAAAATGTCTAAATATCAATGGAAGTTCACTACAAAGCAAAGGTTTTATGAAATTTGGTTTCCATATGGCACAGTAATGATATAATACAGTGATAACTGAATACAGTATCATAGGGAAGGGGAAAAATAAGAAGAAAAAAAAGACAGAGAAATGCCAGCATATCTTGTCGAGAAAATAAATCATAAAACATGTTCGCAAAAAACTTGAAGCTTTTTACGTACATATGCAGGGAAGGGGGAAATGTAGCATGGATCAGGTAACACTTAAAATTAAATAAAGAAAAAATGAGCATGAAACTTACAAAAAACCTGGCACCTCTTACCAACTGGAAATTAAATACAAAAATACATTATCATCAAACTTTGATGATAGAGGAGAGGTAGATTTATAAATATTTTTGAAGGCTTCTCCTTATGAATAAAAAGATTGTAAAATAAGGGGAAAGGGTGGGGGACTAGTCAACCATTAATAATAATGCTCCTCATACAAGTTCTTTCTTTCTTTGAGGACAAAGCAGAAAGAGTTTTATGCCCAAATGCTCAAAATACCTATGCTCTACAAGTACAACTATCAAGGGATCACTGGAACTATCCTGCATATAAGATGTGCACAAAGACAAAATCCAAATATAAAAGAAATCCCAATTTGCCAGATGAAGTGATGTAAATATATGAAAATCCAAACAATAAGGTCATTGTTAGTAAAGATTATGAAAGAATGTGATAACTCGTATTAAAAATATTGATAAAATTTTGTATAGTTGAAGTTGAACAATAGGAAGATATTTTGGGGGACTGACATGTACAAACACTGAATGGAAATGAAATGTAGACTTTAAAATTTGCTACATGAAAACACGTGCAGTTAAGTTCAGTACAAATGCTAAAAGCAAGGAGGGAAGAAGAAATGTGAAGGAAGGCATAAGCTGAGAATGTAGCACATGGGACAAAGTAGGGGAAAGACACCTCAAAATTTTCTGATAAAGAGACTGTCAAATATTGTATAGTTTTGACCTGAATAATAACAAAGGAAAACATTTTGACAAAGGGCTTCTGATTTTTAGAAAAGTCAATGTCCCCCAAAAAAACCCACTCACAAATGTCTTGAAAGGCTTAATGAGATGCAAATCACATGGAAGAAGGAAGTTGAGCTAATGATGAAACCTCTCAGGATGTAATCAAAATTTTGTATGTTGATGTTTTATCATCACACCCTCAAGTTCCCCGAGAGAAAATGTAAGGAGAAGTAAATGCCTTCTTTTCATAGCGACAAATTATGTACTGATAATGTTTTGAACTGACAATCTCAGTTACAAAGATTAAAGTCAGAACATTAGATAACAGAAGCACAGCAATTATGAGGGTATAAATGACACTGTATGTCCTTTATGCATTTTCAATAGTAGATTAATTTTTCCAATTTTGTGTATACATATAATTATATCCATTTGCATTGCCTAAATATAAACATACTTTTTACCTTCCCGATTTATTCATATATTATATTCATATCTTCATTATCACTAATGAGTTTGTGTCAGTCTTTTACAGTACTCCTCAAACTTTCTGTTTGGTCAAGGTCTATGAGTTCTGTAATACCGTACTGTGCCTTAGTAGTTTATCACTATAGCAATAATAATAATTTTTGTCTGAAGAAAAGTTTTCTATCAGTGTGAAATGGAGACTGATATGGAGCGTAAGGTTGATACTTCGGTATTGATGAAACAGGAAGTAATGTAGACCAAGGTTACCATTACAACATGACACCATTCTACTTCCTCTTTGTGTAACACTCCCATAAAATCTTCCACCTTGTGTTCCACTACCATGATTTACTAGAATCTGAGTTGTTAGATTTAATATCAGCTTGGAGTGTTAAGTTACAACAATCAAAGGCCAATTTGCCAATATGTTATATATGATTATATATATATATATATATATATATATATATATATATATATATATATATATATATATATATACACATATATATGTATGTATGTATGTATGTGTATACATATATATATAATATATATATACTATATATAAATTTCAATTTTTTATACAAATTTACTTTATACATTTACAAATATTTGGCACAAATACCTTGGGAGTAATTTATACAAAAGGGGAATTATAACTGGTAAGTGCATTTGCCCCACTAAGGATTCACACCTGGGACTGGTTTAGATATAATGGTAAACAGCTGATTTTGACCAATCAGCTACCAAGAGAAAATATACATATGTATATGTATGTATACACAATATGAGCATGTGTATGTATGTATGTATACACAATGTGAGCATGTGTGAATGAATGCATCCTTTAAACACGTTTGAAATCATGATAGAGAGAGAGAGAGAGAGAGAGAAGAGAGAGAGAGAGAGAGAGAGAGAGAGAGAGAGAGAGAGAGAGAGAGAGAGAGAGAGAGAACACATACACACACAATATGCATACTGTATATATATATATATATGTACACATGTATACACACACACACACACAATTATGCAAGCAGTTGCTATTGATAGCAGAAGACATGCAAAGTACATGTTCTCTCATTGCATGAGGAATGAAAGACAAACGGTGACCCACATTACGCAACCATGGATCTATAACCCTGGTGATTAGTACAATGTCACGACGGCCATAAATAACGGTATTTTACTGTATTTTAAAAATAAAAATGTTTTGCACTGACAGTGAATAGGGCTATGAATTTTTTCTTTTATTTGTTGTGATTCTATCAATTTTTTTTTTAAATAACACACATGCAGGCATATTATATATATATATATATATATATATATATATATATATATATATATATATATATATATATATATACATACATATATATATACACACACACACATATATATATACACATACATACATATACATACATACATACATACATATATATATATATATATATATATATATATATATATATATATATATATAATATATAGTGTAATATAATTTTATGACATGCTCTCACCCAAAACACAAACACCTTTTCTTACGCTAATAAATTCAATTTAATACTTGTACAGTATACTGAATTCAACTACTCTAGTCACTATATTTCTTTATGCATTTACCAGTGACCAGAGTTGAAAACTGTTTTATGTTCCTTTTGATTTTACACAAATTTGTTAGAGTATTACTGTAAAATGGCATGCACACACACACAATATATATATATATATATATATATATATATATATATATATATATATATATATATATATATATATATATATATATATATGAATGTATGTATTGACTCAGCAGTGAATCATGCACTTGGTGATTAGTCTACATGTGGGTGGTCACACCCAAGGTGGTAGAGGGTATAGAGCCAGCATCCCCACCCCGAAAAGACATGAAGTTAATGAGAACGTTCACATCCACTGGATCTGCCCCAAAGTGAAAATGCCGAGGTAAAATGAGAGAGAGAGAGAGAGAGAGAGAGAGAGAGAGAGAGAGAGAGAGAGAGAGAGAGAGAGAGAGAGAGAGAGAGAGAGAGAGAGAGACTTTACATCATTCAAATGAAGATAAAGAACGTGTAAAAAACACAGGAACTCTTCAGGCTTTCCAGAAAACACTTGTTGAGTTGAGTTCTTGTTTTTCTACGCCGCCAGTGACATACTGTATAGCGTGATCGACAGGCATAAACCTTTCAAAACACGTGTGGGGAGGGGGAATGACAGATGACTGGGAAGAGGAGGAGGAGGAGGAGGAGGAGGAGGAGGAGGAGGAGGAGGAGGAGGAGGAGGAGGGAGGAGGAGGAGGAGGAGGAGGAGGGAGGAGGAGGAGGAGAGGAGGAGGAGAGAGAGAGAGAGAGAGGAGAGAGAGAGAGAGAGAGAGAAGAAGAAGAAGAAGAAGAAGAAGAAGAAGAAGAAGAAGAAGAAGAAGAAGAAGGAAGGAAGGAGGAGGAGGAGAAGAGAGAGAAGAGAGAAGAAGAGGAGGAGGAGGAGGAGGAGGAGGAGGAGGAGGGAGGAGGATTCAATAACGCTACTGGGTTTGAAAACACGACGAAGGGACATGGACCCCCCAACACACAAATGCACAAACACACACACACACACAGGGCTTCCCTCACTGCCCCAAAGTCACACACACACCTGCAGAAGGGCGATGATGAGGAAGAAGACGTTGGCGTACCGCCGGAACTGCTCGAAGAGGAACATGGGCAGGAAGAAGAGGAGCTTGAAGCGGTACTTGGCGGTGCAGACGGCGTTCGAGCAGTACTTGTGTGGCTGGGGCTCGTTCAGGTACACCGTCCGCACGTCCTGTCCGCCCGCGCCCCCGCCCAGCACGCCCCCGGCGCCCAGGCCGCCTCCCCCGTCGCCCTCGCTGCCGCCTCCTCCCGAATCATCGTCTGGAAGAAAGAAAGAAAATGAAGAAAATTTATTATTTATGAATGATGAATATTTGATCCTCAATTATGAAAGATGATATAATGTAATTATTCTTTATTCTTGATGATAAATGTGAATTATTAATGACAATTAAATGTTTAAATCATTCATGAAGGATGATCAAATTATAAATCATTAGTGATGACGATAAAGGAACTTAGTAATAATAAGACATATTCAGCTACTTAGGGTGAAAAAATGTTAATATCAACTGGTAACGCTGAATAATGTTTATATGAATCACCACTGATTATCCTACAATATTTTACCGTCATTCAACAGTTCTGCAAATCAATATACTGTATATATATATATATATATATATATATATATATATATATATATATATATATATATATATATATATATATATATATATATATATCACAAAAATGAACAGTCAAAAACAAGAAGCACTTCACACGCTAAATTCGTCACAGCGCAGCGCCGAAGTAAATTTAAAACGAATGTATTGAATAACGGTGACGTGACGCCTATCAATACTTGGAAAGCGGGCGAAATCGTATATTTTGAACATAGCTCAGCTTTTACAAAAGGCTTCGACATTTAAAAGAACTTCCACACTTCCTGTTTAATGCATCACGTAAGTCCATTTCCCCCCACGTCGGTTTACGACTGAGCAATCGATGGCAATTACCTTATTTGGGTTATCTAATCAATTACATTCATTCGAGCAACAACGTGGAGGGCTGCTTTGCGCAATCCGCATATAACCGGACCTTTCGGAGCGACCCAGTTAGAACAAAACACTATTATTATTATTATTATTATTATTAAACCACAAATAATGAAAACTCGTATCTATACAAAAAGAACAACAATTTTTTTATTCTCAAACACATATGCAACGAAACGTTTGGTGTTATTCAATATAACTGACGTTCTCTCTCTATTTACAACTAATGTTAACGAAGAAACTTTTTCATAACCGAAGGTTAAAAGTGTACACTTCTCAAATGAAATGGACACAGCAGTCAAGCAGGATAAGATTACCTAGTTCCTTAGACTAAATAATCCTTATTTATAACCTCAGAGAGAAAGCAGCAATAAATATGCATTCCAGGCCATTTAATAAAACAGAGAGAGAGAGAGAGAGAGAGAGAGAGAGAGAGAGAATCGTGCCATTTTTCTGGCGTAACAACAACGATCACTCAGGCAGAGAGAGAGAGAGAGAGAGAGAGAGAGAGAGAGAGAGAGAGAGAGAGAGAGAGTTGCCATTTTTCTGGCGTCACAACAAGAAAGGTCACTAACGCTGTGTGTGTGTGTGTTTGAGAGAGAGAGAGAGAGAGAGAGAGAGAGAGAGAGAGAGAGAGAGAGAGAATAACACACAATAACTAGTTATCAATCTAATTTTCAAAAGCTCAACTTTACACCAACTGCGGCCTTATTTTCCAAAATGTCAAAGGTCAAAAAACATGGCCGATAACAGGATGTTAAATACCAAGTTTTGTCACGACTCTGACGGACTAACATCAATAAATGCACATGCTCCAGTAGGAGGAGAGTAGTAATGGGTTACAAGAAGGCATGGAAAACCATGACGTTAAGTTAGCTCTGAGGCAACATTCTCTTGTTTAGTAAACAGATCAGACGCTTCGTAATTTCTTTCTATTATTATTATTATTATTATTATTAAACCACCGTATAATAATGATTAATAATATATTAATATTCAAATTTTCGTGTAAATAACCTAAATCAATTACTCACAGACGCTAATGCAAGATATATTTCCTTTCAAAGCAGACATTTCGGGACAAGGCCCCTCCCCCCCTCTTTTTTTAAAAATCTTTCCGTTACATTGTGTATCCAATATTCAAATACTGAAGGGGAAAAAAAAAGCAAAACACCTCTCGCATTTAATGACAAAAATACAGATATCAAGAGTACTTTCGCTCTCAATATCTTTAATCCAATATTATATCAGAAGAAAAGGCGTGAGGGGTGTAATAATACGGATACGTTGGAACTTATAAATATATATTTTAGAAAAAAAAAAAGCAAAACATAATTTAGAAAATAAAAACGTTTAACTTTCAACTTTCTACCAAGTTCTTCCCTTACACTGACATAAAACTAACTTCTCGATCTTTCTCCAATACGTACATATTATAAATACATATCTTGGGAAAAAATATTTAGCAAACAACTGCTAAGTTTCCATCCAGTTCTGCACCAACTGAGAAGACGCCAACCTCTCGGTCTTTCTCCAATACGCACATATTAGTATTTATTAAAAATACAAATCTTGGAAAAAATATTTAGCAATCAACTGCCAACCTTCCACCAAGTTCTTCCCCATACACTAGCATAAAACGAACTTCTCGATCTTTCTCCAATGCGTACATATTAGTACTATTATAAATACATACCCTAGAAAAAAAATATTTAGCAATCAACTGCCAACCTTCCACCAAGTTCTTCCCCATACACTAACACAAAACGAACTTCTCGATCTTTCTCCAATGCGTACATATTAGTACTATTATAAATACATACCCTAGAAAAAAATATTAAGCGATCAACCGCCAACTTTCCGGCCAGTTCTTCCCAATACACTGACATGACACTAACCTCCGATCTTCCTCCAGCTCTACTTTCTTCCCGGGAGGAGGAGATTCTTAGATAACCGAATTTCCGCATGGGTTCCACAGATGCTTCACAAGGTTATGTCACTAATCCCGGGAACGTGAGGTCAGTCAAACATTCTACGAATCTCGAGCGTTTCAAATCCCATGACGGGTGATCGAATAGCAGAAAGTGACACAACAGGAAAGGCGGCGACTCTATCTGGTTATCTTATCGCAAACAATGCACTAAAATAATAATAAAAAAAATGTGACGTTTGATTTTAGTAACTAACGGCCAAAGATCATTTCCCGCCGTTTTACGAAACGTAGTATCTGATGTATGTCATATAATAGACTGTCTAAGTATGCCATATACAAGACTGTTTGTCAAGTATATCGGAAATGTCTGTACGTCACTTCGCATCAGAGGATATCCGGTGGAGGCGATTATAGTGTTCCAACGTACTTAAAATTTACTGAATATTATTCACAAATGATTACTTACTTCTGTAAATGACATAAATGTCACACGAAAGGTTATTGAAGAATGTATTTTTTTTTTTTTTATCAAAGGTAGTGTTCACGTTCTAAGAACACGTCAATAGTCTCGATATGTCCGAATGAGGCTTCGTGACTTAAAAAAAAAAAAAAAAGAGCTCCTCTCTCTCTCTCTCTCTCTCTCTCTCTCTCTCACACACACACACACACACACACACACACACCCGGGAAAATCGTTCAAACATTAACCGCAGTAGAAAACCCTCCCAAAAATGAAACACCAAATTCACTCTCATCTTTAAACATAATAAAAATGATAAAATTATGAATACATCAAAAACAGAGCAATGACCATTGGGTGTCTACCGGTAAAAACACGAAGCAATGATCGCATCGAACGCTAAGCATGGCTGGCTAACGATGAGGTCATCGTCATTAGGACATTGTCATTTTCGTTATCATCATCGCCAGGCGATTCGCGAATTCACCCTGCAAAGGAAATAAATAACAAAACCGCCTCTTCCGGAGTCACCGACTGACTCTCTCTCGTATATATAGCAGCATTGAGCCTTCTATAACACACATGAAATGACTTAAGCGGATGAATTTTGTTGTCATAAATAGCAAAACTGTCTCTTCCGGAAACACCGACTTTTCCTCTCTCTCTCTCTCTCTCTCTCTCTCTCTCTCGTATATATTAAGCTTTCAGTCTTACATGGCAAATATTAAAATTACTTAATCTCCGGCCGCCCAATGAAGAATTAGAGGAATTTATTTCTGGTGATAGAAATTCATTTCTCGCTACAATGTGGTTCGGTTTCCACAATAAGCTGTAGGTCCCGATGCTAGGTAACCAACTGGTTCTTAGCCACGTAAAATAAGTCTCATCCTTCGGGCCAGCCCTAGGATAGCTGTTAATCAGCTCCGTGGTCTGGTTAAACTAAAAGTATACTTTCTCTCTCTCTCTCATATATACAGACACACACACACACGAAGAACTGATCAGCTTCAGTGAGTAAACGTTAAAGTCCCTTGCACATGCGCACATTTAGAGAGCGTCTCTCTCTCTCTCTCTCGCTCTCTTATATACACACACACATATATACAAACAAACACAAACCTACCAGTTTTCTGCACGAAGATATTAGAATCACGTGTTAAGTATACGTGAAGTATATCTTAGTTTAACCAGACCAGTGAGCTGATTAACAGCTCTCCTGGGGCTGGCCCGAGGGATTAGACTTATTTTACGTGGCTAAGAACCAATTGGTTATACCTAGCAACGGGACCTACAGTTTATCGTGGAATCCGAACACATTATGACGAGAAATGAATTTCTATCACCAGAAATAAATTCCTCTAATTCTTCATTGGCCGGTCGGAGACTCGAACGCTGGGCGTGTACTTTCGCAAAACGTAGACTTCACTCCCGAACATTAACTCCTTCATTCAAATGGAAGTTAGATACGTTTAAAAAAAAAAATACAATTGCATCGATCGACAAGCATCAAAACATGCGCTGAGTGAATCTCGTTATATTCAGCAAATATTAAAACAAACTAAAACCTCGTAAAGTAGTCAAGTTTACTTCATTACCGAATGAATACCATATCTACAGTACGAGAGAGAGAGAGAGAGAGAGAGAGAGAGAGAGAGAGAGAGAGAGAGAGGGCGCCTCGGGTGAAATACACAGTACTGAAGGTGTGCAATCATCGGAGTGCACCCAGATGGCCCGAGCATTCACATTCGGCGAGCTCAGAACAAAAGGAAGGACGACAATGGGAATAAAGTATTTTCCTACCAAATTCAGGAACTATAAGCCATGCTCGTAAGGACTTCAAGCTTATTCACAATGGCTAAACAAACATACATACATAACACACACATACACTATATATATAAATATATGTATACACATACACATTATATATATAAATATATGTATACATATAAATTTTATATATATATATATATATATATATATATATATATATATATATATATATAATAGGTCGTTTTCCGGACTTCTGAGAGATTATACGAAAATTTTCAATGCCACTTTCGTACTTAAGCTGCTCAATCGAGGGTGACCTCTATGTGCAAAAAACTTCCACTGCGAATTTGCTTTGCACATAAGTCTAATCCGCACGGCCTCAACCATATACATACACACATATTAATACAAAAACACATACACACATATCTGTAATTATTACACATATATATATATATATATATATAATTATTATCAAATTAATATATAATTTTAATATTTTCCTTACAAAGGGCCATAAAAAAACTGAAAAAAAATTGAAGAAGCAACTATATTTGACCTTGTCCTCGTCAAGGTGGAAAATGAGATGTCACAGAGACAATATTTATGTGGGGTGAAACCGCATTTTGGAATAAGCTGGTTCATATTAAACGAGTTTTTTTAATGTCCTCGGGAAAATGCTCATCTTTCCAAGAGTAATACGGCATCAAGTATTATTATCAGTGGATAAAGCAGTGCTCGTCTTTTGAATAGATAAAAAAACACCACACACTTGCAAGTATGTAATATATATATATATATATATATATATATATATATATATATATATATATATATATATATATATATATATATATATATATATATATATATATATATATATATATATATATATATATATATATATATATATATATATATATATATAACACACAAAATAAAACAGAAACAAATAAAAATGGAAAAAACTAAATCCGAAGATAAGTCCTATTTGCAGAATTCTGGGAGGATTTTGGCATAAGATTCATCTCCAACACCCACACATTACTAGAGGAGCTAGTATTTACGGAGGGAATTTAAAACTAATCGCTATGAACAGGAATCCATGAGAAACAGTTCCTGAAATGGGAACGTCTTTCGAGAAAAATAATTCAAACTCAGACGAACTCAGCGCCATTAATATCCGTAAGCCGAGCCGATGTGTCAACACTCTCTTGCCAAGCCATGTGTTACGGCAAATAGTCTGTCTTTTTTTTCTGTTCTTAAATCCGTACGTTTAATAAGTGGTACTGGAATGTTTCCTTATTCCGTCAAATAATGTAACAAATTATAACGTTTGATTTTGTGTACAACTACTTCTTATAAGTTGACTAAGAAATTAAATCATTTTAGCTGTGTTTGAAATTCTGTAGCTTTAAAACCATTCCTTCACACCACTCGTTCTCTGAAGCATTTACCTCGCATGCTCCGAAAGGTGGGTCTGTCATCAATTATAACACAAAATCATTGATACATTTTCTTTCTATGCCCGTGTAAGTCTCTTCACCACACAAGGTGGTTTCAGTCTAGCCACTGGATTCCAGAATCAGCATTTTATTTGCCTCACAACAACTAAGGAGGAGTGGTGCCATCAGAATTACTCCTCATGGTGTTGGCAGAGTTTTGCTTCATAATAACCGCGGGAGGAATAGTGCCATCAATCATTACTCCTCGTAGTGTTGGCACATTTTGCCTTGTAGCAACTACGGAAGGAATGGTGCCATCAATCATTCCTCCTCATGGTGTTGGCAGAGTTTTGCCTCATAACAACTACGGAAGGAATGGTGCCATCAATCATTCCTCCTCATGGTGTTGGCACATTTTGCCTCATAACTACGGAAGGAATGGTGCCATCAAGAATTACTCCTCATGGTGTTGGCACAATTTTGCCTCATAACTACGGACGGAATGGTGCCATGGTGTTGGCCCAATCTGGTTGCTCAGCAGGATCAAACAGTTGTTACTGTCCTTCTACCAAACCCAATGCCATCACACTACAGCCTAGGACAAGAATACCTACAGTAGACAAGATATCCATGGAGACCAGTAGTTGCCATGGGCTACCTAGTGTCTATTAAGAGGAACAACATCCTTTAATGGTAAAGAAATCAGAATAGCCAAATATTTAACACAGATACTACGGGTATTAAATGCTCGGAAGGACAAAGTAATATGGAATCACTTCTTTGGCTGAAAGCTGCAATTACACAATCAGGGGTTCAACCGAGGTTAGGGGAGAATAAATTGTACATTATTTACCTATTGTTAGCCTCAAAACCAAACACCGAACTCATATTTTAAAATGTTAAACAGTGCTTATCTCTTTAAAATATTTATTCTTATTCCTAAAAAAAAAGTGTTCTCTATCCCTTTAAACAGTGCCTGCCATAACTATCCCCAAAAATGGAACTCGTTATTCCTAAAAATGGTGTTACTATGCTCCCATGAAGAGTGCTTCATATTTTAAAGGACAGAAGTAAAAACGCAACTTGCAGACGAAAACTGACTGCTTGCATGCCTGTGCAACTCAGACACTTGATCAATGATCATTTATATACGTAACATCCTCAGCTATCTCTTCTGACAGTATCATAATAATAAAATGGCTATAACACGGATATTTTATAAGTATAAAAGTTATAGAGCCAATGTATAGAAAACAAATAAGACAGTAATGCTGCAGTAATATAGATATAATAATACGGCAATGTTATTTCTATGCCACAGTTTTAGCTATAACAAATATATAAGAACTATAAAACGACTACAGGTAGTTATATGGCATCTAAAAGGGCTTTATCATACCTGTAAAAGCTATACAACATAGACCACGTCTACAACACAGCTACATCGTAGCTATGCACAGGTTAACTGGGGGACTTCTTGACGCCAGTGTACAAAATCGTTACGACTTTCGCTCGCACAAATCATGACAGATTCCAGTAATGGCATTAAATCAAAGGAATCTACAAAAGAAAACAAAAAAGACACAATCCTAGCGTGAACGTTAAAATCATGTGTAAAAGAATAAAATGATGTAAAAGTTATTTGCAATTGAACGTTCAAATCATGTAAAAGAATGAACTCACGTAAAAGTTATTTATAAGTGAACGTTAAAATCATGTAAAAGAATAAACTAATGTAAAAGTTATTTACAAGTGAATGTTAAAATCATGTAAAAGAATAAACTCACATAAAAATTATTTATAAGTGAACGTTAAATCATGTACAAGAATAAACTCATGTAAAAGTTATTTATAAGTGAACGTTAAATCATGTACAAGAATAAACTCATGTAAAAGTTATTTATAAGTGAACGTTAAAATCATGTAAAAGAATAACTCACGTCGAAGTTATTTATAAGTGAACGTTAAAATCATGTAAAAGAATAAACTCAAGTAAAAGTTATTTATAAGTGAACGTTAAAATCATGTAAATGAAAAAACTAATGTAAAAGTCATTTATAATACAGCTGTAATGTAAACAAACAAATGTAATCTATTCAAGCCTACAAACAAACAAGTGTTAGCAGAAGCAAATCTAAAAAATGAAAAGCCAGATCTTATAAAAATCTGTTTAAAAGAAATATGTCATCTGATAGCACGGACAAACACAATCATTGCACTGATACCAAATGACCAAACAAAAATAAACAAAAGGCACTAACAAACAAACGAAAGCAAACAAGAACACCGTCACGTCACCAGACTAAAGCGTCAGGAAGGCAAGATGAAAGCAGGCGGGGGGGTGGGCCACCGGCTAATGCAGGGGAGGGGGGAATGGAAAAAGAAGGAAAGGTGGAGGGGGAGAGGGTAGGAGATGTCCTCCCACAAACGACGCAATCCGCAGGAGGAAATGAAGGAGACGCCGAAACGCATTGATTATTGGCTAACGAAAGAAACATAAGGATGCAGGACAACATCGAATATGGCACCTCCTTGCCTACCACATGACATGTCAAGGTTGGGGAAGGGGTTGGACTGGGAAGCGGAAGAGGAGGAGGGGGCGTAAGCTGGGAAATAAGCGGAGAGAGATGGAAGGAGGTTGGGAAGGTAAAGTGGCAGAGAGAGAGAGAGAGAGAGAGAGAGAGAGAGAGAGAGAGAGAGAGAGAGAGAGAGAGAGAGAGAGAATTCATTTTCCTCAAAAAGTTGTGAATGGTAAAAGATCGAAAGGAAACCCATGGTGTTTGAGAGAGAGAGAGAGAGAGAGAGAGAGAGAGAGAGAGAGAGAGAGAGAGAGAGAGAGAGAGAGGGTCTGGGTGGATGAACAATGTTGACGCATAAGCCGACTAGTTTTGCCATAACGAATGTTTATAGAACTGAACAAATCAATCATCTAATTAACGGGCGAAGTGGAAGTGAGATATGGGATTTAATATATAGAACATTTCTGTGACTTCTGATTTCAGGTTTGTAATTGGTTTATGGATTAGTGTAACTCAGTAACAACCGCCTCTGAACAACGAAAACTTCGTTGCTAACCTATGGGTGAAAAAAATTGTTACACAGTTAACTGACAATGAAGAAATTCGAGGGAGACGCCTTGAGAATACGGGATTTGACAGGGCGTTTGCTAGGGGAACAACGCATTACAAGACAAACTTACAGAAACAGGCACACAACTTTCAAATGTTTGATAAAAGCACTCGGTAAAGAAAGCGATGTACCTGTGATGTACTCCATGTGATAGGTGCAGGAAATTGGTAAAATACCCATCAGGTACCTCTATGCAGAATAAAAGGAGATTTTCTGAAACCTAAGAACCACAGAGGCATAAAAATAACTGAACACTGGTGAAGGTTTTAAACCCTATCACAAACGCGGCACTGTGGAAGGCGCCTACAGTTGTCCGTTTAGTTTTATGGAAGGTAAATGTACTCTGGGTGCCTTGTCAACAATACTCTTGCAATCAGAATCGGACAAAAGAAAACAAGACATTGACTGACGGAATAATTTCCGTAAACTGGCTTCGCAAGGAGTAAAAGAAAAAAAAAAAATCATGGTTTCTCCTATGGACTTGCAGAGGGCCTGAGACATAATTCCCAGGGAAGTGGTATTATGGTGCCAATGAGTAGAGAGTATCAAGTGTCTGACAGTTTGGCAAGATCATTAACCAAAATATAACGAAGGCCAAGAACACAAAACATTGCGTGGTAACACCCTAAGATTTTACATCAAGTATCAGCAACGAATTCACATCTACTTCTCTGATAAAGGATGTTCTTTCGTGAGTCTAACCGAGTATGGTAGCTGCTCAATGTAGGTTTGGCTATATAAAAGAGATCGGAGGAAGAGCTACAAGGAAGAATAATTTGTGTACATTAAGAATTCTGAGGGGAGGAGGTTTTTATGTGAATGTAAATTAAATTGAAAATGATGTTTAGTAAACACGGAGAATATACGGACAGGAAGACAAAAGCGTGATCAAGAACTAAATGAAGTCATCCTTTTAAAATATAAATGGGAAACTTTAAAAGAAATACGTGTAGCAGAAGAACATTTAAGGGAGATTGAATGGTTCTTCACGGAAATGGAATTACGTTAGAGAAATGGCGAATGATGAAGGAATTAAAAGCTTACAGAGTGATAACTTACCAAAGAATAAAATGGGGAAAGACTATGAAAATAAAAATAGAAGAAATATTGTCATACTGATGTTAATGAGCAAAAACTAAATGATACGAAAACTCAATTACTGCAATGACTTAAACAGTGCCCTATAAAGACAAAAATATATAAAACTACGGCTACATACTGATGACATAACCATAAAAGCAACCGCTCTTAACTTTTGTGTGTTGCCAGCGAGACCCGTGACAAAACGACGCTTCAACACAAAACATCGCAACAACACAAAGCTGGCAACACCATCCCGGTCCAGCAGAAAACAGTTTTTTTTTTTTTTCTTCGTGGGCCCGGCCTATTTCCTTTTTTCTTCCCGCGAATTGACATTCAACAGAATACAAAAATATCTGCCTCGCGCAGGCGATAAGAATATGCTGATGTCTCCAGGATGCTTCGAAAGCTTTTTTTTTTTCTTTCTTTCTTTTTTTTGTGCCCTTTCTTGAGAGTTTTTGAAATCAATGAAACTCAAAATGGAAATCATAGCGTCTGATGAGAGAGAGAGAGAGAGAGAGAGAGAGAGAGAGAGAGAGAGAGAGAGAGAGAGAGAGAGAGAGAGAGAGAGAGAGAATTCATTTTCCTCAAAAAAGTTGTGAATGTTAAAGATCATGGAAAACCCATGGTGTTTGAGAGAGAGAGAGAGAGAGAGAGAGAGAGAGAGAGAGAGAGAGAGAGAGAGAGAGAGAGAGAAATTAATTTTCCTCAAAAAAGTTGTGAATGGTAAAAAGATCAAAAAGGAAACTCATGGTGGTGTGTGTGTGTGTGTGTGTGTGTGTGTGTGTGTGTGTGTGTGTGTGTGTGTGTGTGTGAGAGAGAGAGAGAGAGAGAGAGAGAGAGAGAGAGAGAGAGAGAGAGAGAGAGAGAGACTGCTATTTGTTAATTTTTTCATGTGCAAAACCCAAATTGATACTGAGAGCCGTCAGAGAGAGAGAGAGAGAGAGAGAGAGAGAGAGAGAGAGAGAGAGAGAGAGAGAGAGAGAGAGAATTAAAATAACCTGAATTTCCCTGTTTAACTCCAGAGTTTGCATTCTTGTTTTAGCCTACAGATCATATCGGTACGCACCCGACAATTAAATTTACTGTACGCATGCGAATCAGATATCTGTACGAGTGAACACTTGGAAATGCACGTGAACAAATTTTATGCGGTCGTAAATACTTGCAATAACCGTCTATGTACTCCGATCTTGCTTGCAGATATTCTACAGAAGCCACCTGAGGAACACAGCTTGTCATATAGATATGGTTAAGCTCAAAGGCGTCGCAACATATTTTCTTGATTGTTAAACTCTTAAGCAGTCATGGTGACTGATCGTTAAACTATTTAATAGACAATCTTTGCAATGTATATATATATAATGTACATATATATATATATATATATATATATATATATATATATATATATATATATATATATATATATATATATATACACACATACACATAATATAATATATGAGGCTATCAGTCGAGAAATACATGGCCATCCTGGGTCAAAACTATTTTTTTAATCTAATTTATTACATTTTAAAAAAGGCACTTGGCATGTTTCTCGACTGAAAAGCTCATATATACACGCTTGACAGATGCATTATAAATCATTTATAAATTATTTTACGGAATAGCTGAAAGTTTAAAATCGTCTTCAATGGGAGCTATGAGCTAGGTACGAGTAACAAAAAATACACGAGACTCATCCCTTCAAATTTCAGATCACAAATGTTATCTGGCGTCGCAAGAGCGAACATGCATTCACATGCAACGGGTGCTATGTTCCTCTTTATTTCACGCTTGTTGATCTTCCTTCTTTGGGAACACGAGAGAGAGAGAGAGAGAGAGAGAGAGAGAGAGAGAGAGAGAGAGAGAGAGAGAGAGAGAGAGAGAGAGAGAGAGAGTATAAAATACAGCAATACAGACTTTATATATTATATAGAGATATATATATATATATATATATATATATATATATATATATATATATATATAATGTATGTGTATAAATAACTATATATATATTTATATAATATATATAATATATATATATATATAATGTATGTGTATAAATAACTAAGTATATATATATATACATACATACATACATATATTTATATATATTATATATGTATACATCACACACTGTGCGCTTATACAATCCGAAGCAGCACGACGGTAAAGTGTAGACTCGTGCGAAAAAGCCGTTCATTTTTATTTCCGGTGACAGGGACCCGACTTTTGCCCGAACACATATTTCTGAACGATTTCGCCAGCGGGTCGACAAAAATGAATTCCCAAAGTGACGAAGTTTGGAAAGGGAGGGCTTGACACTTACCCGGCCGAATATCAACTTGTTTCTGAGTATACGTTTTTGTGTATGCACCAAAAACGTTTGAAAAAATATTGAAAATTTAAATCCAGCGTTTACAAAGTGACTTGTACGAGCAAGATATTTCTCAAACATCAATATTCCTCAAGAAATACTATACTCCTTAGTAATGTTAACAAATGTCACTACCATCAATCATTCGTTACTGCTTTTACTATTATTATTGTTTCTGTTGCTGATGTTCCGAAGGTCAGCCGGAATAATATATCTATGGCCATCAACTCCAAAATATTTTCATCAAATGGAAAATAAAAATCATGGGTTACAAGCCTCCGTCTTTGCGTAACGTTTAAATTTTTGCAATATTTTCGAGATCTTCAATTCCACGTTTACTTCTGACGTCGTCCAGCCCAGGAAGAAGCATCTCTCACCAACAGCTCCTTTCTTATGAGCAAGCAGAACGAAGCTCCTTTATACTACCATGATTTTTGACAATGGGTAGGGACTTGTCCTCTCAGCACTTTATAATATTAGTCGTTTTTGACGGTGGGGATGCATTCGTAACAGTACGCTTTGTCAACAGATTCTTTTTTAATTTTAAATGAATTCGATTCGAGAATTCATAGATTATGGAGCAAGCAAGATACTCCAGATATGACAGGAGATAAGTTTATCTCACCGTTGGAACGATGATCATTTATGTACATGATATTAACAAATGCGAATGTCACCTTCGAATTCAATGACTGGTTTGAACTGGCTACAAGATGCTCTAGAATTACCAGTACACAGTCTTTCTAACTACGGCCCAGTAGATATACATACATAAACACACACACATATATATATATATAAAAGAGAGAGAGAGAGAGAGAGAGAGAGAGAGAGAGAGAGAGAGAGAGAGAGAGAGAGAGGAGAAAACTGGAACTGACCCGGTCTGGTCTTCTCCTCAGTAATTGAAAGCCTTTTAAAAGGTCAGGGTCAATCGATACTCTGAAAGAACCTTGGCAAGCATCAGAGTAAGGGATGCCTCAGCTGAATTGTTATAAATAGTTAAAAAGCAATTTCAAGAAACACCCACAAGAGCATGCATTATATCCACTTTTTTTTCCTTTTCTTTGGGGGGGGGGGGCAAAACGTATTCACAGTTCGGTTTTGACTGGCTGCCTAAATCGCTATTTTCTATCTCGCAAACATTTCAGGATTTGCTCCTGACTGCTTAAAATTCTCTCTCTCTCTCTCTCTCTCCGCCTTTGCTTCTGATTGGCTGAATCTCAATGTTGTATTATATGTAGCAGCAAGACAACGGTACACATCGATGGCAATCACTCGCGTATGGATTGAATTCTATTTATGTCTTTTATACTTTGGGTATTGCTTCTACTTTTGTTCCGCGTTGGCTAAAAGTAACTCAATGCTAGAACAAAGATAATCTTTTATATTTAACAGGTTCATTTGGTTTTATTTAACAGATTTATGTAACTTGGCGTCGCAACGACTAAGGTCACTGGCGAAAGCTGTTGCGTAATCAGATAATATTCATCATGAAAGAGAAAAGAAAACTACATTTCACGTATGTATTGCACCGCCAAAGACCGATGGCTAAATCAATTACTCTAAAATCATTATTATTAAAAAAAAACTTAGTTAAATGAAATGCTATATGACAAATAAACAAATTTTATTTATTTGTGTTTTCCATGAAATGCTATATGACACAAATATTATTTATTTCTGTTTTCCAACTTTTAATGGCGTGGTACCTGGACTGAAAATATGGGAATTTCATTCTCCATAATTACCTGACCATATAATAAGCCTCATCATTATGATGAAATAATACAAATACGAATCATCATATCCATCCATACCGCTAATCTTGTTAATCTCCGTTTTTTTGCTCGTAAATTGTTAATAAAATAAGTAAATGAATGAAACATAGAGAAATACATAAACAAGACCTCAAACAGCATAAAAGACAGGAGAAAGAACTAACATAAAGGAGTTAAAACCTTTTACAAACTAACATAAAGGAGTTAAAACCTTTTACAAACTAACATAAAGAAGTTAAATCCTTTTACAAGCTAACATTAAGGAGTTAAATCCTTTTACTAGCTAACATTAAGGAGTTAAATCCTTTTACAAACTAACATAAAGGAGTTAAAACCTTTTACAAATTACCATTCTCGACCTCATCTGTAGAGCAAATACAAATCTAATCTATAAACAAGTTACGATTCCTTGATTCGTTTTATTTCTATAAGTCCCAGAGAGAGAGAGAGAGAGAGAGAGAGAAGTATACCTTAGTCTAACCAGACCACTGAGCTCATTAACAGCTCTCCTAGGGCTGGCCCGAAGGATCACATTTATTTTACGTGGCTAAGAACCAATTGGCTACCTAGCAACGGGGCCTACAGCTTATTGTGGAATCCGAACCACATTACAACGAGAAATGAATTTCTATCACCAGAAATAAATTTCTCTAATTCTTCATTGGCCGGTCGGAGAATCGAACTCGGGCCCAGCAGAGTGCTAGCAGAGAAAGATACCAGCCCATCCAATGAGGAACCAGAGAGAGAGAGAGAGAGAGAATTATGACACTTAAACCCAAAGAATCTACAGATAGTAGCTGTAACCTGGTTAGTGAAAGTTAGTTATACTGGCATACAAACGACCCATTTTCCTCTCTCTCTCGCTCTCTCTCTCTTCTCTCTCTCTCTCTCTCTCTCTCTCTCTCTCTCTCATAACCATGTAAGTTCACTTCCAGACTACATTAATCTCGCTAACTCTCATCACCTTTCATTAATGACAATATTGATTATGTGATCAGCAAGGAGCCTGCAACCAACCATAGGGTCAGTTCAAGAATGACGAGGTTATCGGAGCAGGATACATGACGAGGCCAATCTTCTTCTGATGTTGTAAGATAATTTATGACACAGCCCCGCCCTCTACGAGATAAGGCGGCCCATATACTATAAATCATATCCAATCTGTGTCTATCTCCTGTACGTATATACATATATACCATATTATATATATATATATATATATATATATATATATATATATATATATATATATATATATAGATAGAGAGAGAGAGAGAGAGAGAGAGAGAGAGAGAGAGAGAGAGAGAGAGAGAGAGAGAGAGAGAGAGAGAATGACTAAAAGCGTACAGTTTATTACTCAGGAAAATAAAAAACACATATGTCAAAATTGCATATGCACACATATATGCAGTGTATATGTGTTGTGTGTGTGTGTGTGTATGTATGTATGTGTGTGTATATGTATGTATATGTATGTATATGTATGTATATGTATGTGTATATATATATATATATATATATATATATATATATATATATATATATATATATATATAATATATATATATATATATATATATATATTTAAAGCTGTGTATATAGTAGTAGGCGGTTATCAACTTATGCATGCCTTTTCTCCCCATACACGCATTTATATGCCACTATTATTACGTTTACTATTTATATTTCTGTTCGTATAAACTGTCCTAATTATAAATATACACTCGTTCGTTTTTCAATTCTCCGAATAAAAATTCTTAAAGGATCTTCACCTGGGAATTTAGTTCCTAAAATAATAATAATAATAATAATAATAATAATAATAATAATAATAATAACAAACTACCTTCAGCGTGCCTACATAAAAACGAACAAAATATTAATATCAATCATGACAACAATTAAAGAAGCTACACCGGTAATAATGATATGTGAACTTGACAAAATATGTTTAATCTTTCCACACCACGTGGATCTATCCGCCATATCACAGCCCAACTCCGGACACCATTCCACCATTTAAGACAATATCATCCTTCTGGACATCGTTGTCCCAATTCGAGGTCCTTCATCGCCACTTACACACGATAATGTCCCATTAGACACCTTTATCACCACTTGGGCACTATCATGGCCGTTTGGACACAGCACTAGAATTCGGACATCATGTCAAATAAAAAAAAAACCACTTGACAGGGTTAAGAAAGTTAACACCCACATAACTCACAATGAAGAGAAACAAAAAGCAGGTAATTAAACCTAATTTTGAAAAATGATATGTACATAATCATATTCACCATTGCAGCCAAAGAGACATCATTATCTCAATTAGGACACTGATTACACAAAATGAATATGTTCGTGTAACAAAAAAAAAAAAGAAAATAATAATAATAATAAATACACTATCACTATTTGAACATCATTATACAATTTAGGACACGGACAAAATCAACCACTTTTGGGAGTTTAAAATGAAAATTATCTGCGTAATATATGGAAAAATGGATAAAAATTAAAAGACAACAAATAAAATGAAAATATTAACGCCAAGTTATCCCCTAAGAACTTCTATGCCTTGAAGAGGCAAAGAAATAGGAGTACCCACGTCATTTTAGATATAAAATACAAATTAAAAAAAAAAGAAAATTTAAGAGAAGGGAATGAAAAAGACCAACAAAATTAAGCCACCAATAAAATTAACAGAAAAACAAAGTAATCTGAATGAAGAGATGAAGTCGCGGAGAAATGCAACTACTAACAAAATAAGCATAAAAAATGATAAAAGTCGCAACTGAACTAAAACACAAAAACACAACGAAGAGAGAGAAAAAAAATAATCACAACTGAATTAAAACACCAATACAAGAAAGAGAGAGAGAGAGAAAAAAAAAACAAATAAATACAAAGAAATGCAACAGGCCACACATACACATCGGGGAACAAGCACTGACGAAGGCACTCTAACTACTGAAAGAGGGAATGCCGAATCGCGCGGGCCGCCCCTGGACCACTCATCCTGCAAGTAACCCCTATCTTCCTCCCCCCCTCCCCTCTCCCATCCCTTTCCGAAAACATAACCCCCACTACCATCCCCCCCTCAATACCTCCCCGCCAGGTATCGACTGTTGGGGGGCTGTCTCACACGCACACACATACACACACATACACACACACACACACACACGACACCTGCTCACACAGCCTTGCACGGACACACATACACACACGTACACAAACACGCATCATTGCATGTTGCAGAAGCTAATCTGGCCACAGAGAGAGAGAGAGAGAGAGAGAGAGAGAGAGAGAGAGAGAGAGAGAGAGAGAGAGAGGATTTTGTATGGCAGAAGTGCGTATCTTGGAGATGGAGAAGCGATGAAGCGAAGATGAGATGATAAAAAAAAGTGGGTATAATATTCGCAATTTATAAAGTTAAAAAAAGAGGAAATAGTTAAAAAATGTACAAAAACCTAAAAAAAGACCCCACACAACAAAACAAAATAATACGTCTGTAAGACGATTAGTGCCTACGCAAAGATTTTTTTTTGGGGGGGGGGTTTGTTTACGTGATTCTATGTTCATATCAGGAATATAAAAAAAGAAGTTTTCTATAGGCAGCTGTAATGAATGGTAAAAGATGAGTAATTTATAATCGTTAATATTACGCACAAATATCTAAAAGAAAAAAGGCATTAACAGCTTACATAGAATATAATGCCCACTTGCGAAAATAAAAGCCAACGGTAGATAATACCTATTACCAATAAATATTACACACACAAATATAATATATATATATATATATATATATATATATATATATATATATATATATATATATATATATATATATATATATATATATATATACACCTAAAGCTCAAATACCAGTATACGTTGAACGATTATAAAAAAAAAACTACGCATCATGGAGGGAAAAATTATAAACCATCAACGCGGAAACAACATGAATGAAAGGGAAAAAAAAAAAAGTACTACAATGGTTGATCGAGCGACGTACTCTTTCCTTCAAAATCGATACGGCGAGTAAAGAAAAAAAAAAACACCTGGTGTTTACACCACTATTCCGTGGTTGTATATCATAAAAGGAGCTGCAATTATGGGCTATCGTGGGATACGCTGGTCTCGAATTCATGGAAAAAAGCGGTTTCCTCTTTAAATGCTTCTGAGTGGCTGTTACCGCGGAAGTACGCTTGACATTAATGGCGTGGATAAATAGGAGTGCGTATGACTGTTTTGAATTTTATTTTCCTTCTAGCGTAAATTCTCCCTCTCCTCTCTCTCTCTCCTTTCAAGAGCTGTCTCCTGGGTCGTTGTAGCGTATCATCACGCTGGCTGTAGGCTTGAAGTGACGACCTCAGCTTTACTTTAGAAAATCCCAGGTTTTCTGTATTTTGGGATAGGTTCGAACCCCAAATTCACTTCAGTATTATAAAAAACCGTAAAAAGTGCTCAACATACAGACAGATACTTATATACACGATAACAAACAAAAACACGCACACACTTTAGTCATACAAATTTGTTTAAACTTATAACTTACATTCAACTGACAAGCTTCACGACTTAACGAGTAAAAAAAGCAACGGAGTTTCTTCGGCGCAACAGATTTTTCTGTACAGCGTATAATCAACGCCACCGAATATAGATCTATCTTTCGGTGGTCGCGGTACAATGCTGTATGAGACGCAGCCCGTGAAACTTTAACCACGGCCCAGTGGTGGCCTGTCCTACATCCTTGCCAGAAGCACGATTATGGCTAACTTTAACCTTCAATAAAATAAAAATTACAGAGGCTAGAGGACTGCAATTTGGTAAGTTTGATGATTGGAGGGTGGATGATCACCATACCAATTTGCAGCCCTCTAGCCCCAGTAGTTTTAAAGATCTGAGGGCGGACAGAAAAAAATGCGGACGGACAGACAAAGCCGGCACAAGAATTTCCTATTACAGAAAACTAAAATTGAGCCTTGTCCATAAGGAGAGTGGTTTCACGGCTTGATTGAGAGGATGACTGAAGGTAGCCTTCCTCTCCTCGTTAACCAAACCCACAGCCAATAAACTCAATGATACCACGAACCTGGATCTTAGTTCAAAACCCCTAATTGTCGTTGCCCCAACCAACAGTTCCCAATTTTCCTCATTTTTCTATAAGCGTTATTCCTAGGAGTGTCTCTCTCTCTCTCTCTCTCTCTCTCTCTGTTATATTCTAAATGGGAGTCACTTAATGCCTGATGAAGAGCACTCTCTGCGTAATGGATTTTACATGAGACCTGTTCACAACAACATTTGTACTAAACTGCCGAAAAGAACACAACACAAAAATTAGCCCCTCTTAAAACATCTAAGAAAAATTTCTGTAATTTAAAAAAATGTATTTTACAAAAAAAAAAAAAAAAAAAAAAAAAAAAAAAAAAAAAAAATATCTGTACTTTACAAAGCAAAATTGCAATTCAGTTCAGAAGCGAATGCACAGCTACAAGCACAGTCAATCAGGGTATGACCAAACTTGATACCTTCAAACCACAACCCGTTTCCAAGCACCCAATTACGTATGAAATCACGGAATGCTTAAAGCACGAAACCAGCAAATGCACGTGTGGTGCCAGAATTGATTATTTAAGTGCTCTAGCAACTTCTGCCATCTAGGTGCGAAGGAGAATTATGTGGGAAAAATAAAGGAGTGTTCCGTTCCATAATTACGAGTTAAAACAATGAATGACTTATTTTAGACATCTGATTTAGTATGTCATACATGTAGCTGGGTGGGTGCATGCATGGATAAACAAATACATAAACACATACACACATATATAATGTATATATATATACATACAAACACACAGACATTATATATATATATATATATATATATATATATATATATATATATATATATATATTATATATATATATATAGGCTATACATATAAAATATATATTCACAATTAGGTTAGTTAGGTTTGTCAACGCTACAAAACTTCCAATACCTAAACCCTAAACGATATAGACAAAAAAGGAAACGGTAGGTGCAAAAAAAAAAAAAAAAAAAAAAAAAAAAAAAAAAAAAAGTCAAATATTTTCCAAGGAAATACTACAGTCCCAGCCTTTGAAATTAAAAATAAGGGGAAGAAACAGGAAATCATCAAAGAATATTCCTTGAAATGTCCCTGATCTAATGGTAAACATTAAACTCATGAATTACAAGAATCTAAGTCCCTTCATAAATCTTCATTATTCCCAGAGAGAGAGAGAGAGAGAGAGAGAGAGAGAGAGAGAGAGAGAGAGAGAGAGAGAGAGAGAGAGAGAGAGCAAGCAGGCAAATCGTGTATGGGACTTTCTCCTGGTAAGACAATCAACAAAAATGGATTGAGAGAGAGAGAGAGAGAGAGAGAGAGAGAGAGAGAGAGAGAGAGAGAGAGAGTCTGGACCAGTTTAGTCGTGTATGACAACAGTCCCATGGCTAGACAATAGCAAAACCGGATTAGGTACATATAAGCCAATCACCACACAGAATATGAACCTAGCAACTCTATTAACAGTACGTCACAACAACAATTTTGTAGTGGACGTTGTCGACTTATTCTCCTTAAGAGCACTGAATTTTGTACTGAGAGATGTATGCATAGTCCCTCTGGTAACATTAATCATAGCAGTAATTTTTGTGAAGCAAGATAAACTCTAGTTGCAACTGTTACCATCCTTTAGGGAAGATGTACACCAAATTACCTTGTTACTTCTTTTAAATGAACAACATATTCTTCGTAAGCTTGAATTTCAAGTCAATGGTCCCTGCAGCCTTGTTCCATATGAATAGGTTCATCTCTTGAATAACAATACACATAACTAGTAATTATGAATTATTTTATAGTGGAAGATATAAACATGGCAGCAATACACATAGATACTCCATTGTAATGGAAGACTACTGGAACATTTATCAAAGATGTATATTAACTAAGTTGCCTGCAAACAGCCGCCAGTTGTTGCAAAATCGGTAACCTTTCTTCACAGAAGTACACGTGGCAGTCATTCACAAAGCACACAAAGCAAAGACTAATCATTCACAAGGCAAAGACTCATCATTCACAAGGCAAAAACTCATCACTCACTAGGCAAAACCTCACCACTCACAAGGCAAAGACTCATCATTCACTAGGCAAAGACTCATCACTCACAAGGCAAAGACTCATCATTCACAAGGCAAAGACTCATCATTCACTAGGCAAAGACTTACCACTCACTAGGCAAAGACTTATCACTCACTAGGCAAAGACTCATCACTCACAAGGCAAAGACTCATCACTCACTACGACAAGACTCATCACTCACTACGACAAGACTCATCATTCACTACGATAAGACTCATCATTCATTAGGCAAAGACTCACCATTCACTAGGCAAAGACTCATCGTTCACTGGGCAAAGACTCATCATTCACTAGGCAAACACCCGTATCTGGAGCAGCCATTCATTACGAGCTATACATACGAAGTGAGCCTATATCGACCTCGATCTTTTGCCCACGATATCCCTGGGCTAAAGCCAGATTTGGAGATGTTATTGCTCCTTCCGTGACGATTACCTGACGAATGGTTCCACCCCGCTGGTGAGGATCACCCTGCCGAATCTCTCCCGTTATGATGCTATGTACTTGACGGAGCACTGGCCGTCTACGCATGTTATGCTTTTATCTCTCTAACTTCATGCACGAATGCAAACCAGATACAGTCGACTGACCACCAAGAGCATATTCACTGCTCAGTTCGACGGATGTACGCTGTTGTTTTAGGGAACTGGTTCACACTGCTCCGTCCTTATACTGGCTCGAACACGTGACCTTTGCTAATGAGGAGAGTATGGAACCACGAAAAGAAAATAGCGAGGATAATTAGAATACAGAATTTAGGCCAAAGGCCAAGCGCTGGGACCAATGAGGTCATTTAGCGCTGAAAGGGAAATTGACAATAAAAAGGCTTTAAAGGTGTAACATGAGCAGACCCTCGCAGTTGCACTATGAATCAACTGTTATGAGAGGGTAGAGAGTAAAATGGAAGAGAATATGAACGGAAGTACAGTAAAAGGAATGAAAGAGATTGAAGCTAGGGGCCGAAGGGACGCTGCAAAGAACCTTAAACAATGCCTACAGTCCACCGCATGAGGTGTACTGATGGCACTACCCCTCAACGGAGGCTACAGAAATGAGACAAAAAAAAAAAAAAAAATCTGCACAGTGGAACAGAAAAGAGAAAGAAGCACACCCATCTATTATTTTAAAATGGATACATTGTATTCATAGTGAAAACATATAAGCGAGAAATAAGGAACATCCACCCAATAACAGTTTATTACCCTACGTGATCTGTTCAGCTATAAGGTAACATAAAATTGCTCGGATTTGATCCATTCAATTTGTTTTAAGGGAAATGAATGGGAAAAATAGACATCTAATGCAATCTCTCTCTCTCTCTCTCTCTCTCTCTCCTCTCTCTCTCTCTCTCTCTCTCTCTCTCTCTCTCTCTCCCAGTAGAAAGTTTGTAAACATCAAACAAGATCATTCCAGAATTTCAAAACAATTTTGAGATTCTCAGCCATCTCACTGGACATGTTTGATTTGTGGTTACTAAAACTGGCGTAATAAGATATAGAAAAAAAAAAAAAATAATCTCTCTCTGAGCAGAAAGTTTGCAAACATCAAACAAGATCGTGCCAAAATTTCAATACAATTTTGGACAAACACAATAAGATTCTCAGCCATCTCACTGGACATGTTTGATTTGTGGTTACTAAAACTGGCGTAATGAGGTATAGAACAAAAAAAAAAATAAGTAGTGTTGAAAGGAGTTTATATAAGAAACATCTTTTAATTATATATATATATATATATATATAATATATATATACTATATATATATATATATATATATATATATATATATATATATATATATATATATATATATATAATCACATCTATAAACACATATATACTACACATGCATACACATACTGCACATGATTCAAATTTTGTTGAGGGGGCCCGCCTCCCTAACAAATATATCTAAAGATGTCTCAATGGACATCATAAGACTTGGGATATATTGTACTTTTGGCAAGGAAAGGTACCTTATAAAGATTTTTCTACGTAAACACTGGCCACGAGGACATGTCAATGCATTTATAAGGTCCAGAATAAATAAACGAAAAGGGAGACGGAAGTGGAGTGGAGACTACACCCATGTCATAAATCAGAGAACAAAGAAGCAGCGACAAAAACACAAAGCTTGTGGATGGAAGGTGGGCGGAGGGGGGAAGACAGACGACCAGAGACCACACCAATAAATCAAGGGATTGCTGAATTCCACAGAGCAAATGTGACAACTGGGATAATGTGGTCTAAATGGTGTTACATATCAGCAAGACTAAGCTATTAAATGGTAAATCTCTTACAAGAACTTCAGGAACTTAAACTTTCTGTATTACAGTCTCTCTTCTCTCTCTCTCTCTCCTTCCTTTCCGACACGAGTGGCTACCTACTGGCTGCCAAGGTCACCCTCACCACCACCGACCCAGGTCATGTATATATTATGAGCCTTCTCGTGTCCCCTCCACTGGCACTTCACCCCCTCCCCCCCAACCCTCCATTCCATCTACCACTACTGCACCTACCGCCTGAGGTTCAAGCTATTCCAAGTCCCCATTACTAAAAGTAGGTCATACATCACTGCCCTCACGATTTGCGTGGTCTTTCATCAAGCTCTTTCTTTCGTTTGTTTGTCAGGCTTCTTCCGGGTAAACAGTACTGCAAATGAAATGTTATTCCTCAAGACAATATATATCTCGAAGTGTAAGTAAGACCGCACATTCCAAGCTATAAATACACATTTGAGTATCTGACATGTGTTTTATGCATACAGGAATGAGATATATATATATATGTATATATATATATATATATATATATATATATGTATATATATGTATATATATGTATATGTGTATATATATATATATATATATATATATATATATATATATATATATATATATATATATATACATATATATATATAATTCAGAGAGAGAGAGAGAGAGAGAAGATGTCCCTCCACCAAACGTTACCAGCTCTCTTCTCATAGTCAAATAACACCTTCATACCTCCTGTGATATTTAATATATGTCCGCAATCCACTTCATTGGCTGGGAGAGGAGGAGGAGGAGGAGGAGGAGGAGGAGGAGGAGGAGGAGGAGGAGGAGGAGGAGGAGGAGAAATCATCGCTGTACCGACATAGAGTGCATACCGTCATGGAATCCACAAAACAAATTCAAATACTCTGTCTTTGAATGACTTTTAATATAACTATAATCATCCTTACAAGATTCATAATTATTATTCTCCTTGATATTATGAAGCTTGAAATCATAAAATTATCTAAGTAAATAAACATCTCCCTTACCGCGACCCCAATGCCCTGATAAGAACTGAAACCATTATCAGAAGTTTTAGAATTCCGTTTTCCTTTCATGAGAAAAAAGTTTCGTATCGAAGAAAACGGTTGTATTAAAGGTAAACAAAAGTAGGAAGCTCGAGCCTGGTGAATATGCAAACGCAAATTTTTTTTCGTTTTTTTTTTTTTTTTACATATTTTTTTTTCTAAAAAATGTTTCGTCGTTCCTGTTATTGAACCTATTCTTCAAAGTTGGATTATTTTTCTTTTCTATTTTATGTTCGCCATTTTTAATAGACGGATTTTTTTTATCCACACCCTTTTTTTGCCATTTTTAATTACAAAAAAAATCTGTACTCAAAACTTAATATTCGCATCCTCCCTCTCTTTCTCAGACATATTTGTACATGAGCATATACACACGTCCAACTTTATAAAATGATAAAATATCGTAGATACATAATAATAACGGTCACTAAATCATCATAAGTCTGAAAGAGATTGTGCACGTGAGAATACAATTCAACATTAACCACTTTTAAGTACGCGAAACGTTGACGAATACACCAACGCCTTAAAATAAAGGAAGAAACGTTTTAGACTATCTATCTTATGCCGCAACAAAACAACAACGCACATCAAACACTTCAGAATTCAGTTATCTCTGCAGTGTTCCTAACACACTGCAAATGGCGGCTGAAACACTTCCACATTTTCGAAATTCACGTTTCGTAACCGCAGGCAGTCTTTCGACAGTAGCCCCCTGAACGAAGAGGGAAAAAATCTTCATTTTCTTTCTTGGCAATTGTGTGAGTTTTCTCAACATCATTACGCCTGTTGCTCAACGCTCTACCGATGACGAAAAATTTTTTGTATTAGCTTTCGTGGTGCAGTGAGGGCAAATCGGAGCTTATGTCTGGAATACTGATGCATTTCATATATTTCATAGATGTATATAAAGTATACATATTCAATTTAAAACGACGCAGAATTAGCCCCACGAACTACAACGCGGTTGACAGCATGCCTGGGAGGAGGAGGAGGAGGAGGAGGAGGAGGAGGAGGAGGAGGGAGGAGGAGGAGGAGGAGGAGGAGGAGGAGGAGGAGGAGGAGGAGGAGGAGGAGGGGTTTAAGGAATCAAGCACGAACTAAAGCTAACAGAAGGGTGACAGCATCCTTCCAAACTCTACGGAGTAAGGGACCACAATTTCATTTGTTTGTTTCAAAGTGAAAGGCAAAACTAATCTCATTAACTAAACGGAGTTGGGACCTACAGCACAACTCCGTTAACCGCCTGGCCCCACACCCGCTCTTCCACTTTCTTTGTGCAAACTGATTTAACTGAAGATTAACATCTTGATTTTAGCCTGACACAAATTTGCCACCATGCCTCGCTCCGTTAATCGTAAAATATTAGTAGTATATTTATGCGTCCGTGTCCAATATATATACAATCATACATAAATACATACCACACACACACACACACATATATATACACATATATATAATATATATATATATATATATATATATATATATATATATATATATTTAACTTGATCGGTTATAACTGTTCTGTGCATTCATACAATTAACAACAAGACCTCATCTAAACAGATATTAAAAAAAGTTGCAATGGTATCCTCTAGTAGATACCGGACAATGACGACAGATAGTCCTTGAAAGCTTGCAACTTTTTTATAACTTATCTCCGTCAGATACTATTCTGTTTAAATGAGGGACTGTTATTAATAAAAAAATATAGTATACACACACACACACATATATATATATATATATATATATATATATATATATATATATATATATATATATATATATAAATGGACAAATGGATATTAAACTAATTTTTTCTGACAGGTTCACATACCATAAGACCCCAGAAACTAGCCTTTGATTTAGGGCCTTTTTAATCTCCTTGTCAAACAATGACCCTCAAGATTCAAAGAAAGCTCTGGACAAAGAAAGTCACAAAAGAACTCAGGCACAAACACAACACAGTCAACCTCAAAAAGGTTACGATATATAAACTTCCAAGTTGAGAAGTGAGTACACATTCATTGCTGCTGGAACATAAAAAGAATGAACACAATGTACCTTGAGCCCACTTTCCTGGTAAGTGAAGTAGACTCCTTATAGAGAGCCTTCCTAACCCTTAGGGTCACAGCCTCTGGGCAAGCCTTGTAAGTCCAGAACGCGGCTCAGTGGTCTGGTTAAATCAATTCATATTAACAATGGTTGTCTTTCTCTGTGGCCTCTGGGTCGGTCTTAACAGTATAAACAAAAAAAGTAGCTTAAACAGTTTTCTGGTTCTCTCTCTCTCTCTCTTACCAGCAACGTCACACAAACACAAACGCCATTCACAATGGCTAAGAGATTTGAAATAATGACACACCTTGCCAATGAAGACGATCAAAAGCATTCACAAAAGGAAAATTAGCCATATTACACTGAGTGCAAAATCCCCATTCTTAAGCGTGGTCGTGAATACAAACAATTTCTTTTTTACTTGTTGGCCCTTTTCCAAACAGTAGTATTTTCAAGCTCACTGATTTAAACTATCCTATGATAATATTCAAAAGATCTTCAAAAGCCCCTTCTCAATCTAACAAGATTTTAACCTTCATTTCTAAAGTGGCGGCACTAAAATCACGTAACATGTATATATCGACACTTTCAAATCTATTACTGGCAAGCAACACCAAGTTCTGAGAGAGAGAGAGAGAGAGAGAGAGAGAGAGAGAGAGAGAGAGTGAACCAAAATTGAACTTCGCTTCATATTTCATTTGAGAGAGAGAGAGAGAGAGAGAGAGAGAGAGAGAGAGAGAGAGAGAGAGAGAGAGAGAGAGAGAGAGAGAGAGAGCTCAGCTTTAAAAGACGACATAATCGCTTCATTTCGCTCGGAGCATTCCATCACAATGAGAACTGAAGAGAAAGAATGACTTCATTAAGCGACCAGATTTTCTCATTCTAATCGAGAATTTCTGCGACCTCTCAAAACTCGGCCAAAATCACTGGGGATTTTTTTTTTTTTTTTGTTATTCAATTTCATCTGAGCAATGTTGTCCTGTGTGAAACTGTAAACAAACAAATGTTCGAAAGTTGGAGTCTGTGGGAAGCGTGGCGTTAACTCGGTGCATGTACATGTCACTGAAAATAGAGGCTCTGAACTAACGATGGTAATAAGCGAATGGACAATTAACATCATTATCGAGAGAGAGAGAGAGAGAGAGAGAGAGAGAGAGAGAGAGAGAGAGAGAGAGAGAGAGAGAGAGAGAGAGGTGGATACTTGCATCAACATTATAATCTTCATATAGCCTGGGGAAGAGAGAATCTGCTTAAAATATCCGAAATTCAAAAAATGTTAGTAAAATACTGACTCTGTGATATGACGAATTCATTACCTCGGTCCAATGTCCCCTCCAAAAGTATGAAACCTAAATTTTACACCTTTTTTGGTCGTGTACAAAACTGTTGGATCAAGTAACACTCCAATTGCCAAAGCATCGGTTCATGTAGTACAGTGTGTTACAGACCCTAATATTTTATGTTTATGCAGCCAAGAGTGAAGTATACCAGGAACTGGGAGAATTGCTTATAAGAAAACGACAGGATTGGGCAAATATGTTTGATAAAGCATAAGAAATGGACACGGAGAATGATTAGGACGAAGCAAAAGGATCTGACAAAATGTAAGGTTTGAACATAGCCGAAGGTTTGGATTAAGACACAATGAATAGAGAAAGCCAAGGATTTGGGCAAGGCAAAAGATATGGTCATGACAATTTTAGACAAACTTAAATGTTTGGGTAAGATGCAAAGGTTGACGAGTGTATGGCTGGGTAGAGATCTGGATAAAGGAAATAGTCTGGCCAAGGCACGAGGTTTACATAGCAACGAATGTCTGGACAAAGCAAAGGGGCTGGATAAATGACTGGTTTGGATAAAGCACAAAGGGGCTGGATAAATGACTGGTTTGGACAAAGCAAAGGTTTGGGGACAAAATGCACGGTCTGGGAGCACATTGTATGACCTGGATAAGAGCAAAATGTCTATTCAAGGCAGCGCAAGGAATGAGGCGTACAGAATGGATAAAGCGAAAAGGCCTGGATAAAGTGTGCTATACCTGAACGGTTGGAAGCTTCTCCAGGGTTCAGAGGCTCTAGGCAGGTGACAGGAGAGGACAATTTTGACCCTCTGGATACCACACTCACCCAGGACCTGCGTGACTTCTGAGATTTCTGAGATTTTTGCGATTTCTGAGATTTCTGTGACCGCTGAGACTGTTGCGATTTCTGAGACCGCTGGGATTTGAGAGATCTCTGGGATCGGGTCCTGGTTGGGGTCGAGGTATCCAGGGTCAAGAGAGTCGTCACACTAATGTCATCGTATTCTCTGACACTTTCCATCATGGTTTCCTGCCTGGCCAGTGGAGCCCCTTCGTCTGGGCCCTGCTCATCGTGAACATAGCTATTACGATTTTCGCCAAAGACGTAGTCCTTTACCGGGGCCATCTTTGCTCTCAGGGACTCTGTGAACGACTGCCTACTAAGTACAAAGGTCCTCCTGTAGGTGACAGGAGGTTTAACTTGTTCGCCAGGTGAGGAGGCAGAAGACCCAGATGTTGCTGGGATACCATTGCCAAAAGGGCGTCTCTGTTGGTTGAACTGTGCACGGGTACTGTCAATCCTGGCTAGCGTGCTTGAGATCTGCGCCTTTATGTTATCACCAAGTGCCCCCGCCAGGCGATCAACATGTGCCTGCGTTTCATCAGTATGCTCAAGGGCGTCATTGTCGATTCCTTCATTAGTCACAACCTCCAGGCCAGCTAGGGAAGCGTCAACATCATCTTGCATGCGACCCAGACAACGGTCTTCCTGGTGGCCAAGAGCAGCCGCAGCTTCTTGGTGATGTTGCCAAAGACTGGCATCATCTGGCCTGTGATATGCATCATCAGGTAAACTGTCAGGTGTCTGTGATAAGCATTCAGTCAGAAGAGAAGCTGACTCGGGATGGGGAACTTGAGAATCACTACTAGGTAAGCTCCTGCTATCAGACAAGAGGTTTTTAGTTGACTTATAATGGTCACATTGCAAAATGCAAACTGCATCTTCTTCAGGCTCAATGCCTTTTCTCTCTAAAGCACTGGTAGTGTATGCTGACTTCTTTTCCGCTTCCTTATCAAGAGATAGCAAATAACTACCAGCTTGGACGTGGGCATTTTCAAAAGATGGGTGGTAGGGTTCTTCATCAGAAGATTCTTCTAGTACACTATTCCTGTGCCCTGCAGCTCCGAGTGGGTCATCGACTACATGTGGATGGTAATAAGAGGACGGATCGTGAACGCCAGTTTCAGCATAATCTGATTCAGAAACTTCGCAGAGAAGATGTTCACTGCTACCATGTGGGAAGACATTGTTAGGAGACATCTGGTGGTGTAAGGAGTCCACCTGGAAGGTTCTGGCTGCCTCTGCATAGCTTTCATTTTCGAAATCGCGATCAATGTGATTACAAGAGCAAGGATGCCTCAAATGACCCTCTGCAGGGTGCAGATGACGATCGAGAAGCTGGGCATCTTCTGGTGCCCCGCCATCGGTGCATTCATCGCATGGTTCTATGTCCATCTCATAGCAAAAATTCGGATTATCTATCATAAAACGCCCGTCTTCCATAGACATACGTCCAGAGGCACCACTTGAGTGAGGTGCGTGGGGATGCAGCCACGGATGCTGACAGGCAGCATCGTTTTGTACATGGCCTGGCCCATGCTGAGACTGCTGTGGCAGATCCTGAGAATCATGGCGCGAGTCTGCCAGATAAAGCGTCAGCTTCTCCTTTTCGTCAGAGTCATCAGCATCACAAATCATGACTGATGTGGATCATCTAAAACTGATGCACATCTGAACGGTATGAAGCGGTCTGACACGCCACAGTTTTTTCCTAACCACTGACATCGATTCAAATCGGTTTAACCCTAAAAACGCCTAAGTATCGTATATGTACATGAATATCACACGTCAACCTTTGATTCATTGATTCCTCTTCTAGGGCCAACAGAGTCAACACTTCTTAACATCTAGCTACGTTACGAGAAGCTGCCTTTAGGTGCAGGCACATGCGGATTCACAGATACGTTAACACAGAGGGCCCTCTGATTTGCAAACTTGAACACTTCTCTTCATCAGTTCCATCCCGAGGAACCTTTTTCTTATTCTTACGATAGGCACTTCAAACGCCACTTGGGGCACCGACAACGCCGCAGCATGTGACTCTTCGTGTGCAACAGCGACCTCCATTTTCAGATATCTTTTATCAGCGTTTCGTGCAGTTTAATTTTCCATTTCTGAAAAGAGCAAGTTAATTTTTTTTTCTACACATACAAAAAAAATCTCACCTTCGTGAATTAGAATGATTAGACATCACATCAAAAATGCTTAACTAGAACACAAACACAGCTGATGAAACTTAGGCGACTTCAATCAAGGTTGGCCCTACTTGATTAGCATCATTTTGACATCACTCCGTCACTTCCACATCACTCTGACGTCACGGTTCGAATGTAAACACAAGGAGGAATGGCATGCTGTCTGCGTATACTGAGTTCTTTAAACTTTTTTTTCTAGTAAACATTACTGCTTTCAACAATTCAGCAATACACCACAGTTGTTGTTGTCTTCAAAGATGGATGACATGATATCAATGAGAGAAGGAAAATAAAAAACAAAGATAAAGGTCTGCAGAAATTAGGGAAAACATGAAAAAAGGAAGGTGGAATAAGCACAGCAAGGAATTTATCGGTTAAACATTAAGCCAACAGTTCTGGATTTTGTTAACTACGGCACTTGATATGTCTTGAATCTATTACAGAAACAGAAGTAAAAAGAATCATTATCTGACCACAGGAGAGTATCACTTAGGTGGATGAGGCATTGCAACAAGAATCCCTTGGGATTACACATTCTTCACAAGCACTGCATTTGCACAATAACCTCTAAAATAAAAATACCACACGACTGGATAAGGTGCACTTTGGTGTTGCAAGAGCAATCAATGAACGCCAGGAGCGAGCGAGCGAGCGAGCATGTCTGCACTAATATCTGAGGAAGCACAGGTAAGCACCAAAGGGCCATTCGTGCTCCGAGAGAAAAAGGTCCACTTATTAAGGATGACGGGTACAGAAAGCATGAAAATTCCCCGACTCCCAATCTTCCAAAAATTCGAGGAGAGTCGGGTTGCGACAGAGGGACGAATTCGGGAGCCCCAACGATGGTCGCAGCTCATACGACCACCACGATGACGCAACATAGTCTTCACTGGGAGAGCGCAGATAACCACCGATAGATTAAGGGAGGGAAAGGGGAATGGGTTGGGGGGGGGGAGATGAGTGAAAAGGGAAGGTGTGTGTGTGTATGAGTGAACTTATGAGTTGAGGAAGTCCGACGGTGATACGCGTACTAGAGAGAGAGAGATAAGACAGACAGACAGACAGAGAGAGGGAGAGTAAATAATGCAAGGGACAGACGAGAGCCACCCACAGTGGGGGAAGGAGAGACGTCACAGAGCGAGGCAAAAGTACCAAGAAGAATGTTAAGTATCCGACTCCTTAATCCCTCATGACGACGACAGTCCTTGGTGCCAGTAACGTGAGTTTCGAGCTGGTGGATTTAAAGTGGATATTGCCATAGTGTCCGAGAGCTAGCTGCCTTGGAAGGAGCGCGCAAGCTCGTGGGCTTCAAGTGTAAGCAGGGGCCCCTGGCTGGCAGACGGCGGGGACATGACTTAGCACGAGTGCCCGACGGACGAATAAATGAGCGCCGCATTTTCAAGGGCGTATCAAAAGAGGCACCCTTGTACCTCCCTCCCTCGGGAGCGTATGTATACCCGAGAAGACATTTCTCTTCAAACAACGGGACGAGGAACGATCTCACTGTTCTCATGCGATGTTGCCTTCGTGAGGAACGGCGAGGCGCCATAAACCTGTTTCCATGAAATGGGAGTGCCTCGGAACACCGAGGGGCGAGAGATAACGGAGGAAAGGGAGGGGCCCCACTCTGCACTGCGAAGGAGGAGGAGGAGGAGGAGGAGGAGGAGGAGGAGAAAAGACACGTCCACAGGAGAGAGAGAGAGGTTTGTGAGTTCGGAAATGAATACTGGGGTTCCAACTGCAGGTTGGAAGCTACTTAGAGTGCATGGAAAAGAGGGTAGACGCGGGTGCACATGAAGAGAGACGAGTGGGGAAGAAAAAATAAATAAAAAAAAAAAAACGTTAGGTGTCTTGTGAGTGTTAGGAGTCACTACACGTCCGCGCGGGTGGAGACTTGCCAACGAAATGGTGGCTGCTTAGGGTCTAGGGATAGAGAGAAAGAGAGTAGTCTAAGGGGGTTGGAGGGGAAGGTCACGGAGGAGGAGGAGGAGAGGATAGGGGAAGGAGTAGTACGAGGAGGAGGGAGGAGGAGGAGGAGGGGGTGGGGGAGAGGATAGAGGAAGGAGGAGGAGGAAAGGGCGAGGAGGAAAAGGAGGGAGGAGTTAAAAGACCGGGTGGGGTGGCTGGTTGCAGAGGTGTATGGGAACCAAAGGGAGAGAGAGAGAGAGAGAGAGAGAGAGAGAGAGAGAGAGAGAGAGAGAGAGAGAGAGAGAGAGATAGGTTTGGTGATATGAGTATGTAAAAGGGAAAACGCCGAATATAACAGATGGGGAGGACTACCCACACGGTACATAGCCTATGACAGATGCTTGGCCCTCTCGTCTAAGGTTACAAAAGGTTGAGGGATACGAGCAGATGGAAAAGGCTAAATCAAAGGGAAAAAAAATGATAACGAAACCCACAAAAAGAATACAATTTATACGGCTTAATAAAAAAAAAAACACGAATATTACTTCACGTAATTTCGTACCATCCTGGTGTAAACTAATTCAAGCTGTAAAACGACCAGAGCTGTTTAACACCCAGACACGCACATACATATGCAAGCATACACACACGTATACATATATAATTACATATAACGAGAAATAGGGAGAGAGAGCTCGTACAAAAGCATCAAGCAACCGTTGAACAAGACGACAGAAGCAGTTACAACAGCAGTACCTGGGAATACTTACGGCAAGACAGTTTACAAACGTGAAAAGCATACCAAGTATTAATTATTTATAAAATCGCCATTCTGATTTCGTATTTGCGCTTACTTTATAATTCAAGAAACATACTGTACCTGAACCATGTGCCATGAAAATTAAATTAAAACATACACCTCGGCAATCATTTTGCACAGTTACACAATGTATTGTAAACGACGCGATGGGTAATGAAATATGGATACATTTTGCGTAGAGTTAAAGAACGCTTGTATTATAAAACGTGATTGCGTTATGTACGTGACATACATTAAAATTTCCTTCATACATAAACATATTACCCCCTTATGGATTTATATATATATATATATATATATATATATATATATATATATATATATATATATATATATATATATATATATATATATATATATATATATATATATATATATGGACAATACACAATATAAATTACTATATAAAAACAACTTTCTTTCAACAACTACGTTACACTTCTAGCATAAAAATCATTGGCATAATTATGATTTTTTTTCCAAAAACGATAGAATCCAATAAAACACTAATGCCAATGGAAGATTTAGATACAATTAAATTTCTATTATTTGAGTTATTCGTCTCAAGCATTCGTACAATCGTTATCGAAAATTAACTTTAAGAGAGAGAGAGAGAGAGAGAGAGAGAGAGAGAGAGAGAGAGAGAGAGAGAGAGAGAGAGAGAGTGTTGGATAGGTAAGGAGCGATGAAAAGAGGGAGAGAGGGGTGTTGGATAGGTATATTTGAGAGAGAGAGAGAGAGAGAGAGAGAGAGAGAGAGAGAGAGAGAGAGAGAGAGAGAGAGAATTTTGTCTGAAGTTGAGCCTTTGGGGAAGAAGGAGTGCTTGGGAGGCAACTCAAACTTCAAAGTCGGTACGATATAAACCGCTTTAACAGATAAGAAAGAAATGGCTGGATAACTAAAGACATAAAACACAGATTTACAAAGACTGCGGCGTCTATTTATAGGACTGGAACAATCACTTCTGTAAATATTCATCTTATAAAACTTTGTCATTAATTCCGCCTACACTCTGTTACGGAATTTCTGTCGGAAAAATAACACAAAATGAATCATTCATTACTTAGTTTAAAACACAGATTATTCACCATGACGTAACCACATTAAAACAGGGTAAAATTCGACAAAAGCATAACACCTGATGCCACAGCCACCGCAAAACAACAACAATAATAACGATACAACACTGTACAGCGAATATTAAAAGCAAATGCTGTGACATGCAAAAATAAAACGCTTGCTAGCATGAGAATAAAGGCTAAAGAGGAGATTAGGGCTAAAACCATAGGGCAGCAGACGTAAGACTTCGACTGGTAATAGGGGTGATTCACAGCTGATGGTAAATATCAGCAGCCGATATCACTGTCACATATGGTTTGTGCTGAGCAACATCAGCAGCCAATCGCGATTAGCTTCAGTGATGTCAGCTGCGGATAGTTACCACCAGCTAAAAAAAAAGTTATGGTGGGCCTACACTCCTTTCTTTCCTCAAGCTGAACTTTCATTTTTCCTTTTCCATTACAGTCCTTCTAAATCAATCGGGTAACTGGCTCTATCCTATCCCTCACAAGAGTACAATACTACATGAGATTTTATACACAACAGTAACAGGAAGACACCGAGGTATATCAGCTGATTTGCGTGCGATCTTCACCACAGATAAGATATCACCCCCTGTCACATCAAATATATTGCTAGAGTGCTAGAGGAGAGAGAGAGTGTCATATAACAACCCTTTTACTCCTCATAAAGATGGATTCCCTCAACCTTTTCTTTCCTTTGGAAGTCGGAACGGAGCTTGAATGGTGCAAGTTATCAACTGGGGCTTACCAATACTCCTCCTGCTGGCTTTTCAGTCCCAAAAAAAAAAAAAATCAATCCAGGTATACTGCCATTCAATCCCACCATACACCCTAAATGCAATACAACGAAAAAATGCTACATTTCATAAGAAAAAATTACAAAATGTGAATAAAAGGCTTGACACTGAAAAGCGACAAAAACGATCATTACAAATATGCCACCTTATCAAAACACTAAATCCAACTGGTTAAATGTTAAGCCACAGATGAAATACAATAAACAGCAAGGCAATTTGAAAACACAATTCAGACTTTAAGCCCCATATGAAATAAAACAAATAAGACAATTTCAAAACGCAATTAAGACCTTAAGCCCCATATGAAATCAAACAAATAATAAGACAATTTGAATGCTGACAACTAAGACATTAAGCCCCATATGAAATTAAACAAATAATAAGGCAATTTGAATGCTGACAATTAAGACCTACGTCATGAAAAGCATTATGTAATAGCTACTCAGAATAAAAAAAAAGACAGGAAAATTAAATAACAGCTACTCAGAAAAAAAAAAGGACGGGAAAATGAAATAGAGACAAGATAAACTCACACACAAACGCGCCGCTCATCCCAATGCAAAGCAGCAAAATGAATCAAGATGACAACTGCAAGATAATCAAGAGGTCAGTGACCTCTCCGGCAACGGGAGTGACCTTGAATGGCAAAGAAGCAGGGTTGCGGAATAAGCTAATAGAGTTCAAGTCCCATTACGGCTTAATGGGCTGCTAAAAGGGCGAGGTTCCCCATTGCCGTTTTGCGAATTTAAAAGCTGAATTTAAAAGAAAAAATAATTACAAGGGTCCAGATTTCAGGTCTGAAATTCGTTTCTTGTAATAAGATTCAAAATTTACAAAGGGGAAGAACAAAAAAACCACGATAAAAATTATAATAAACTTTTACTTCCAATTCCTAAATGAAATTATCTTGAATTAATTTGACAAGTTCTAGGAAAAGAGAAAGGTAACTTCTACCTCCAAAACCCAATTACAAAGACAAAATATAAAGAGAGATAAAAATGAAAATTGTAGAAAGAGAGATAAAAATGAAAATTGTAGAACACAATTTTCACACTAAATCATACCATTCATAAAATTCACTGAACTGCACCTAGAGATTACTAGCAAGTCTGATCATTCAAAATTTCACCCTTTTTGAAACCAGCTCTTTCCCTGAAGTATTCTTACACGCAACACTACACGACTCCAGGGCTGAGAGACAGGAGGCGGAGGAGGAGGAGGAGGAGGAATAGTGTGACACAATATGTCTTTACAATAAGCGTATCTCTTAAATGTACGACCACTGGGCACACAAGGAGGCGTGATCTTGCATGAAAGGTTCCGCAAGATTGCAAGTTTTTTTTTTTCTTTCTTTCGTTTTCTGAGCTGAACATCACATAAGGGATTGTGAACAGCCGTCCATTATCGTAACTTGTTAGCTTTTGGTGTGTTTGTGTGGTTAAATTGTCAGATACTTTTGTTTCTGGTGTTCCATCATCTATTATTATAATTTGGTTACTCACTGAAAGCTTCCTACTATTTTATACAATTTTACATAGAACATCTTTAGAAAAAATATCTTTTCTTATTCTCCATTATTATTTATTAAAATTATTCACAGCATTTTCAGTTTCCTTTGTATTCCATGTCTTCTTTTTGAATTTATCCTCTTCATTCGCTAGAATTTTCGCCTATTTACATATACTCTGAAATTCATTCTTAATCCTTACATTCTATTCATTTTCCATTTCTCTTTTGCCGACTTTTAATTGTTCCCGTGTGTTCTTTTTATCACTATTCAGTCATTTCTTCTGTTATATTTCTTTTCCTCTTCAAATCTCTTAATTCTCCCATTCCTTCATTCCTTTGTCCCGGTGGCAAGTTTTCTTCTCTCCTAATGGGGTTTCTATTTACCCAATCTGTGACTTATCCTCCCCCGCCCCCTTTCTAATTTACTCTTATAGCTAAGCCGCTCGCGTTTGAAACGAAGGCTCCTTTCACCTTTGTCGTTATTTATTTACCTCAGTTTACCTAGCACCTTTTTTCGGTATCTTATTTTTCTGTATATTTGTAATTTTATCATTTCTATGCTCATCTACCGAAACCAGGGGATGGTAGGTACCCTTTCCTTCTAGTTTCTGATCCCATAAGCTCTATATCGAACTCCAGATTTTCTAGTTTATGTTTTCCTCCCAGTTCACAATTCCTTCTACCTTCTTCCGCTCTACCTAAAATATTTTTATACCTTTAAATTATAATAACGCTCGCCACATTTTATTTTTTTATTTTTTATCTGTGGTTCCGTTTCCTTACTAACTTTCTGAACTTCCTTATTTTTTTTGGTAATAATTCTCGTACCTTGTTGTTTCTCTAATTTAATTCATACAAGGTATGGTTTTTATACCCATTATTTCTCCCATAATTCCCATTTCCATCTACCCGACCCCGGCCTTCTTTTTATCTTTTTATCTTTCTTTTGTTTCTTCCGAATAACAGGCGCCTGACAGCCGCTTCCTTCCGACAACCCAAACCGCGTCTTTCAGTTCTACTTTTTTTTTTTTTTTACCCTTTTCTTTTTTTTTCTCTCTCCTGGAACAACCGCTGTTTCCTTTCGCTTCCCTTCTTCCTGTTCCGTCAAAACCCTTCCGATTCCATCTAACCGTCCCGATTTCATTTTACCGTTCCACTTCCATCTACCCTGATTGTTCCCCATCTAATCGTTCCAATTCCATCTCACCGTTCTGATCCCATCATCCCAGTCCGCTTCCATCTAATCGTTCCGGTTCCATCTAATCGTTCCGATTCCATCTTCCCGGTCCGATTCCATCTAATCGTTCCAATTCCATCTTCCGTTCCGATTCTATCTAACGTTCAGATTTCATGTAATCCATCCGATTCCATCTAACCGTTCCGATTCCGTCTACCCGTTCCGATTCCACCTAACCGTCCAACCGTTCCAATTCCATCTAACCGTTCTGATTCATTCTAACGTTCAGATTTCTTGTAATCCTTCCGATTCCATCTAACCGTTCCGATTCCACCTAACCGTCCAACCATTCCAATTCCATCTAACCGTTCTGATTCCATCTAAGCGTTGATCCCATCTAACGATCCGAATCCATCTAACAGTTCCGACTGCATATAACCGTCCAACCATTCTGATTCCACCTAACCATTCCGATTCCACCTAACCATTCCGACTCCATCTAACGTTCCGATTCGGCCAAACCGTTCCGATTCCATCTACCCATAACGGCAGGTTTCCAATCAACGAAAGAGGCCCCTTAAGTCCCTCGATGCTAATCTTGATCATCCTCGGGGAAGCTTCTAATCCCTCCAAGATCCATTCTAATTAGTTTAAAGTTCTAAATGACCTCCGTTTGTTCGGTCATTGTGAAATGTCTTCCGCGTGGTGGGCGTAACTGTCATCAGCTGTTCCTGTGTCGTCGCAGTTACAACAGACTTGTTGGAAGAAATGTTAATTAACATGTTCATTAATGGACCAGAATTTAACGTTAAAAATGAGATGCAAAAACATGCTTGAATTATCAACGTTCCATTAAAATCCTGTCTCGCCGCAGTCACAACAGACTTGTCGGAAGAAATGTTAATTAATATGTTAATTAATTAACCAGAATTTAACGTTAAAAATGAGATGCAAAAACATGCTTGAATTATCAACGTTCCATTAAAATCCTGTCTCGCCGCAGTCACAACAGACTTGTCGGAAGAAATGTTAATTAATATGTTAATTAATTAACCAGAATTTAACGTTAAAAATAAGATGCAAAAACATGCTTGAATTATCAACGTTCCATTAAAATCCTGTCTCGTCGCAGTTACAACAGGCTTGTCGGAGGAAATGTTAATAAGTATGTTAATTAATTAACCAGATTCAGCAAAACACAGTAACTTCAATTATCAGCGTTTCATTAAAACCCTGTGTCGTCGCAGTTACAACAGGCTTGTCGGAGGAAATGTTAAGAAATATGTTAATTAACCAGAATTTAACATAAAAAATGAGATGCAAAAACATGCTTGAATTATCAACGTTTTATCAAAACCCTGTGTTCCTGCGTTGTCGCAGTTACGATACTTGTTGGAGGAAATGTTAATGTTAACAAATTAATTATTTAACCAAAATTTAACATTAAAATGAGATACATAAACAAGCTTCCATTATCAAAGTTTCATCAAAATCCATTTGCATATTTTCTATTTCAAAATCGTATAAAAAAAAATTCTTTCCTTCGAGAGAAACTCAGCTTTACTATGTCATACTTTTACTTTTAATAGTTATCTCAAACTTATTGGTTTAATCAAAAGTTCGGTCAAATCATTAGTTACAAATAACTTTTAAGCTTATAAACTGAATAAAGTTCCTTCCGTGAATTAGACACTGAAATAACCTACAGAAAAGTACCAGTAAATAACCAGAAATTAAATGAAGTTATAATTAGGTGGTAATTTCCACCTTTAACTTCAAAAAATCACAACTCGCTTTCAAAGGAATTATGGACATTATTAAGAAAAACAACGCAAGGAAAAAGTTAATCTAATACACTTAAAAGGATGGACCTAGTTTGAGTCTCTTAAGCTCCCTCAATTTACACCTTAATGAATCTACCTGGGGACCTTTGTAAATGATTCTATTCTGGAGCCTTTTTTGTGTTTGTTTTTGTTTATTTTCGTCTTTTGTTTTTGTCATTAGAAAGAATGGAGACTAGCTCCCTTGTCTCTTTCATAAACCACTTCATCTTCCGTCCCAGTAATGAGCTTGCCATTTTCGTCCTAAATATCTCCCCCTCTACGCAAAATACTCGCTCCCTTTCCTCCCGGAACAAGGGAAAATAGTGAGAACGGAGGACCGGCGGAGTAAGGGGGGGTGGGGTGGGGGGAGGTAGAGGAGAAGGGGACAGGACAGGGAGAGTTTAGGGGAAAAGGGAAATGTAGAGGGGAAGGAGGACATGGTAGGGAGAGTCTAGGGAAAAAGGGAATTTAGAGGGGAAGGAGGTACATGAGAAGGGGACACGGTAGGGAGAGTATAGGGGACAAGGGACTTTAGAGGAAAGGAGTACGGGGGAAAGGGAACCTTGTTGAGGAGGAGGAGGAGGAGTAAGGCAGCGGAGGAAAAGGTTAGAAAATGTGACTGAAATGTCAAGACCTGACGCCAGCCAGGCCAGCTGGCCCAGCCCAGCCCGGCTCAGCCAGACGCACGCACGCCGCCCAAGTGGCACAAACCACAAACCTCCCTCCCGTGGAAATGTCTCTTTCCAATTTATATCTGGAAAGTTTTTTCATTAGGTGGAGAGGCCGAAACATTTGGAAACGTAAATATGAACGTAATAAGTTGGACAACTGTGGGCGCAACCGAGTTTTGGGCGTTACTCTGCAGGGACTCAAAATAAAGTTGCTTTGAAGGACAAATACATATATATTTATTTAGGGGGGAAAAATCTCCTTGAATAAATCCCGGAAAATAAAAATCTTTTTTACTAGCAATAAAAAATTCTTGAGAGAGAGAGAGAGAGAGAGAGAGAGAGAGAGAGAGAGAGAGAGAGAGAGAGAGAGAGAGAGAGAGAGAGAGAGAGAGAGAGAGAAATTCCAATATAACCAATTCAGTCACTAAATCCAAATTTCAAAATACAGAGTAATTTTAAGCCAGAAAATCCTTTATACTAAAATAAATTACTTTTGCAGTATTAGACTCCTCACGGATAACCACCGATATAAAAGGGGATACACACACAAAACACACACACACACACACACATATATATATATATATATATATATATATATATATATATATATATATATATATATATATATATATATATATATATATATGACTTTCAAAATCTCATCACAAAGTATTTCATCCTATAGAAGTATGACTTTCAAATCTCATTACAAATGGTGATTTCATTCCTTCAGAAACGAAAGTTGGGAAACAATGCAATACTTGAGAGGCACATGTTAGAATCTGCGAATCCTCTAATGTCCTAAATACAAAATCACCCGAAATATTTATTTACCATAATACACGATGGTGCAATGAAAGGGAAATTTCGGGGTTTTATCCAAAATAAAATTAACACATTATATATACAGTATATGTGTGTATATACTGTGTATGTGTATGTATATATATATATATATATATATATATATATATATATATGTATATATATATTATATGTATATATATATTATATGTATATATATATTATATGTATATATATATTATATGTATATATATATTATATGTATATATATATTATATGTATATATATATATATATGTATATATATATATATATATATATATATATATATATATATATATATATATATATATATATATATATATATATATATAATTTTGGATGCATTAAAGAACCTTCGCATACTTTTAAGTACAATAACACTGAAGTAACGAAAAACGTAATTCAAGAACCAGGAAAGATATCATTTGAAAAAACATTGACGCTGAGGAAAAAAAAAATCCACGAATTCACATGCAGAGCAAAATGTAACAAACACTTCGTTAAAAAGGTTGAATATGCAAAAGAGTTGGTAAATTTAGCATCAAAGTGCAAAAAGCACATGCCAAAAGCAGGCAACTTCCAGCGAGGCACACACAAAAAAACCCCACTAAAATTAGAAAAAAAAAGTACACACAAAAAACTATCAAAAAGCAACGTCGAACCTCAAATGCATGACAAGCATCAACATTTGCATAGCGAAGAGTAATCCCTCAACTTTCTGGCTGTTCCAATAAAAGCCCATTAATCCCCACAAACCATCACTCAAACAAACTCAAACAATTGGGGATTTTGTTTCGCCTACACACCCGCCTACGTATGCCCCGAGTCATAAAAGCGGGCTATAACTTAGGCAAGATCAGAAGGATTACCTGAACGAGTCTCTCTCTCTCTCTCCTTACGTGGAAACCTCATCCATTCCTTCAAGAATCGATTTACAACACCAAGTCAAAACTTACTAATTAAAATTCATTGCACACATACTTCAAAGCTGCTTTGTGAAAATCATGAACAATTACATGAATTTTGGCCGAATTATTTTGCACGGATGGCCCGTTTAAGTGCTGAGAGAGAGAGAGAGAGAGAGAGAGAGAGAGAGAGAGAGAGAGAGAGAGAGAGAGAGAGAGAGAGAGAGAGAGAGAGACCTGATACATGAATTACTTGGGCGAATTATTTTGCATAGTCAGAGGATGGCTTGTTCAAGATCTAGAGAGAGAGAGAGAGAGAGAGAGAGAGAGAGAGAGAGAGAGAGAGAGAGAGAGAGAGAGAGAGAGAGAGAGAAAATGTTTTACCCATAAGCTGCTAATTACATGAATTGCTGGGGGCCAATTAATTTGCATGGCCAGAGGTTGGCTTGTACAGGATCTTCCTTGAGAGAGAGAGAGAGAGAGAGAGAGAGAGAGAGAGAGAGAGAGAGAGAGAGAGAGAGAGAGAGAGTTTTACCCATACGCTGATAATCACATAAATTACTGGGGCGAATTAATTTACATGGTCAGAGGTTGGCTTGCTTAAGATCTTCTTTGACAGAGAGAGAGAGAGAGAGAGAGAGAGAGAGAGAGAGAGAGAGAGAGAGAGAGAGAGAGAGAGAGAGAGAGAGAATGTTTTACCCACAAGCTGATAATCACATGAATTACTGGGGCGGATTAATTTGCATGGTCAGAGGATGGCTTGTTCCAAGATCCTGCATGAGAGAGAGAGAGAGAGAGAGAGAGAGAGAGAGAGAGAGAGAGAGAGAGAGAGAGAGAGAGAGAGAGAGAGAGAGAGAGAGAATGTTCTAACCACGACCTGATAAGCGCTAACAAAATAACTCATTTTCCCAAAAGTGCAGGGCCACTGTGCAAGACTGGCTTCCGGCTGACCCAAAAATAAGGTTGAAATCACTATTTCCCAGACGCTCAGAGAGAGAGAGAGAGAGAGAGAGAGAGAGAGAGAGAGAGAGAGAGAGAGAGAGAGAGGGGCGCCGGTCAGACGCCCGTATTAATATTATCATTATTATTACTGGCACAAACCTCTGGGCAAAAATCCTCTCTTTTCTCCACCACACTCCACTCGATTCCTCTCCTCTGGTACCGTGCAAAATTTGGGGCAGCGCTTGATGTGGTATTGTAATGTTTTCAAATGTCGCGATGTTAATATTATTTCATCAGTTCTATATAAATAAATAAATAAATAAATAAATAAATAATAAAAAAAATATATATATATATATATATATAATAAATAATGTGTATAAATAAATATATATATATATATATATATATATATATATATAATACATATGTGTATAAATATACATATATATTTATGTATGTATATATATATATATATATGAAAATTTTTATCACACCGTGATTTATATACAATCATGAAGCTACAAGTAAGCCAATATCAAATTCACGCTACCTCGGGAATATCTCCGATGGAGAACTATCACCGGAGATATTCCTGAGGTAACGTGAATTTGATATTAACTGACATTTGTAACTTCATGATTATATATATATATATATATATATATATATATATATATATATATATATATATATATATATATATATATATATATATATATACATACACATATATATGCATGTGTGTGTGTGCGCTGACAATTTATGGCTTAATTTTTGCAGGCTTAAATATACAATATGCCAAATTAGGTTCAAATTTTCGTACAGTCAAGAGCACAAACTTAGTACTGAGGTATTATGGCGGAGTTGGATTCAGCCCTATTCTATAGGGATGACCTGAATTCTACTAATGTGCAAGAGTTGAAATTAACTCTTATTTATGTATGGCTGAGTACATTAAGTCACTGTTTCCAAAGAACCAAACCAAATGCACGGGTTGAAATCCCAGTCAAGGTAGATGCACTTATATTACTTAACAACATTTTGGATGCAGATTCTTTCCCCAGATATAGTAAACTCAATATTAACAGGACACTGTCGGTTTAATAACTAAAAATAAAAATAAACTATATCCTATTCAACTCAAATAAGTTCCTCTAAGGTGTTCTTTCGGGATTTTAGTAAGGTTTTCGGGATAAGGATGCCCTCTCCTAACCTAGCTGCGTCCATTCACAGATACAGAGTTCACTGCTCAAGTTAACATAAGCACAATACGACCTAGGCTGCCAAAATAGCTTGGCATCGTTTGGGAAACCTGGTTTTTATAGTGGTTGGTTGTGTGTAAGTTTGTTTTTATGCTTCTGGTATAAACAATGTAAGCAGACCCTCTTCTGATACAAACAAAAGTAAGCAGTGCTTCTTCTGATATGAACCATGTAAGCAATGTTTCTTCTGATATAAACAACGTGAGCAGTGCTTCTTGATATGAACAATGTACGCAATGCTTCTACTGATATGAACAATGTAAGTGATGCTTCCTTTGATATAATCAATGCAGGCAATGCTTCTTCTGACATGAATATTGCAAGCAATGCTTCTGATGTAAACAACGTAAGCAATGCTTGTGATGTTTATATAAACAACGTAAACAATGCTTCATCCGATATAAACAATGCAATCATCTTACAAAGATTAGACTACAAAAGGTCTACTAAAGATAATCTACCTATACGCACTGCGTTCAAAAGCAATCCACAGGCAACGGCCTTGAGACTTCTCTGACCTTTCTGCAACGCCATAGTACGTATTGAACAATCGATCAATAAATCAATTGAGGAGAATCAAGGGCCGAAGATGTAAATAATGAAGTTAAACCAGGAGCGACATTACCGCAGACTTCCCCTGAACGACTGAAAGTTTTATTACTGGAGCTGGATGACCTTGTGCGGTCCAGCTAGGACTCTCTCTCTCTCTCTCTCTCTCTTCATTGGATTCGCATCCCGGGAAAAGAAACGCCCATGGCGCCTCTGTCAGACTATGTTTAGTGAATAATTATCTGGTAAAGAGTCGACACTGCAGGTCTCATCCATGGTGGGAAATGAGCTTAGGGGTAGCAACTTCATCCCAAAATGCTGATTGCGAACCAGAAGGGTAACTACTCCTGGATCGAACCCATAAGATGGCAAGCCAGATACACAGATAAAAACACTATATATATATATATATATATATATATATATATATATATATATATATATATATATATATATATATATATATATATATACACACACATAAAATACATACACATATAATATATATATAAATATAAATATGTATATATGTATACACAGTATAATACACACACACACACACATATATATATATATATATATATATATATATATATATATATATATATATATATATATATATATATATATATATATATACATATACATACATACAAAGCTTAGATCTAATCCCGGGATTCAATATGCAAATGTCGAAGATTATCTCTGACAAAGGAAAGTCTGGCCCAGGATACAGACTGGCGAGAGAAACCAGACGACGCCGGCAAAATGCTTTGTGAGTCTAGGAAGGGTGAATGTCACTCCATTCGGGGTGAAATGAGTCCGTGAGGGGTTCCTAGTCTCTACAGAGGGACTGGTTTCGGAGAGGTTTGCTGTGGTAGGGTCAGTGGCAGAATTCAGCTTCATTATTTTTGTATAATGCTGCTGACGGGATCAGCCAATGAAGCAAGGGTTTTAAATGAACGTGAATTCTAGCCTCAATGGAGAAGTTAACCATTATTATTATTATTATTATTATTATTGAGGAAGAAGAATCGCTTTCAAACAAACTTCATTAAAAAGAATGGCCGTCTGGATGCCGTTGAGAAACTGACGGCTATTATTATTATTATTATTATTGTTGTTGTTGTTGTTTTGTTCTGTAAGCTCTACGGCATACTGACGGCTATTATTATTATTATTATTGTTGTTGTTGTTGTGCATGATGACCATAATCGTACACAAAAAGCAAAAAACCAACTGATCTTTCACGCAAACCTCCTAAAATTAGAAAGCTCCAATGACCCTAACAAATTAATAAAAGCAAAGAAAACGATTCCATAAAACTGAAATATAAAAGAAAATAAACTAAGAATACCAATTAAGAAACCACGTCACAAAACAAACAAATGAAAGCGCCCACGAATGCCATCTCAAACCATTACAATTTACAAAAACAAAAACAATGAAAGCGACTGACACTTCAAAATTTCACCCTATCCGGGAACTCAAAATTTCACCCTATCCGGGAACTCAAAATTTCACCCTATCCGGGAACTCAAAATTTCACCCTATCCGGGAACTCAAAATTTCACCCTATCCGGGAACTCAAAATTTCACCCTATCCGGGAACTCAAAATTTCACCCTATCCGGGAACTCGGGACTCGGGTAGGGATCAACCCACCCCACCACTAACAACATAAGCATGCCGGCATTATAAAGGCGGTAATGAAACTTCCTTTATGTTGCGGATAAATGTCTTCATCTTGACAGGAAAACACTACGTTATATATCATTATGGTATGTTAACCAGCCCCCTTCTTCCTATATTTCAAAAGCAAAGGCAAAAGGAAAAGGCAATCTAATGACCTTTTCTAGTCCAGGTTGTAGAATAAGGGAAATGAAAAGGAAGAAGAGTGCAAAGACCAAGAAGGATAGGAAATAATGGTAAGGATGAAGGATACAAAGAGTAGGGAAAAATGAAAAGGATGGATAAAAAGACCACGAAAAATACGGAAATGAAAAGGATGGATACAAAGACCACGAAGAATATGGAAAAATGAAAAGGATGGATAGATGGATACAAAGACCACGAAGAATAGAGAAAAATGAAACGGGAGAAGGATACAGAGACCAAGAAGAATATGGAAAATGAAAAAAGGATAAAAAGACCAGGAAGAAAAGTGCAAATGAAAAGAAGGTAGGATACAAAGACCAGCAGGAATAAGGAAAATGAAAAGGAAGAAGGATACGAAAACCAGGAAGAATATGGAAAAATGAAAAGGAGGATACAAAAGCCAGGAAGAATAGGGAAAAATGAAAAGGGAGAAGGATACAAAAATAAGAATATGGAAAAAATGGAAGGATACAAATACCAGGAATAGGGAAAAAAGGAAGGATACAAATACCAGAAAGAATAGGGAAAACTGAAAAGGAAGAGGGATACAAAGACCAGGAAGAATGGGTTCTCCTGGAATATGTTCTCTCCTCTACCCTGGTCCTTTTTTCTTAATGAGTTCTGTAAATCCACCTCCTCCCCCCCCACGTCTCCTCTGTTCAAATCCCAGTGATTCTAATCGTCCGAAATCAATCCCCTTTTCCTTCTCAGCCCTCTTCCAAAGCTCATTTTGAAACTCGCTTAATCTCGAGTGATGAAAAGTATCCCCGAATGGGGTAGATTGATCATGATCGGTTTTAAAACCTCTCAGATCAATTTCCTCCTTATTCTCAATTATTTTATTCAGTCCTGCGTTAAAGATCATTTTGGGAAATATTTCAAATATTTCTCCAAATTATTTCACCTTCCTCTTTCAAGCAGCCTGGTTTGCAACTCGTGTTGAAAATATCCCATGACACATTTTTCTTGCAAAAGCAAATAAGTAAAAAATGCTCCGAAGTTTCTCCGGCGCAATCTTTTTTCTGTACAGCGTATAACCTAGGCCACCGAAAATAGCTCTATTTTTCGGTGGTCTCAGGTAAAATGCTGTATGAGCCACGACCCATGAAACTTTAATCACGGCCGGTTGGTGACCTATCCTATATCGTTGCCAAGGGCACGATTATGGCTAACTTTAACCTTAAATAAAATAAAAGCTACTGAGGCTACATGGCTGCAATTTCCAGCCCTCTAGCCTCAGTAGGTTTTAAGATCTGAGGGCGGACAGAAAAAGTGCGGACGGACAGACGAAGCCGGCACAATAGTTTTCTTTTACAGC
>NC_089741.1:46956857-47026857 GCF_040412425.1 Macrobrachium rosenbergii
TTTTTTTACAATAAATTTCATTATTTGGCTTGCTAATATTTGCGGAAATGTTTATATTCGTTGTTTACAAACCGACAAACTTGTCTTGTGAAGATGATAAATTTCCCTGACCAAAATAAAACTAAGGCAACAAAAATACAAACTATTGCCTGGTCTCAAAACGATTTTCTGTTAACTCTTTTAGACGGTTTCAAGAATTCGCTTCCACCTCCAAATAATGTATCACAATAACAAGAAACTGGTTCTCCATCTACTGAATGAAATCAAAATCGCTTACACCTGACGACGTCTTAATTGGGATTTCAAAAACAACAACAGAAACCAAAACAGTGAACTCCACTAGCAACGAACCATTTATATGTATGCGCCAGGCTAATATGGTTTTGATTCAATTTTGATGAAACAGAACTGAGACAGTTGTTCCTGAGAAACATGCAAGCACGAAGGGCATCAAAGAAAATCAGGATTTTTAAGCAAAATGTGTATTAACGATGTGTCCACCTACTCCGAGGTGCTAGTACTGAAAATGGCTGAAGCTCCTTGGGACGCCGTGTTTAGTACTAGGCCCTCGGGGATGGGACGCCGTGTTTAGTACTACTGTAGCTCCCTCGGGGATCAAAGTATTATGTACACCCATTTCTATATTGTGTGGTCAACAAATTATATTAATAAGCGATATCTTGTGCTGCCGTCTACTTTACTTAGCATGAGTTTGCCCTGGACTTTGACAAAGGTGGATACGTACCGGGTTAATACCTCTTACGTCTTTACGGAACTAATTAAATGGGGATTTTGGAGCAAATGGCTACCTATCATGGTCCTGACTCGGTAAGAAATTAATTTCTATCCATATCGGAGTGTTATCGGTCAGTTAATGACCACACGGTCACTCTGGAATCATTACCGTGAAAAAGTTGTTAGGGAGATTTCTCACCTCTCTCAAAAGACGCTTTGCAAAAACGTCATGCTTGCTCACTGTTCATGGAACTTACGTGCTTGGAAAGGTTTAGCCGTTTAAAAGGTTAATTTATTTTACTCCGTTTACCTTACATCACTGATGTAATAACTAAGTAGGTAGCACTACTGTTTGGGAGAGCATTTTTTTTTATAACGATCCAAATGCCTTGAGAATTTCCACTCGCGCCTATACAGTGCACGGCTATTGAAAAACAAAGTGCACAGAAACTATATTTATTGAAATACAACGTGCATTTACAGTAAATAGTTGCTGAAATACAATTATCATACACACACAATATACATACATACATATATATATATATATATATATATATATATATATATATATATATATATATATATATATATATATATATATATATATATATACAAAACAAAACAAAACAACAATAAGTCGACTAAAGCTAAATCAAAAGAAACTGGAAGATTATCGTGTATCCAGTTACACTGGGAAGCGTTTATGCCAGCAAAAGGTGTGAATAATTGTTACTCAACTTCATGCACTGACTAAATCCTAAATTATTATTAGTTATAACTGCGTATTAGTCATCATGATGTAGTATACAAACTTTCAGAAAAGACGAGAAAGTAATACCCCAAAAAATCAACGTAGGGAATCAACACACCAATCAACTTGATTTTATAACAATAAAATATCCCAAGACCCCTTGACAAAACTTATGTCAGAATCAATAACATAAAAGAAGAAAAAAACTCATAAAAAATCATGCATCTCAAAACCAATACAAATCACCTTCCAGCCAATAACAAATCACGTTCATCAATACCAATAACGAAGTAAGTCTACCATGACCAATAACGGGTTGTGTGTCAATAACACTACCGTATCATTTCTATGGAGGGCAACAATAAATTATTTCTATTAAATCAAGATAAGCAACGATAAATTATGCCTATTAAATCATAACACAAATTCAATTCCGCACCAAAATTAATATCATACTTAAGCTCAATATGAAATTACGAAATTAGTTATCGCATAACCGATGACAAATCACCAATAAAAATAGAGAAAAGGCTATCCGGATATACCTCACTAGTCATAAGCAATGACAGAAATTTATTTAAGTAATAACTTACACGAGATTACATGAAATCTTGGACACGCTACACACGCACGCAAACGCGCTGGCGCACACGGGTGTAAACTGTCATACAATGACGGCACATAAGTATGGGGAGATATTATATCAACATTCTTTTTGAAATATCAGTTAGTACGTTCAGTAAAACTGGAGGAAGATTTTATATATATATATATATATATATATATATATATATATATATATATATATATATATATATATATATATACATACACAGAAATTTATTATTAATGAGATGGTTAGTATAAACTTCAGCGTGTGAGGTCCCAAGTTTAACTGACTCTCCTGCGTTTCAGTGATTCTATTCCTATAATAAGGGCTTTAAACACATTCTACAATTCCTTATGTCAGATGCGAAACTAAAAGAGAATAGGCAAAAAAAAAAAAAAAAAAAAAAAAAAATCGATAGTAGAATGGGCAAAAAAAAAAATAAAATAAAATAAAATAAAATAAAAAAAATTCGATAGTACTGAATACATAAATACCATCGAATCTTTCATATCATTCATAAACAGATCCCTTTACAGCAACATCATTAATAATATGACTTCTATGAAAGGCCTAAAAAAAGGGGGGCAAAGTACACGATTACGTCTCACTAATATTTTCAGGCAATACACGAAATACTATTTTAAAAGCGGACATCTCTTCTAAATACAGTCATATCTAAATACAGCAGAGAAATCATAAATAACAATTTAAAATATACGACTGCAGCCTGACTGACTGACTCCAAGCTTTGTAAAATGCACTGTGGTATAAAATCACATCGAGAGAAGAGCACCAAGTGTTGTATCCAGGAAACAAAATGTAAGACCCTATAACATGGAGTGTGAAATAAGGGTCCTGTCTGTTATAGTAGGGGTAGTGGAATAGGAGCTCTAAAATAGGTAGCGTGAAATAGGGTTTCTGTCTGCCATAACGTAATGGGACAAAAGTTCCTACCTCTTAACTAAACCTGAAACCGGGATCGTAAAAGGAGATTTCGTAAGGAAAACTCTACATGGAAGAGATTGTTTAATACGGTTTTCCACCTATAAACTGTGTTTAAAATACAGGGCCCCAGCATAGAGAGATTATATTGAGAGCTTCCTGTATGAAACCTATATTTTACCTACGGACTGAGTAATAAGATCCAATAATACGGGTCATTAAATATGCTTTTTTCTAAAAACTACACTTAAAAATATATTTCACAAGACTGACACTGAAGGTCATTATATGCGTATGCCTACAATGCTAGACTACTCCAATAAATTTCACACGTACATAATATATATTTACCGAAATTTACCTTAACCCTCTAAATGCCGTATTTGGCACGATGTAAGTCAAGCTTTCATATGTAACTTATCACGACGCTTCACTTTTAATATCTAACTTTCCACATCAATACTTACCTAACTTATCACAACATTTCACTTTTAATATGTAACTTATCACATTTCACTTTTAACATCTAACTTATCACAACAACTTCACTTACAACTATAAGCGTTCCTGATTGACGTGAAATATCAAAATACTAACTACATGAGTTAATCGTTTTCATAAATTTATTAACATTTAACGGTAATCTTTTGAAGTTTACCTTTGCTCTAGGGCAGGGCCGTCCAACCCCACGCCCGTGGGCCAAAACAAAAGTGGCCCGTTTGATTTTCAAAGTGGCCTGCTAGAGAAAAATACAAAAATAATTTCTCTTTTTTTCATAAAAATTAGATTTGGTTTGATTGAAAAGAAACATTGTTGCAAAATCAATAAAAACAAAAAATATTATATATATATATATATATATATATATATATATATATATATATATATATATATATATATATATATATATATATATATATATATATATACACACACACACACACACACACACAAACAGGTGGCCCGCATGACTTTTTGATTTTTCAAGAATGGCCCTCAAGCTAAACTACTTGGACGGCCCTACTCTAGGGTAATCTCACCACGATTACATCTTTCAAAGGTCTAATTTACAAAGGTATTTTTACTTCCAAAAACCAAATCTAATGTCAACGGAGCTTTAAATCGAACTATATGGTAATATCTCTGGTAAAAAATATGTAATATATCAAGTAGTTAAAATTTGAATTTCAACTTTCTGTTGCGAACAAGGTGAAGTTAGACATATCCTCTAAAATGAATGTTTTCTTGTTGTGATTCAACAGCTTTCTAATTATTTAAATGGAAAGAAAGAAAGGCGGGGACACCATGTAGTACTACTACTTCTATAACCCTGAAAACCACTGTGCTTTGTCTACAATTGTAGTATTAATATAGTTTTCCCCCACTAACTTTCTTTCTACGGCCGAGAAAACCTATATTCTGGTCTTACAGCAAATACTATTCCTTTAATAGGTCTTTAATTTATACAAAGCTAACTCTAACGAAGTTTCTAACCCTCCAAGGAACCACCGACAAGAGTATACTTGAGGGCATGAATATACCTGTAGGACAAAGTATACTGGTAAGACCTCGAACACCGCCGCCCCTCACTATCTAGGAAATCGTAGGTGTAAGTATTTTCGCTCGTGTATTCAGACTCGTGTTTATAGTCGCCTACGGAGTCCCTCAGGGCCGACGGCTTCAGACTCCACGACCTGCGAAGTGGAGGACGAGCCGCTACCAGAGGGTAGAAATGCGAGGTCTTCCTCGGGCATGTGTTTACAGAGCGCCTGTGAATGGGAGATCGACATCGAACGACGGCAATGCTCGACGCTGGGTTGGGGACGTCCCTAAGCGTGTCCACATACGAGGGGAATGATGAGGGATTTGCTGATGTTGACAGTGAAGATGATAATGAGGATGATGAGAGCGAGGGGAAGTACGGATTGGTAAACATTCTCACGAAGGACAAAGGGTTAAAGGTAGGTGGGTCCACGGCTCCCGAGGGGGGGATCCCGCCAAATAAGCCCGTGACAATTGCACCCGACGAGGAAGAGATGGGGGACGTCGAAGTGGCACCCGTTAGCATAAAATTGATGGCAGAACGCGAGGTTAAATCAGGCCCCGATAGGGGAAAGGCCGCTAATGACTGAGGATTATGACTGCGAATGAACGTAGCGATGTCTCTCGCCGTGGGCAAGTCAGTCGTGACTGAAGACTGAGATACTCTCGAGGAACCGTGTGAAAGCCCTGAAAAGACTGACCTCACTAAGCCTGAGCCAGGCGTGGCCATTTCATAATCAAGAGCTGCTGCCTGACTGACAAAGGAACTGCAACAAGGCACAAAAGAATCGCTGCTACTTGGAATGATACTTTCGAGGGGAATCGAGCGCCCAAGGGGCAGCTCCCGTTCGACGGGCACAGCTAAGGGTGTCAGGGGTCTATTTCCGGGCACGGAGGCGTCATCTGGGTTCCCACGAGCGGAGACGAGTTCACTACTAGTCGAGGGTACCGGCGCAGGAGCTAAATGATCAGAGTCATCCAAAGGTGCCTCTTCATCAGCCAAGGGCGTTAATGGGGAGGCTGAGGGAACACCCGAAGGAGACTCAACAGGAGGGGAAGCAGACCGCTGCATATCGTCCGACGCCAGAGTACCAGGTGATGCCTCCAACCGCTGGGGGGCGCTCGGAACACGCGAACCCTCAAAACGAGACAGGGGTCCCGGCAATTCTGAATCTTTTAACACTTGAGAGCCGCTGGGACGCGAGGTGCCATCGGTAATCGATGATCTAACAAGCACGGAGGTGCTCGGATATTCATCTTGGGTTTGAACGGCTTCGCTCGGCGGCACCGATGTGCCTTCTTCGGTGTCGTTATTAGACGACATGGCCTCTTCAAGGTAAGAGAAGATAATAAACAGCAGTTAATAAGTTGATCAACTCAGAAAAGCTAACCGCAAAGGACTTATTCTTGCACAATAATACAATTCAATCCAGTTTTCATGCCGTAAAGTAAGAACTAGTTCCTACCAGTATCAAGATTACCTATAACATGTTATTCTATCAAACTCAGTTGCACTGCCACAAAGTTTCAACTGAAGACAGCGAACAAGATGAAAACAGTGCAACGAAAATGAAAATATTCAAACATACAAGATTGCGTGCAACCATGTACATCCAAATTCACGTGCATAAACAATCAAGAACATTACATTCACAGAAGACGAATGAAACTTACAACAGAAACAAAAATAAAAAGTATACATGAAAAAGTCTTAGGGAAGATCACTAAACGAACACTAAACACGACACAGGGGAAAAAGAGTAAAGGGTAAACTTTATATAAATAAACGAAGGAAGGCGGTTGAGGAGAGAAGAACGAGGAATGAGGAGACCAGCAGAACGTTTCCTAATGAGATGACCGAGAGAGAGAACATATCAATATCACTTCTCTTTTTTTTTTTTTTTTTTTTTTTGGAAATGTCTATACAACACACAGCTGTCACTCTCTATTTATTTATTTATTAATTTTTCTAGCATCCCCTGGTCGACGTACCTGGATGTGCGGGGCTGGTGCAGGAAGGGCAGGACATCACCATCATCCTAATCATTTCCTTGTGCTCCTCCCCGCTGCTTCCCATCAGGAAGGTCTTGGGTACGCTACTCATGCTGGCGGTGTCGACGAAGGAATGCAGACAAGACAGATACTGCAGTAGGATGCGGGGATCCTCTTTCTATGTGTGTATAGGATGCGAGGGTGATCCTTTCTTTGGTGCAAAGCTCGAAAAGGAAGGTGGACAGGATGTTTATGGGCTTTCGATGGTGGGTAGTGTAAGGATGATTAAGAGCTGCTCGAAGATCTGTTTTGGATTGATTAGAAAGGAGTTGGTCAACGAGGTCGATCACCTCCCTTCGGTGCTGGGGTAGCCGTGTGAGTTACTACCTGGAGGAGGTCCTCTAAAGTGGTGATAATAATAATGGTGGTGGTGGCACTAGAATGGTTGTGGTTGTGGTTGTGGTGGTGTTACTTGCAGGTGCTGCTACCACTACCATACAGTAGGATTTTGGGGGGGGAGGATTACAAAATGAAAGGATACTCTTTCTAGCGGTCCAGTTTTCAGAAAACTCGGCAAAAGTCCATCAACTACAACGCTACTTTAACATTTTTTTTTCCATGAATTTTTTCCCCCCGCGCTGCGTTATATATTTTTTTATTTTTCCTTTCACTATGCAACAGTAATTGCCATGCACCAATCAGCAACACGCAGGTAACTTACACCTGTATCTCCGGATGATGGAGGTAAACATGATACAACGGAAGGGTCATTTGTTCACGGACATTATTCAGAGTGGAGCCGCACACGCTTCAGGCCGCCACCGTATCAATTAAACACTCGATTCCAACGACCATCTTCAAGCTCAAAGGTCATGCTCGTCGAGGAAGGAGAGTTGCTTTGCCTATATATATATAAATCTCGATTTTTAATGCCAGCTTAAGTGTTCTTTCCAGGTTTAAACTATAAGAAACATTTGATGGAAGTTACACACATATCAACGTTATTCTTTCACCTGGGTGTTGCTCTGTTTGGTTTCAAAGGAATTCACATCTTTTCAACGATTCTGTTATCACACTTCCATTGAATCACCTTTTTCATATGATAACGTGCCACATGGGCCTATTTTCAAGGAAAAGAGTCTTCATTTCATTTCTCTGCAAGGGAAAATCAAAGTTGCACATGATGACAAGTGTTATTCATTTCAATCCAAAGGTAATACAAATCCCCCAAAATAATTCAGTCACAAGGTCCGTTACGTAAAAATGCTTAACTAAATAAAACGATTCACTTCAAAAATAACAAGAAAATCATGTAAAAACTATTAAATCTGATGCATCAACGACAGAACAGTTCTCATAATCCCAAATTAAAATCACAGGAACCCATTTACCAAACCACGCAAAATCCCTCCACGAAAAAAAAATCATAGTTTTCACTTATAAACGCAACTTCTAATCCAACACCCCAAAAAAAAAAAAAGGCTGCGAGAATCTCTTGGATGTCTGTCCATCTTGACCAGAGAAAAAAAGGCGAAACCTGTTCGAGACGCGATAACCAAAACTCGCCAGCTGGGGATCGTATCGATGTCTGCGAGACACACCACGCGTCAGAGTGGAGGCGCACCATTCGTGTGCGTAGGTTGGAATGTGAAAGAAACATCACCCATTAAGGGAACATAAACCAAGGCAATAATGAAAGCGCGTGGTTAAAATCTATCGCGGTGTAATAACAGTGCTTATCACGGACAAGGTGGTTTCAGCCGGCTATCATCTGTCGTTACCTATTGACATCTTCGATTAAACTAGCAGTTTTAATTTCCCATACATACATACATACATACATACATACATATATTTACAAGCCCTAGAATAAATACCGGAAAACTGCCTGGAATAAATTACAGGAAAACACAGGTGAAGTTTTTGATGGAAAATAAATACTCAAGAACATAAAATCTCAACTTAAAATTATCTTCACCCAAAAAACAACATAATATTAATTATTTAAAAAACGAGTTCAGGTGTCATAAACAGAGAGAGAGAGAGAGAGAGAGAGAGAGAGAGAGAGAGAGAGAGAGAGAGAGAGAGAGAGAGAGCGTTAAACCTTGCTCCACACACTAGTATAATCTGACTAAGTTAAACACGGCGGGCAAATACCTTAGAGTTTACCGCATGATGATCGACACGCTTCAAAAGCCTCGATCCTAACACTGAGACGCATATGCCATTGGCATAGCTTTTACTATTCAATAATTCGAGCTTGACGGCAACTATCCATTCATCTTTACGTTTATAAAACGCAACAACGTTCCCTTGTTATAAAAAAGAAAAAATTAAAAAATTCAGGATTCCAACTTAAAAATTCTTTATAGTCTACCGAATCTGTCAGCCTGATAACAACTGCATTTCCCGAATCGTGACTTATACTTTTCATGTGTGTGTGTATACTGTATGTATGTATGTATGTATGTATGTATGTATATATGTATATATATATATATACTGTATATGTATGTGTATACATAAACAGTGTATCTACAGTGGTCGTATAGCCTACACAAATTATGGAGAGAGAGAGAGAGAGAGAGAGAGAGAGAGAGAGAGAGAGAGAGAGAGAGAGAGAACATGGGCTGTGTGCAGACACGTACATACACTATATAAAAGGTCACAAAATCGTACAGAAACTTGTGTCTCTCTGAGACACACACACACATATGTGTCTCTATATGTGTGTATATATATATATATATATATATATATATATACATATATATATACATATAATATACATATATATATATATATATATATATATATATATATATATATATATATATATATATATATATATATATATATATATATATATATATATATATGTGTGTGTGTGTGTGTGTGTGTGTGTGTGTGTGAGAGAGAGAGAGAGAGAGAGAGAGAGAGAGAGAGTGACTCTGGCCCCAATACCAGGGTAAATCAACTTGAAAGTGGCTTGCCTTACAAGAGGAAAAAAAAAAGGGCGGGGGGAGGGAACCGCTATAGATATGGCAATGTTGTCTCTGGCGCCACAGGCGGGTGTGGTGCCGGCAAAAAAAAGAGACACGAGTAAAGGAGAACTCAAAAGGAGAGACAAGACGAAAGATGAGAAGAAAGAACTGAGGAGTTCCAAAAGCAAGTCCTGTCTGTTCTTGTAGCTAGATCTTGAGTGTGTATCTAGCCAGTGTCAATGGTAAAGGAATAATAATAATAATAATAATAATAATAATAATAATAATAATGGCAAAATGAAGATAGTTGTAACTCCAAATTGTACATGACAATGGTATTGTCTTCCTTTATTTTTCCAAAATATAATGAGGATTAAAACACAAATATAAAAGCTTTTACAGAAGTTCTTAGTTGCCATTTTGCTTATACATATATGTCTGTGTGTATATATATATATGTGTATATATATATATATATAGATAAATATACATACATGTATATATATGTATATATGAATACTACTAATTAACAAGGACAGAAATACATAAAATAACGCCTAAAATATACAGCACTTTGGGCATTTAGAACCCGTACTCTAGAGTTACAATTCCTGAGCCTGGCAGATTGTGTGAAATTTGACCTTTCAAATATTTAATTAACAAAATAGTAAGGATATAACGACTTCCTTATTTCTCTATTATTTCAGTTTAGATTCTAAAAATCGTAAGGGAAGTCACCGAAGAAATTCCCTTCTCGAAGTGGGATTCAAACCCATGGTGGCTTCTCCTCCCCTAAATGGAACTCAAACCAAACCTAGTTGAAGATTATTTGATTTCCTTTAGTCGGCATCTGAAATTTCGTCTCCTAATCTTTCAAGCTTAATATTCTTATTTTTTTCTATTTTAACTTTAAATAGAATATGACTTAATGACTTAACAGTAAAACATGAGGAGAAATATCAATACAAAACCCCTACGAAAAATTATCCTATATCAGTTACGACGCAGCTCTCCTAACTTATTTAAATCAATAGAAGCTATATTCCTCAATGTTACGGCGACAATTGAGCACAACTAATAAACACAAAATAACTGTGCAATACGTCAGAGCCGACAGTTTCATGCAGTGAGACTAAATGATATCACTAAAAATAACTCGTTCATTTTCTTTTCACGGACTCCTACCAGGCTGAAATTATATTACCCCGGCTTCACAATGATAAAAGGTCACACTGCCGCCACACAGACGAACGAAAGGTCGAACAAAGGTACGTTTTCTTACGGTGTACCAAGAGAGTTGGGTCGGACCATTCCTCAGATAAGACCTACCTGGAAATTACTCTGGGTTATCACAGGTATGAGATCGAACGAAAGAAGGCCTAGTCTCTCCGTCAAGCCCAAATAATAGCTTCAGGCTAATTTAAATATGACTTAGATCGAACAGACGTACTCCTTATGTCAATACAAACCATCTCTCTGGGCTACTCAAGTATTAATTAGATCGGCCCAAGGTCTTCTGTGGGTAAAACCTATAGTCAAGGGGAACAATGTACACCTCTTCAGGTCGAACGATGTAGAACCCATATATTCATAAGGTTGAAAGAACCCACATATTCTTGAGGTCGAACAAAGTGGACACACACACTCTTAGGGTCGAACAATGTAGAACCCATAGAGTCACAAGGCAGGAAAAAGAACCCGCATATTCTTGAGGTCGACCAAAGTGGACTAACACTCTTAGGTCGAACAATGTAGAACCCATTGAGTCATATGGCAAGAAAAAAGAACCCACATATTCTTGAGGTCGACGAAAGTGGAACCTATACATTCCTAAGTTCAAACAATGTACAGTAGAATTCACATGTTCTTAAGGTCGAGCAAAATTACTCCTTATAGCAGGGTGACGGCAGATATAAATGCCTTATGAAATGAATTGAATTGAATATAGAATTTAGGCCAAAGGCCAAGCACTGGGACCTATGAGACCTATGAGGTCATTCAGCGCTGAAACGGATATTGACAGTAAAAGGTTTGAAAGGTGTAACAGGAAGAAAACCTCGCAACTGCACTATGAATCAACTGTTAGGAGAGGGTGGAAAGTCACATGGAAGAAAGAGAATATGAAAGGAGATACGGTAAAAGAAACGAAAGGGGGTTGCAGCTAGGGGCCGAAGGGACGCTGTAAAGAACCTTAAGCACTGCCTAAAGTAAACGCCTTGTGTCCAAGCAAGATCTTACTTGGGGGACCTCAAGGTATTTTGGAGAGACCAAAGACTTCTGTATGTTGAACCCAGTTATTCCTTAACGTACAAAAGGAATTTATTTGGCTGAACCAAGACATTAGCAATCTGATGGACGAATCTGAGATAATCTACATAAAAAATATACAATGAGATAGACTGTTTTCTTACATGTTAGAAAACACAACAATTAGAATCAGAGGTTAGCCTCCGGATAAAGCAGGTTATATATATATATATATATATATATATATATATATATATATATATATATATATATATATATATATATATATATATAATGTGTGTGTGTGTGATGAATGAGAGAGAGAGAGAGAGAGAGAGAGAGAGAGAGAGAGAGAGAGAGAGAGAGAGAGAGAGAGAATTGAAATAGTAACATGTAAAGGGATATTCCTTTATACTAAAAAGGTCTGGAAAATGGAAAGGCAATGTGGGTGGAAAAAAGGAAACTGGGATAAAAGGGGCGAGAGGGGTAAGGAGAGGAGGGAAGGGACAAGGGAGGGGGTAAGAAAACAAAGAGGAGTGGAGGGATTGGAGAGGATGGGAATATGACACACGAGGATTAAAGGAGGAGGAGGAGGAGGAGAGGGAGTGAGGATCCTGAAAAGACTGTTAATAGGAGCGGGACCTCCCGAGGGCGTTTCTACGAACGGGAGCGTAAACATGATTATTCGAGGAGGAGGAGGAGGAGGAGGAGGAGGAGGAGGGAGGAGGAGGAGGAGGAGAGAGGAGGAGGATATGAGACAATCTGAGAAAGAGAGAGAGAGAGAGAGAGAGAGAGTGAGAGGAGAGAGAGAGAGAGAGAAGAGTGTGTACACACGTGCATATATATACTATGTAATATAAAAGGTCACTAAAAATGTACTGAAACTCCTCTCTCTTCTCTCTCTCTCTCTCTCATATATATCTTATATATATATATATATATATATATATATATATATATATATATATATATATATATATATATACTGTAGTGTGTATATATATGAGTGAGAGAGAGAGAGAGAGAGAGAGAGAGAGAGAGAGAGAGAGAGAGAGAGAGAGAGAGAGAGAGAGAGAAGGGTGGCAGCACTTATTTTGGAGCTAATACTTTTTACAAAAATAAAAATTGGCAGCCCAACAAAAAGCCCATCAATCATTTCATTTTGAAAACATTCGATTTTATTAACAGCGAGATGAACGTCATCACCATTTACCCAATAATGTTCTATGCCCACCCCCGCCCCCCTCTCTCTTCCCTTCCCACCGTTACATGTGCCTTTAAAAACCTTTTGGCATATTAAAAGCGCCCTCTCACCCCCTTCCATACCTCCTTTCTGCTTGCCTTTTTGACCTTCCGTATTTTGTCTAATAGCACTTTCTACCCCCTCTCTCACTCCATACATATATACATACGTATGTTCATACATACATACATAAACAAATGTGTAATTATACAAGCAAAGACATACAAATGTGAGAGTAGTTATGGTCGAGTAGTATAAGCGAAGAGAAATATATAAATAAAAGTATAGATACATGAATGTACAGACCATCATATCCCTTTGGAATAATCCACAATTTCCTACAAAGAACATATGTATGGATTTATATATATTAATATTACATATATCTATATATATATATATATGTATGTATATATATATATATATATATATATATATATGGTATATACACACACACACACACACACACACATATATATATATATATATATATATATATATATATATATATATATATATATATATATATATATATATACGAGACTTTGTATATTATATATATATATATATATATATATATATATATATATATATATATATATATATAATCAACACAATCAATCATAATCATGTGTGGAACAGAAATAAATTCTCTGATTCACATCAAGATCGAACCAGGTCTTCAATTGAAAGGCAAGGGCCCTGCCCACTAGGGGCCATACATGTTCCACCTTCTTTTTTATGACTTGAAAGACCTGTCTGATCCAGTTGTAAGTCATAAATTTCTTTATATATATTATATATATATAGTTATATATATATATATATATATATATATATATATATATATATATATATATATATATATATATATATATATACATATATATATTAAAATAATGCAACATGTCAATACATTTAATTTTCCGCTGGATAACTTGGATAGTCTGCTTATGAACTACATTTAACTACCACAAAATTTATACCACGATAATGCAGGCAAAATAAAATACATCCCATAAAAATACAATGAAGTGGTAAAACTCAACTGAAATACTGTTTTCATTCTTGGCAGGACAGGAACACTCTATCGAATAAAACATCACGCCTTTTTAATTCGTACATTTAAGCTTTTGAAATTGCGTCGTTGTCAATTGCTGGTATAAGAGAAGTGATCTTCCCAGGAGGAAAAGAAATTTTTAAATTACTTAAGTCAAAACAGAACAAGAAAAAACAATATCAAAATAATTCCACTTAAGAACATCATGAGATAACCTTGGCACTACACGGACATCTGTTCAAAACGATTACAGTCAGCTCTAGGAACAAGAGCCCCGTGATGGCATAAGGCCTGTGTCATTCGCCTATGAAAACTACCACTAATTCAACAGGAATCCAGCCACCGCAGGAGGAATGCACAACTCGTGTTTTTATCTGCCTCACTTCCCATGTTAGCTTGATCTCTATTGATATGACGTCATTAGTGTTTATACGGTTCCAGTGGCACCCGACTAAAAATATAGATCTTCCAGTCTCCATGTTCAGAATTTCACCCCCACCCCCGCCTCTCTTCTTCTTTCTTCTTTCTCTTCTTTCTCTCTCTCAGAGCAGTTCAATCTCTTCCTCTCAGAGCATCCATTCTAGTTCTTTAAGACATATACATTCTGCACACATACATACATACATACATACATATATATACGTACATACATACACACATATTCATACATATGTGTTTATGTTGGGAGGTAGGTATGTATGTATGTATGATTGTGTATGTATGTATGTATGTATGTAAATATAAGGAGACCAGTAACTCCATCACCATTCGAGGCCCTTCGAGAGAGCAACCCTTACCCAGCCTCCCAGCATCAAGCATCCGATATCAGGCAACGTAAGAGACATGAACACTATGAACTCAATTTCATGGAAATACGTAGACATACTAAGCATTAATACCGATAGAAATATTCACCTACTAAGTGTTGGGGGTTAAGAAATGCAGTTTACTTTATAGTGTATAGCGGGGAGAGAGAGAGAGAGAGAGAGAGAGAGAGAGAGAGAGAGAGAGAGAGAGAGAGAGAGAAACATACATCTATAACAATATTCCCTAGGGCTCCCGTCTGGCAATCAGCTGTTTGTGTACATGTATGCATGTATGTATGTACGTATGTATGTATGCATGTGTATATATAAGAGAGAGAGAGAGAGAGAGAGAGAGAGAGAGAGAGAGAGAGAGAGAGAGACCTATAACAATATTCCCAAAGGCTTCCGTCTGGCAATCAGCTGTGTTTGTGTGTATGTATGCACGTATGTATGTATGTGAGAGAGAGAGAGAGAGAGAGAGAGAGAGAGAGAGAGAGAGAGAGAGAGAGAGAGAGACATACACCCATAACAATATTCCCTACGGCTCCCGTCTGGCAATCAGCTGTGTTTGTGTGTATGTATGTATGTATAAAAGAGAGAGAGAGAGAGAGAGAGAGAGAGAGAGAGAGAGAGAGAGAGAGAGAGAGAGAGAGAGAGAGAAACATACACCTATAATATATTCCAAAGGCTTCTGTCTGGCAATCAATGTGTTTGTGTATGTATGTATGTATAAATTTAGAGAGGAGAGAGAGAGAGAGAGAGAGAGAGAGAGAGAGAGAGAGAGAGAAACATACACCTATAACACTCAATATTCCAATCTACGTATGTATGTATTTGGTATGAGAGAGAGAGAGAGAGAGGAGAGAGAGAGAGAGCTTCCTGTCTGGCAATCAGCTGTGTTTGTGTGTATACGTATGTATGAGCGCTCTTCTCCCTTACAGCCACCCCTACTTACTCCTTCTCCCCCCATCCCTCATCCACCCCCCCACCTTCCTCAGACTCCATCCAATCCCAATGCACCCCTTCCATTACCTTCCCCCACCCATAACCATACCCTCCCATCACAACTACCCATCTTTCCTGATCAATACTTCAGAGCACTGTCCCCTGCCTGCCTTCCCCTCCCCGACAATCGCCCAGCTACTCACAAGCCCACCCATTCTAGCACACACGTTTTCCTTCCTCCTCTCTCCTCCTCCTCCCGCCCACCCACCTAAAAATCCCACACACTCTCGACTTCCCAATGATGATAGTAGTAGTAGTAGTAGTAGTAGTAGTAGTAGTAATAGCTCAGAATATCTCCACTGGCCATCTTAACTTTCACATAAAATTACTCAATTACCAAATTTCTCTAGACTGTAATAGTAGACGTAGAAGTACAACTACATTGCAATACAGCAGTACATCATAATTACCCTTCCCCTTCCCTCAAACACACACACACACACTCACACCCACACGCACAAAATAAATGCATTCTACTACATAACCTGAGATATATTTTTCCGCTTCATTCAATAATGCTAGGTCAGTAGCTTAGTAGCAACAGTAGATCTGGCCATCTTTCCCTTAAATCGAAGTACCTTAGTAAAAAATAATGTTACCAACATTCCAACGCTTCCATTTACTTTAACAGTCACCGAAATACATTAGTAAAAACAATGTTACCAACATCCCAAAGCTTCCACTTTTACTGTAACGAAGTCACTATCAATGTAGGTGACAGTGACAGTTCGAAGGATTATAATGTTATGATGTTACAACAATCACCAGCTACAACTACAACCCCATAAGCGACATCTTAACAAAAGTCAGCAACAATAACTACAAAAGTATTATTATTGTTATAATTTCAAGCTAAAAATGAAGCTATGGCATCAGCTATTAAAAGAAAATATAAGTAGCGAATATCAGATATACGTCAACTTCCCCTAGCCAGCGATACTTTTTCAACAGTTGATAAAGTAAACACAAAACATAAACAAATTTTGACGGGGAACCGATAGGCCTAAATTTACTGTTGAGAGGAAGCCTGGAGAGACTGGGCCACATAATCACAAGGACACCCCCAAGGCATGCCAGATTTCAATATACATTGTCAACAACCTTTATATATACAGTATATATATATATAGAGAGAGAGAGAGAGAGAGAGAGAGAGAGAGAGAGAGAGAGAGAGAGAGAGAGAGAGAGAGAGTCACTGTAGCTATTACAAAGTATATATTTGGAAAAAGTGGCCAGTGGATTCTATGAATATATTTTTGCAATAAACGCTTAAAAACTATGGAGAGAGAGAGAGAGAGAGAGAGAGAGAGAGAGAGAGAGAGAGAGAGAGAGAGTGAGTCACTGTAGCTATTACAAAGTATATCCTTGGAAAAAAAAAGTGGCAAGTGGATTCTATGAATATATTTTTGTCTTGAGCAATTAACGCTTAAACACTATGCTACGATGATGAGAGAGAGAGAGAGAGAGAGAGAGAGAGAGAGAGAGAGAGAGAGAGAGAGAGAGAGAGTGTCAGAGAGTCATACAAGCAGTATATAATTGAAAAAAAGTGGCAAGGGATTCTATGAATATATTTTTGTCTTAAGCAATAACGCTTAAACACTATGCTACGATGGAGAGAGAGAGAGAGAGAGAGAGAGAGAGAGAGAGAGAGAGAGAGAGAGAGAGAGAGAGAGAGAGAGAGAGAGATAGTCAATGTAGCTATTACAAAGTGTATACCTAGAAAGAAATAACAAGTGGATTCTATGAATATTTTTGTCTTAAGCAACAAACGCTTCAACACTATGCTGCGATGAAGAGAGAGAGAGAGAGAGAGAGAGAGAGAGAGAGAGAGAGAGAGAGAGAGAGAGAGAGAGAGAGAGAGAGAGAGAGAAATTCTCTAGACTCTACCCTAGTGACTGAGATTGGAGAATAGAGTCGAATAAATATAGGAAAATTATTCATGACAAACGTAAGGATGCAAGGTTTGGCAGACAATAATTGGTTTTTATGCCAACAGCGAAGCATTTGTTAGAATACAGAATATGCAAGTGGGAGAATGAGTAGTTCAGCATGAAAGTAGGTCTAAAATGTGCATTATGTGTCTGAGGCTTTTCAAATAGTAGTAGTAGTAGTATTAGTAGTAATAACAATATTAATAATAATAAATTATTTATTTTACAATTCATAATAATGACGATAATAAAAATTTGAAACGATTAATAATAATAATAATAATAATAATAATAATAATAATAATAATAATAATAATAATAATAATAATAATAATGTTATTCTGCACTGCATAAAAACCACGATGATAAAAAAATTCTTGAAAAGATTAAATCATCATTACCAAGAAAGTCAGAAAGTCACAAACATATTGAAAGTTACAATTTCTGATTAAGAATAACGTCAGCGAGAGTAACAAACAAACAAACAAACAAACACACAACAGTAACAAACACTAGGGGGAAAATCTATTAACGAAAAAGGCATGACTGCCGTTCCGCACGTAACGAAAGCGCTGTGTATATTTTATCCCGATGCCTTAAATTCCCCGACTTATTTCTATTTGCTTGTTGATTTGTGTACTTTCACTATTCGTCTGTTCCTTAGGACTGATTTTGTTTCGTGTTTGGTAATCTATTAAAAGGAAGATTATTGCATATGGTAATCGTTGATTTGTTTGTTATCATTTTTCCTTTACACTTGTATTTTATTTTTCGTCTCTTCTTTGGGACCAATTTATTTTGGTTGGTGTTCAAGTGAAATGAAGATTATTTCATATGTTACTAGATTTTCTTGGCTTATTCACTATAAATTATTCATATCATTAATCTTTAATAATAATAATAATAATAATAATAATGCACTGTAAGCAGGGTTATCTTAACATCAATAATAATAATAATAATAATAATAATAATAATAATAATAATAATAATAATAATAATAATAATAATGCAAACTATTTCAAATTTTGAATAACTTTCATTTTTAGGTATATCAGCTTCGCCTTCGTGCATAAATTTTTAGCGCAACTCATTCCGGTTTAATCTCTTATCTGGAAATATTTTTTACCCGCCTAATTACCTTTCGCATCAATCCCACAAGCAACAAATTAATGCCATTGCAAAAGCACTAAGCCATAAAAGGAATTATTTCATAATTTAAATTACGTTTTCCAATTATTTCTTATTTTGTATATGTTTTATCCTTTACAGGAAATGGGTTCGGGAAATGAGATCCTTCTGCTCATTGGGGAATGAAATCCTTCTGCTCATTGGGAAATGAGATCCTTCTGCTCACTGGGAAATGAGATCCTTCTGCTCATTGGGGAATGAAATCCTACTGCTCATTGGGAAATGAAATCCTTCTGCTCATTGGGGAATGAAATCCTTCTGCTCATTGGAAAATGAAATCCTACTGCTCATTGGGAAATGAAATCCTTCTGCTCACGGGGAAATGAGATCCTTCTGCTCACTGGGAAATGAGATCCTTCTGCTCATTGGGGAATGAAATCCTACTGCTCATTGGGAAATGAAATCCTTCTGCTCATTGGGGAATGAAATCCTTCTGCTCATTGGAAAATGAAATCCTACTGCTCATTGAGAAATGAAATCCTTCTGCTCATTGGGGAATGAAATCCTTCTGCTCATTGGAAAATGAAATCCTACTGCTCATTGGGAAATGAAATCCTTCTGCTCACTGGGAAATGAGATCCTTCTGCTCACTGGGAAATGAGATCCTTCTGCTCATTGGGGAATGAAATCCTACTGCTCATTGGGAAATGAAATCCTTCTGCTCATTGGGGATTGAAATCCTTCTGCTCATTGGAAAATGAAATCCTACTGCTCATTGGGAAATGAAATCCTACTGCTCACTGGGGAATGAAATCCTTCTGTTCATTAGCAAAGGTTTTTGGGATGAGTCTGCTTGCCCTATACCCACGATTCACAAATGAACTTTAGGGGTTCATATGCCAACGGCATCTGGCTTTCCTCGTCAGTCAGCTATCCGGGTAGTGTTGATAGTTGCCGATTTAACAAAAAAAGGGGGAGGGGAAGCCCTTGGAGAGAGAGAGAGAGAGAGAGAGAGAGAGAGAGAGAGAGAGATATTAGCATAAATAATCATTACAATTCGGCCCTAACCTTTACGAAACTACCTTTACCCTAAACTGAAAGGAAGGACAGACACTTATGGCCAAGGACAATATATGACGTTTACTCGAGAACTTTCCTTGCCTCGTACGGATATAAAACAAACAGACGAAAACAGGAAAGAACAGATAAGATAAAACTCATAAATAAATAAAAAAAGATGAAAAGGAAACACCAACTTATAAGATGACATAACAGGAACAACAAAATACATAAATACAAAAATAAAAATACAGCGAGATAAGACATCACTTCTAACAGTAAATACAAAAATATATAAACCTTGGAAAAGAAGAACGAAGTACTATAAATAAACGATCAACCATAGAGAAGCATTACAAAAAATAATAATAATACAAGTATCATACGTAATCATTCACAAAATAAACGCAATGATAATCAAGAAATCATTGAAGAATAAACAGACAAATTTGAGGAACAAACAGATTTTGAGAACACGAGTCCTTGACGGTGTAAGAAAGCCTTAATCTCACAACAACAAAAAGTCAAGTGAAGCCAAAAAATTTCCATCTGTTCCTACTGCTACGAAGCCACGTGACTCTTTGTAAGATGTGGTTTTAACATATTCTCTGTTGACGCTAGCTATGCAATTCTATAATTATATGTGTCTAGTTTAACTTACTGCATATATGCATACTATACAAAATTTAATAATAATAATAATAATAATAATAATAATAATAATAATAATAATAATAATAATAATCATTGTCGTCGTCATCAACATCTTGCATTCGCTCAGCATTATGAGAAGCTACTTATAATATGAAGTAATGAAACGAATTGACAAACGAAAGCCAATCGTAAAAGAAATAAACTAAACAACAAAATGCATAAAACAATTACACTGAAAACAAACTGAACATTAAAAAAAAAGTTAAAGCTATTATTTTAAACCAATGAATACTCTAAACCACCTATTACAGATGAAAATCACATTCATAAACAATACACTGCAGCAGAGAACCAAATCACATTTGTAAACAATACACGGCAACAGAAAACCAATCATAAAAAAAATATTAACCGTGAAAATATATATCTAAAGTAAAATACAAATAAACAAAAACAAAAAAAATTATGCAAATCCCTACAACACTATCTCCTCCCCATCGCCGATACGAACCAAAGACAGCAATTACCGTTTTTATCCCTATCAGCACGAGCCGCAGCTCTTGTCTCTAGTCTAATTACGGGGTTTTGTTTGAATGGCCCTTCGAGCCATTAATTAAAGGGCCCCGTGCCCTCAATGGCCACTCGAAAAGAAACGGGCCAGACGCCATATTGGGAGACAAGAACACAATGCGGTCCCATGTCGCAATGAACGAGGAGACACAGATGGGGGAAGAATTGGGTGATTCAGGGAGACGGATTTTTTGCGCCTTTTAAGGTGATTAGAGTTTTTGAATCTCTGAATGAATGAATGAATGAATGAAGGTGTGTGTCTGTATATATGTATGTAGAATTGGGCGATTCAGGGAGACGGATTCTTTGTTTCATTTAAGGTGATTAGTAGTTTTTGAATCTTTGAATGAATGAATAAGAGAATGATGGGGTGTGTGTGTGTCAAATCATGATAGCTTGTTGAGTTCGAGTAAAGTACCTAAATACTTAACAATGATATCCATGATAACTTCCTTTTGACAGATACCCAGGACAGTTTGAAGCAGCTGTGCTCGAGAGAGAGAGAGAGAGAGAGAGAGAGAGAGAGAGAGAGAGAGAGAGAGAGAGAGAGAATTCTCTCAGGTGTCTTGACAGATCACGCCAATGTTTTGTTTGGCAGGCTTCACTACTACGAATTAAGAGGAGGGCAGTTCTAGCAGGTTTAAAATAAACAGCAGATTTTCATGTCAGGTTTCATCTCCAGTTATCCTTTCTTCTCCTCTTCGTCGGCGCTTGGACTTTGTGAAGATGCGGTAGAGGAAAAGGGACACTGACGTTATGGCACCAAAGAAATTCCTAAAACCGTTTAGCGACTCTTATCGAGATTGTTATCCATAATAACGTCAATGTACATAACGTTAATGCGCTTCCCACGCACAACTAGGCCATTAGGAAACTCAAAGGTAATCCTATTTGTGCCGTCTATCTGGCGATATAGATTATAAATTGTCTCAAATATGAATTTGTTTGAATTCCGGAAAAGGATGGGACTTCACAACCCACTGATTCTCTGTTAATTTGAGATTCACAACCCACTGATTCTCTGTTAATTTGATTTCTGATTCTCTGTTAATTTGAGATTCAAAACCCGCTGATTCTCTGTTAATCTGAGATTCACAACCCGCTGATTCTCTGTTAATTCGAGATTCACAACCCACTGATTCTCTGTTAATTTGAGATTCACAACCCACTGATTCTCTGTTAATTTGAGATTCACAACCCCCTGATTCTCTGTTAATTTGAGATTCACAACCCGCTGATTCTCTGCTAATTTGAGATTTAAAACCCGCTGATTCTCTGTTAATCTGAGATTCACAACCCGCTGATTCTCTGTTAATTCGAGATTCACAACCCACTGATTCTCTGTTAATTTGAGATTCACAACCCACTGATTCTCTGTTAATTCGAGATTCACATCCCACTGATTCTCTTAATTTGGGATTCACAACCCACTGATTCTCTGTTAATTTGAGATTCACAACCCACTGATTCTCTGATAATCTGAGAGTCACAACCCGCTGATTCTCTGTTAATTTAAGATTCACAACCCACTGATTCTCTGTTAATTTGAGATTCACAACCCGCTGATTCTCTGTTAATTTGAGATTCACAACCCACTGATTCTCTATTAATTTGAGATTCACAACCCACTGGTTCTCTGTTAATTTGAGAAGTGAATTCTGTACCGGGTAGATAAGATCGCCCACACCGCCGCTAACTTGAAAACCGGAAAGGTAAGCCTTCTGAAGCCACTCCTCCAGGGAAAACGAAGCCACTCCTACAGGAAAAAACGTCTGAAGCCACTCCTCCAGGAAGAAAACAACTCCAAGGAAAAAGACCAACTCCTCCAGGGAAAAAACAGCAGACGCCACTCCTCCAGGAAAAACATCTGAAGCCACTCCTCCAGGAAAAAACATCTGAAGCCACTCCTCCAGGAACAAACATCTGAAGCCACTCCACCAAGAAAAAACATCTGAAGCCACCCCTCCAAGGAAAAAAACATCTGAAGCCACCCCTCCAAGGAAAAATCATCTGAAGCCACCCCTCCAAGGAAAAAAACATCTGAAGCCACCCCTCCAAGGAAAAAAACATCTGAAGCCACCCCTCCAAGGAAAAAAACATCTGAAGCCACCCCTCCAAGGAAAAAAACATCTGAAGCCACTCCTCCAGGAAAAGACATCTGAAGCCACGCCTCCAGGGAAGATATATCCGAAGCAACGCCTCCAAGGAAAAAAGACCTGAAGCCACTCCTCCAGGGGAAAAAACATCTAAAGGCACTCCTCCAGGGAAAAAACATCTGAAGGCACTCTTCCAGGGAAAAAACAAACATAAAATGCAAATGTAACATGCACAGAAAAATGCAGGAAATGTAGTAGAGCAGTGGTCCTTAACCTTTGTCATCCTATGAGCCCCAGAGACTCTTCAGGATATTACCGTAAACCCTATTATAAAATTTGAACAGGTGAACCTTGTGAAAGATAAAACAAAATGATAGGAAGACAATGGTTTATCCAAAATGCCACGAACAAAAACCTTGAAAAATTCCACATAGCCTCTACAAACGTCAGAACATTGCAAACTCCACAGAACTATTAACATCATACAAATAGCAAAACTTACTTCTCATTCACTCAGTGGGAGGGTTGAAATTGTTTTGCAGCCATAACTCAACGAAAGAACCAACTGGCTAATCCAAATATATGGAAATATTTCATATTCTAAATGAAACCTTTGTGAACCTCTGAGAAACCGAAAACGACCCCCTTAAGAACCGCTGTACTAAGTACAGTCTTCACTGAACTCGTTTGTTACTTAGGAAGTCACACAAAACACAAAACAAATAAACAAAAAATAAATAAAACAACCGTTCCCTAATGAAGAATAGCAGAGGAGGGAGGGACTACGCCCCACGCAAATTAAAGTCTTACCTAAGATTTAATTTCTAATTGGATTCATTTTGGATATCCGTTGCTCATAACCTCGAGTTGGAATAGCTATGCAACCTCCTACACAGATTTTAAACTTTTACCTAATATTACAAAAGAAAAAAGGTTATATTTCTATATGGAAGCTCCCAAAGTCTATTACTATAAATTCATCATCACACCGAGTAAAATGTAAGAAAAAACCTGTCCAACCCAGCCCAGTAAAATCTTAAAAACTCATATACAACCCAGCCCAGTAAAATCATAAAAACTCATATAATCTCCAGTAACAACCGAAAGAGGTATTTTTATACATCACTAAGTTTTTGCTGTCTTACACGAACAACCTTCTAGTTTTATATGTCTATTATTTACAAGGTTTAACAAAGCAAAAATCTGTTACTGCTTTGGCTCTGTAAAGTAAACATCACGATGTTGCTAGGTTGCATACAGCTGTTTAGAGGTGTAAGACCAAAAAATTCTTTATCAACCCGCACCTTATAATCGGTCAACACGAAGCCATGCACCATGAGAACTCTATCTAAATGTAGGTCTTGAAAAAATTCCCCTTCGCATTCAGGCTTTTGGCGAAAATCATTACCACAAGGTACGAGGAATTCTAGAAATTAGAAGCCACTGCAGCTTCAAAATATGTTTTTGGGAAATGTAGTCGATAGATTCTATAAAAAAAAGAACATTTATCGCATTCTTGAGAAAAACCACAATGGCAGACTGCAAATACACCTAAACACTCAAGTAAAAACACACACAAACAGTGAACGTAAAATTGCATGAGCGTGTGCCGGCAACAGGTCACAAAAAATGATGAAGGCCAGGGCCCACTCTTCAGCGGTTCCAAATTAAGTACGACAGGTTTCTTAAAAATACAGACTATTAAAAAAAAAAAAGGCAAAAGAATGAGCATTGATTATATGTCCCAAAGAGCCGTTGGTTCGTTAGCTTTCTGCTGATTTACTCGACTGATCTGAGATTCTCAAATGCCACTGATGACGTTACTTGTTAAGAGAGAGTAACTGAATCAGCTCAAACCATAGCAAAGTAATAAAGCACGTCTCTAAATAATTACAGACAGAACTCAGTAGAAGATGAAAGAGTAATCCTTACACTGGAATACCAGAAGGAAACACGAACAAAATAACAGACCTTGGCCAGGATATCAAAGACTTTCCCTACCGCTAAGCGTGACAACACGCACACGCACACACACACACACCACACACACTTATCATCAAACACGACATTTACGAGAATTTCTCGTCCGAACAAACCCGACAAATAACGGCATTTTGAGAAAACAAGAGTTGAAATAATGAAAGTTTAAATAACGGCTCTCATGAAAAACTACGGCACGCTTAAAATAAACGGAAAGCTCTAAAATTCCTTTATCCTAAAGAGGTTCAAGGAACAAACCAGCAGAGGTCACAGTCAGTGTAAAGCAAGCAAAAATAAAGACAAGAATAACTAACTAAACAAGCTCTCTCTCTCTCTCTCTCTCTCTCTCTCTCTCATCTATCTATATATATATCTATATATATATATATATATATATATATATATATATATATATATATATATATACAGTATAAATAAATAAATAAATAAATAAATAAATATATATATATATATATATATATATATATATATATATATATATATATATATATAGAGATAGAGAGAGAGAGAGAGAGAGAGAGAGAGAGAGAGAGAGAGAGAGAGAGAGAGAGAGAGAGAGAGCTTGTTTAGTTGAAGTCATAAATACATACATACATATATATATATACATATATATGTATGTATGTATTTATACACATACATACATATATATAGATGTATATTAATCATCTGTCACATTAAACCAAGGAAACTAAAAATAATTAAATATTTATCTACAGTAATTAACACCCACTTTAGTACTCTTGATCAATCACAAACGACCTACAATGAAATCCGCTGAATCGCTAAAAAAAAAAGTTGAGGTTAATTCAGCTTTGATATCGCTGCTCGCAAAACCCAACTACCGCATTATGTTCTATTAGACTACACCATTTTTTAATGTTTAATTACTACGCCAATACTACGAATTCCACGAAGGTACCAAAGTAGCATTAATCAATCGTTCCCATTTACATCCGACTGACGTCACAACATCAAAGATCATTCATTCCATTAAAGAATAATGACAACATTTAGATTCATTCATCTACCTTTCCAGGGACCTCTCCTCACTAATCGATCCTTTTAAGAATTATTAATCACGACTAAGTAAACGATTAAAAAGAATATGTAGTCATCAGATCTTAAAAGCAACTGATGACTGACTTTCATGTTTTATCACTCTATTCAAAATGGTTAAAATTAATATTCTAATTGCAATACTGATTCTGAAACATCACAAAGTAAAGACTATTCGAATTTCAACTAAAATTAAAAATGCTGAACTTCGCACTTCATCAAAAACAAGCTTTTAGCGCGTCATCTATTACTGATTTTCTATTTTTCATCCCAAGTACAAAATTCTCAAAAACCCATTAAAAAAAAAAAAAAAAAAAAATACCGCATTTGAATTCCTTCATAAATTCACCTTTACGTATGAATAACTACGAAGGAAGGGGGAGGGCCACTCAACAAGCACGACGTCATAACTTCGGGGAACGGGAAAGGGGGGGGGGTAGAAGACGGAGAATAGACGCCCCGGAGTAAGCATGACGTCACAACAGGTGAGTTGGTCAACGAGACCCCAATTGATTTCTGGTTGTGACTCGCGCACGCACACGCACGCACGCACGTACATACACACAAACACACACACACACACACACAACTTGCACTCTCGGTCTCTCTGTCACCTTTAACGCTGCCTTCGTGCAACATGTAAGGGATTTCGGGATTGCATAAATATCAACAATTCTTTAGGCTACATTTCGCCTTAAGAGAGATGGTCGCGGAGAAAAGCAACATGGCAGTCACTGTCAAATTCCCCACGTAACCCTTGCAATGCAGCAGATGGATACATTTAGACTTCATAATATATACTGAGACACCTATCACAGAGAGAGAGAGAGAGAGAGAGAGAGAGAGAGAGAGAGAGAGAGAGAGAGAGAGAGAGAGAGAGAGAGAGAGAGAGAGAAATTTTTCCTACATTCCAGAATAACCATCATTGCCATTTATACCCTTCTTCAAATCGGATGATCAATTTGCAATTTGCAAGCATAGGAACTTTTGACTATAATGGAGGGGACCAATAGATGCTGAATGGCAAACTGCAGACGTATATTAAAAACATTGAAAGCTCACAAGATCCACTTTGATGATCACAAGGCCACTTTGCAATTCTTGTCTAGAAAATAACCGCTGCCGTATATTCATCATATGTTCAATTTACACAACTAGTAACAAACACATATATAACTATATATGTATAACTGAATCAAGAAAATATGGAACATGATGAACATATAAATAAAGGCAAATGCCACGAATTACAGTGAAACAAAGTTGTTTCACTTTCCTCCGTTGTATCTGCCTTTATTTATAATATATATATATATATATATATATATATATATATATATATATATATATATATATATATATATATATATATATATATATATATATATATATAATCACGAAACTACATATGTTGTTTAATATGCAATTCACGCTACCTCAGGAATATCCCCGATGGGGAATTATCACCGAAAGGGAATTTTTATAAGTGATAAATGGGCGGTACTGATCCATTTATCACTTACAAAAATTCCCCTTCGATGATAATTCCCCATCGGGGATATTCCCGAGGTAGTGTGAATTGGATATTAAACAACATTTGTAGCCTCATGATTGTATATAAATCACGGTGTGATAAATCGTCATATAAAGTGCAGGATTTCCATTTTACACACTGGTACAAGGAATGATCATATACAAATTTCATTACAAGTCTTAATTTTCCACGTGAATCGGTTTCAATCATAAACGGAGCCGGGAAAAGTACATTCAAGATCTCGTCCTCGTTATAATATCGACTTTCACTACAAACAATTGTTATAGCGCTGATTCCCACTGTAAGCAACTGTTATAATATCGACTTTAACTGTCAGCAATTAATATTGACTTTCACAGTACAGTAATATTTACAATATTGACTTTCACAGCAAAGCAATATCTATAATATTGACTTTCATGTAAGCAGTTGATATAACATTTACTTTCACTGTAAAATAATATCTATAATACTGACTTTCATATAAACAATCATTATAATAATACTGACTTTCATGCAAGCAATTGTTATAATATCGACATGAACTGTCAGCAATTGATATATATATAATATTAACTGTCACTGTAAAGCAATTCCTGTAATATTGACTTTCATGTAAGCAATTGCTGTAACACTGACGTTCAGGTAAGCAACTGCTGTAACACCGACTTCCATGCAAGCAGCTGTTATAACATCGACTTTAACTGTCATCAATTGATATAACACTGACTTTCACTGTAAAGCAACTGCAGTAATACCGACTTTCATGTAAGCAACAGTTATAATACCGACATTCACAGTGAATCAACCTGATCACAACTCTGCTTCCTTGAAAAACCACTCGAGACAAAAACTTGAAGCAGCTCCGTATCATTCCCTTCAACAGAATGAATCGAGTCAATTTACGTACAAATCTCGACGGGGCGCGAAGGAGAGCACAAAGCTTTTCTAGGGCGTTCTCTCACCTTTAAGTTCCTTTAATCGACATTATATATATATATATATATATATATATATATATATATATATATATATATATATATATATATATATATATATATATATATATATATATATATATATATATATATATATATATATATATATATAATGGAAGTCTCCCACCGCAATAAAAATGAGTAATGTGACGTTGGCGATCCGGGAAATGCTACTGCAGTACCTCTGTTTTCTAATTCTGCTACGAATTGTCATGATAAAGCAGGTAGGGGTACTTTAATCGTCATATAAAATGGCTGGCTTAGACCGCCATTATAAACGACATTACGGTAGTGGGCGGGTGAAATATTATTACTGCAATACTACTACTTCTACTACTACTACTACTACTAATAGTAGTAGTAGTATTAGCTGTTATTGAACGTAAGCTGTCATACTATTTACTGAGATTATTTCCGACCTCAACATAGAAACACTGCGTTAACGTTCACGGAATTACTACTTCTCCAACTAATAATAATAATAATAATAATAATAATAATAATAATAATAATAATAGTAATATAAGATTCCCACAGTAACATGAGGAATACAGTGAGGTATAAAATCGACAACAATTTTTGTGTCCAAAAACTTTAGAATATTCTATATTCTGACAAAAACGACCTTATGTATTCTCAATAATAATAATAATAATAATAATAATAATAATAATAATAATAATAATAATAATAATAATAATAATAATAATAATAAACATATGTAAACAAAGACACCACGTAGGCCCATCGCTCTAGAACTATTGTGCATAACAAGATTTTTTTCTTTGAATTAGGAACTGTCATGTAAACATCCTGATGGAGCAAAAGCAAAACAAAAATAAACAAACGCGTTTTCACGTAGCCAAAACAACATCCGTTTAGTTACACAACTGTTACTGAAACCATTAAATTGCTCTCTGTTCTTAGTATTATTACTATTAATATTAACCACTACAATTCATAACCCCCTGGACAAATGACAGCTTATTTTTTCTAATTTCCGGTTTGGAATTCCTTGAACTTCCCGATAAAATTCACCTTTGCATAAAATTTCTGAACTTGACATTTCACAAAAAATAAATAATAATAATAATAATAATAATAATAATAATAATAATAATAATAATAATAATAATAAATCTTAAAATAAAACTTCTGCCCTACTGAAATTCCTTAAACAAAATTTTTCCTCTTATATCTTAATATAACACTGCAACTTGACATATAAGTAATTGTACAAAAAATCCTCATACAAAGCTTCACAATTATTGATAGACCCTTGTGATATTCTCATATAATCCGTGAAAAACTTGAATAAAAATGAACCAGCACAACAAGCAGAAATATCAAAATAACTCCAAAGGAAATAATGTTGAAACCCCATTTAGTTCTAACAAAACAAATACCGATAGGCCTCAACACATAACAAAATAACACGACAGGTTATCTATCGATAACAAAATAATTCTGGCAGGTCATCTATGAATAACAAACGTATCGTCTCATGTGACCAATCTGTCGATGCAACCTCATTGAAGATTCAACGTTATAAAAAAAAATTGCAACGAGTCAAAATTAGGCCGCAGATTTCAAAGGAATGAGTCACTGTGTTGTCACGCCATATCAATAATCTGCATTCTCCACAGCGCCGTTAACAAAAGCCTTGTTGAGCCCAAGATCAAATGATCAGCAGTCATATGATAAAAAATGTATATACATTCCACGGCATTTGTGATCTACAAAGTGTGATCTGCATTAATGCAAAATCAATTGCTGGGAAGCAACAGATCAGACGGAGATGAGGTACTGGTGAAGAAAGGTGGTATCAGGGTATAAAGTAGAGGTGATTTTAAGAATGTAGAATCTTAAAATTCGGTGTGACAGAATAAAACAGATACCCGGTTTAATGACAGAAGGCGCGTAGCCCCATTACGAAAGAAAGGAAAGGGAAACTGAGAGAAAATGAAGGCACAGCAAAGTTCCACTTCTTATATTTCCAAACTATGTTTATGAAATCCATCAGTTCTGAAATACTGACCCTCCGTTTTCATCAATAAAATAAATCTAATTCTTAAAACTTCCCCACTTCTTTCCACAAATTAGATTAAACCATTAACGAGTAGAAAAATGCGCCGCAGTTTCTTCGGCGCAATCGAATTTTCTGCACAGCCGCTACAGCGTATAATCAAGGCCACCGAAAATAGATCTATCTTTCGGTGGTCTCGGTATAATGCTGTGAGCCGCAGCTCACGAAACTTTAACCGCGGCCCGGTGGTGGCCTGGCCTATACCGTTGCCAGAAGCACGGTTATGGCTAAATTTAACCATAAATAAAATAAAAACTACTGAGGCTAGAGGGCTGCAATTCGGTATGTTTGATGACTAGAAGGTGGATGATCAACATACCAATTTGCAGCCCTCTAGCCTCAATAGTTTTTAAGATCTGTGGGCGGATAGAAAAAGTGCGGACAGAAAAAAACGCGGACAGAAAAAAATGCGGACAGAATAAAGTGCGAACGGACAGACAAAGCCGGCACAATAGTTTTCTTTTACAGGAAACTAAAATCTGTCCGTTTTTAAGTACTTCCATGTTGATATAAAACATTAAAAAAAGCCACCTCGTTAACATTAACGTCAGGAAACACTTCCACAGACCCAGACTTCTCACTTCCTGGTAGACACGGTTCGTAGTGACCTACAACTTGACAAGCCTTACAACCACTCCCCCCCTCCCTCCCTCCCCCCTCCCCCTCCGGGAGGGCTTGAAAAGAATATTCAACACTTTTCGAATCAGGCCAAAGGGGTTTGACCAGATTTACATAACGGAAAAAACGAGAAGGAATTAGAGAGACAGTGGCGGGGGGTGGGGAGAGAAGGATAGGAGAAAGGGGGAGAGGGAGAAGGAAGAGAAAGAAAAAGGCAGAAGTGAAGAAAAGAATGGTTTTGATTGGACGTGAGACTGACGAGGGAGGAAGAGGCAGAAAGAAAAGGTGGCTACGAGGAAGCCGTCCAGGAAGATAAAAGTGGGAATGAAACTGGAAGGAGAGTACAGGAAGCCACATAGGAAATATAACATGACTGATTGCAAATATTATCGGTGCGCAAAAACCTAAGAAGAAAGTGGCAATTAAAAATACATAGTCCAAAAACCCTAAAAAGAAAGCGGCAACTGAAAATCCATAGTCAAAAACCCTAAAAAAAAAGTGGCATTTAAAAATCCATAGTCAAAAACACCAAAAAAGTGGCAATCAAAAATCCATAGTCAAAAACCCTACAAATGGCCATTAAAAATCCATAGTCAAAAACCCTAAAAAGAAAGTGGCAACTGAAAATCCATAGCCAAAAACCCTTAAAAAAGGTGGCATTTAAAAATCCATAGCCAAAAATCCAAGAAAGGTGGTAATTAAAGATCTAAAGTAAAAAATCCTAAAAAAGTGGCAAGTCAAAATCCATACTTCTTTCTAAACAAAAACAAAAAAAAAAAAAACTAATTATCAACCAAAACATGTTCATATCAAATCAATGTCTGGGTGGCGCCGGGCCTTCTGGCGCACAAACACGGGAACATACAAAACAACAGCAACAACATCAACTAGAACAACATATCAGCAACAGCTTCAATGATAAACAAAGGCTTAGCGCCGCCTGACCTATGACACCCTTGACCTACATTTTCCCAACCAGAGAGGTTACTGTCTTCCACGTGGATTCCGTATTTAAATTTCATGGGAAGCCGTGACTCAGAAATAATTCAATTATTTTTTTTTTTTAAATCAAATTTTTGAGTAAAAGAAAAACCTTATTTACTTCATAAGCGATGTTTCGAATTTCATGCAAAAAAATAAAAACGAAGCCATTATTTATTAAGCAGAAAGGTTCCCCATTTTTTTCATATACAGCTTCACACGCACGCACACACACACACACACACACACACACACACACACACACAGTGACACACACACACACACAGTGACAACCACAACCAAACAATGATGAAAAAAAAAAAAAAAATGGCAAAAAAGTTGATAAACTATCAAAGACAATGCTAAACAATACAAGTGCACGATCATTGCCAATAAGCGATAAGTAAATCACACAGATAAAGATAACGTTAAGTCACAAGCCTGCTCTCTCTCTCTCTCTCTCTCCATTAATGTTCGCTAATACGCAATTTCCCTACACATCATTACGGCTTTAACCTGCCGGTAATTGGGGACAACGCGTGCATTTACCAATCTCCCGTTTTGGGCGCTCTCGCCAATCACATAGTTTACTGCACTTCGATCATAATTAGGCGATAGTTTCATTTAAGCAAAAACAACTACAAATGCAGTATCAATACTTATCATTATTATTTTATAAACAAAACTGTGCGTAAAAACTCGTATTTCGATATATATCATTATCGTTTTTTAAAGAATTTAAATATTTCAGGGCAATAATCCCGTATTTTTTCAAAAATAACAAACGCAGTACTTTATAAACAAAAACAAAAAACATTTGTGCGTAAAAACCCGTATTTCCATATATATCATAATTATTTTTTAAACCAATATAAACATTTATGGAAAATAATCCCGTACTTCCTTAAATGTAACAAAAGAAGTATATACCAATATTTATCATTCTTATTTTATAAAAAATAATTGTACATAAAAACTCGTATTTCGATATATATTATTGTTTTTTAAACCAATACAACCATTTATGGGCAACAAACCCGCATTTCTTTAAATGCAACAGGACCAGCAGCTACACCTTCTAACCTTTTTTTATGGATGAAGTTGCTAGCCCCGAGCCCCCTTTCTTGAAGAGATTACTTTTAGTTTTCTGTAAAAGAAAACTATCCTGCCGGCTTTGTCTGTCTGTTCGTCCTCAGATCTTAAAAACTTCTGAGGCTAGAGGGCTGCAAATTGGTATGTTGATCATCCACCCTCCAATCATCAAACATACCAAATTGCAGCCCTCTAGCCTCAGTAGTTTTTATTTTATTTAAGGTCAAAGTTAGCCATAATCGTGGATCTGGCAACGATATAAGACAGGCCACCACCGACCCGTTGTTTAAGTTTCATGAGCCGCGGCTCATACAGCATTATACCGAGAGTCACCGAAAGATAGATCTATTTTCGGTGGCCTTTATTATATGCTGTACAGAAAACTCGAATACGCCGAAGAAACTTCGGCGCATTTTTTACTTTTGTAGGCCTGGACCGACCTACAGACCTAGCATGCTTGAGCCGAGCGCTTCACAACTCCGGCACAGCGACCATCTTGGCTGACTGCACCTTCAGAAGATGCGTATTCTTAGCGCACGTAGAAATCTGCATATAAACACACCAACAAGTACAAATAAAAGCTTTAATCTATACGAGGATATATGCTATATATGTGCTAACATGACACCAACCAAAAAGTTTTGAAAACGAGGTGAGTTCATTTCGTATAAAGGAAAAAAATATATTTAAAAACGGCTATACTTTCCGACAACTATTCTGTATTCGGATTTTTATTTGCATGATTGTTTTCTTTGTCTCCTATAACATTATTTTAATAAACTCAATTGCTTTTTCCTTTCCTTCCTCTCGTTTTCTTCTCTCGCGCATGCCTAAGAAAGGGCATCAACTTCTCCGTCAAGTAGGTCTTAAAATAAAAAAAAATTCTTAAAATAAACACAAATTCTGTCCTAAAAAAAAAAAAAAAAAAAAAAAAACTCATATTTTGTACACAACAGAATAACATTTGGTTTTCTTTCCAAAAAATACATGCGCTACAAAAACTCCGTTTTCCAAACGAATAGTTCCAAAATCGAAGATTCAAAAGTTTTAGAATTTGTTCAAGAGTTTCGTAACTTGTTCGAAAGTTTTATAATTTGTCAGCCAATCTTTCAAAAACCTCCCCTACAACAAAGCGCTAAACAAAGGTCTTTCTATATATAACTAGCGAAAAATGTGAAGAAGTTTCTTCGGCGCAATCGAGTTTTCTGTACAACTTATAGTCAAGGCTACCGAAAATAGATCTATCTTTCGGTGGTCTCGGTATAATACTGTATGAGACGCAGCCCATGAAACTTTACCTACGACCCGGTGGTGGCCAGTCCTATATCGTTGCCAGAAGCACGATTATGGCTAACTTTAACCTTAAATAAAATAAAAACTACTGAGGCCAAAGAGCTGCAATTTGGTATGTTTGATGATTGGAGGGTGGATGAACAACATACCAATTTGCAGCCCTCTAGCTTCAGGAGTTTATAAGATCTGAGGGCGGACAGGAAAAATACGGAAAGAAAAAAGTGCGGAAAGGACAGACAGAGCCGGCACAATAGTTTTCCTTTACAGAAAACTAAACACACTACAAAAGTCTATCACGGAATCATCTTTCAACGGAGGCCGTTTATAAAAACACCGATTACAAGAATGACAGTTTGCTTTAGGCCTGTGGCAGATTAGGGATCAGAATTTCCCATCCTGTCGAATCTGCTTCGATGAAAAAAAAAAAAAAAAAAAAAAAAATCTGCGTCAGCTAAGATGTCAGGTGTTGCTAATCATCTAAATCGTGCAACCCTATTTCAACATGAAATTCTCCTCAGTTTCTCACTATTTCAAACCTACTTCAAAATGCATCCCACTACGTATTTCACTACGCAAAACGTATTTCAATATGAAATTCTATTCGGTTTCTTACAATTTCAGACCCATTTCAAAAGGAAAAACATCCAATTTCCTTTCCAAAAATATATGTTACAAAAACATTTTGTATGTTACTATCCCAAACATGTTCCAGCACAGAACATATTCCAGTTCCCCCTTCCCTTATCCAAAAACTATTTCAACAACGAATCGATTCTGGTTTCTTCATACTTCAAACCTATTCCAACGTGGATTCCATTCCAGTTCCTCACAATACCAAATCCATTCCAACAAGGAATTCATTCCTATTCACCGCTATCTCACATATCCACGTCCTTTCTATCCGCCTTCTATTACAGGCCCAGTCACCTACGACCTACTTTCAACCACCTTCCGACACTTCCCCTTCCATCTCGAATAAGCTCAGCAAACAGGCAACTATAAATAGACGCCATCTGTTGAATGAGAAGACGCATCCCAGAATGGACTTCAATTCTGGAAAACGCCTTCATAAAAATATCCCCGGAAAAAAAAAGAAAAAAGTTGCGTTATGAATAGATTTCAGACGCAGAAAGTAGATCACTATGTGACTGACATAAAGCTTGTGTTTATAAACAGAATGTCCTCCCCCATATTCTTCGTTCGTCTTCTATGAAGAGTCTTCTGATTAAGTAAACAGAAACATGAAAGAATGAACGTTACAAACTCAAGGTGTCTTCACGTAAAAATGAAATATTTTCTTTTCGTTTCTTCTCCGTATTTTCTTCACGTTAAAATTACTAATATTTATTTTATTTTCTTCACGCGAAAATTACAAATATTTACTTTATTTTCTTCACGTGAAAATCACAAATATTTACTTTATTTTCTTCAGGTTGAAATTACAAATACTTACATATTTTTTTTTTCTTCGTAAATCCTACATAAAAATGACAAATATTTACTTTTCTTGTATGCGTTTTCTTCGCGTACAAAATTATAAATATTTACTTGATATTTTTTTTCAAGGATCATCTTTACATAAAAATGACATATATTTACCTGTTGAATCTTCTGCGCATTTTCTTCGCGTAAAAAAAATAACATACATTAAATTGACATTTTTTTCTACGTATCTTCGCGTAAAAATGACAAATATCTGCTCGTTTCTCTTCTACGTATCATCATCGCGTAAAAATGACAAATATCTACTTGTTCCCTTCTACGCATCTTCTTCGCGTAAACGTGACAAATATCTCCTTGTTTCCCCTTCTACATATCTTCTTCACGTAGAAATTACACATTTACCTCTTGATTCTTCTACTTTTTTTCTTCGCGTAAAAATGACATGCATTAAATCGACATTTTTTTTCTACGTATCTTCGCGTGAAAATGACAAATATCTACTTGTTTCCCTTCTAAGTCTCTTCTTCGCGTAAAAATGAAAAATATCTACTAATCATTTCTTCTGCTTACAATCATCTCTCCTTGAAATGACCTGATCGCCATTAACGCCCATCAAAGATACACGTTAACTCTCCTTCCTGTCACTACCTTTTATACTTACACGCTTTGTATTCTTTCGAATAAGCACCGGTCCCAAATGAGTTAGCAAAAACCCTTCCACACGAAGCACCTTTTCTGTAAAGCAAGCGCTGACTCCCCGTGAGCAAGCAACATATTTCAACTCGCAATGCAATAATCCTTTGCATGCGTGGCAAACGGTTCTGCTTGGCCCTAAGCTGAAAGCAAGTGAAAGTTTCATATCAACAACTCTTCAATGGCCCTGTCAGTTTTTTTTTTTTATTGGCCAAGTTTGACGAGTTATTTATTTAGACCAACAATAATTAATACTTCGAAAATGCTGTTTTTTTTTTCACAGCATCCATAAAGAGATGATCGCCTTCAGTACTGAGTCTGTTAAATAATAATAATAATAATAATAATAATAATAATAATAATAATAATAATAATAATAATAATAATAATAATAATAAAGCAGTTTAATATAGTGTATTCACCAGTATTTAATCTACATTTCATCCTTTTATTCTTTACTTATCCTTATTGCATGTTTTCATCCGTTTTCCTCTACGTCTTTTTCGTTATTCAATTCTGTGTTTATCCTCTGCTTTCCCCACACTCTTCAACTTGTCCTCCCCTCTTCACATGAGGGGAATAATCCCCTCAGAATTCCCCTCACAAATCCAACCCTCCCCCACGCCAACTAAAGGCGCAACCCCCACAAAATCCAGCCATCCACTACATTCCTCCACCCCTGCCCCTTACTCACACGGTCAATTCCCCCTCCCAAATCCCTAGATACCATAATCCATTCCCTCCCAATCCCTCTTCCTTCTCCCTCCCAAATCCCTAGTCAGCATAATCCATTCCCTCCGAATCAGCCCTTCCTTCCCCCTCCCAAATCCCTAGTCACCATAATCCATTCCCTCCCAATCCCCCTTCCTTCTCCCTCCCAAATCCATACCTACCATAATCCATCCTCTCCCAATCCACCTCCCAAATCCCTAGCTACCATAATCCATTCCCTCTCTCTCAAAATCCACCCCTTCCTATATCTTGTTCCACCTCCTCCCCTCTCATAACCTATCCCCCCCCTACCCTGAGACCCCTTACCACGTCTGTGCCTCCGGCAGGAGAGTCCGATGACTCCCTTACCCTACCCCCTACCCGCTACCCAGCCAAGCTCAGGCAGGAGAGCCCCAAGGGGAAGCGACCAACGTCCTGACCTAGTTAACTTGCATTCACCACATAAATGACGCCGGCCCGCCGCCCCCGAGGTCATTAAGGGTCGTGGGGGCATGAGAGAGAGAGAGAGAGAGAGAGAGAGAGAGAGAGAGAGAGAGAGAGAGAGAGAGAGAGAGAGAGAAAACGGAAAAATGAATTAAAAGCTGCGAGGGTGGAGACGAAGGGAAAAGAACCATAAATGAATAATTAAGGAAATCAAATTAGAATTCACGGACGAAAAGGAAGAGAGAAAATGAAGCAGAAATGTCAACCAGAATATTAAATTAAAACGTAATGAACTGGCAAAAAGAAAAATAACTCATAATATTGGACAACAAAGTGATAGAGAAAATATGTAACTCAAAATAACAAACTAGCAATGAATTACAAACAAGCAAATTAATGGAACTCTTAATGTCTGGGTTTCAAAAGACATTATTTTGATTACTCATTTGATCTTTTCTGTATTCGAAGCAAAAAAATACAATCAAATACAGTGGAGAGCATTGACCCAGTTCTCCAATATCCACTGCGCCTCGACTGACATCAGCAGTGGCTTTGGTGCTTGGTGGTTAGTCGACGGCGGTGGGTAGTAGCCAGGGTCGAAAATGAGCACTAGGATTGCTACCGCATTCTAAATGAATTGCGAGAACCAGAACGTTAAATATCCTCTGAAAGTCCACTAACCCTCACCTCTAAAAGAAATTAGATACATATTTATATATAATATATATTATATATATACATATGTATATATATAATATATATACATATATATATGCATATATATCTTCACAATTTAACCGAGAGAGTCAAGAGTCTCCTTGACTCTCACACAAGACAAAACATAGACCACTTGATCTGACCTGCCTCAACACCAAATACTCAAGAGCGGAAAACCACATATGAAGCGCACACAGTATGAGGGTCGTGCGCACATAAGCGAGCGTGTCCGTGTGTGTGTGTAATTAAGCATGTAAGTATGTATGTATGTATGTATATGTATATGTATATGTATATATATATATATATATATATATATATATATATATATATATATATATATATATATATATATATATATACAAGAACACTTATATGTATCAAGCTTACACTATTACTTCATTCAACATGGGCTTGTAAATAAGTAACCAAAACCTGCTGTCAGATTCGTATGAGAAACAGGCCCATCATAAAACGAAAGACTTGAAATCTTCAGACTAATGCCACTGACACTAAGACTTCCTTCAATCAACTATTTTTCACGACCTGGTATTGTACGGCAAACAAGTCGAACAAATAAATCCGTCAATTATCAGCATTTTGCAATTGCAATTCAACAGGGTAAGTTATGTCACAAATGCATTTTTGCAAATTTTCCTGACGTTAATGTTAACAGTGGCATCTACAGCGAGACTTGGAAAATAATGTGGGTGACTAACTTTAAATAAAAAAATCAAAAAAAAAAAGGAGACTAATAAAAAGAATAAAAATGAAATAAAACTAGGGAGGCTAGACTTTAAAAGTTAAAAAATTAAATTAAAAAATATGTGAAACTACACTTTACATAAAAAAATCAAAAAATTAAATAAAAGAAAAGGGGATACTAATCTATAAATAAAAAATAACAAAATAAAAATGAAATATAAAAGTGGGAGACTAAATTTAAAAAAAAAAAAATAAATAAAGTGAAATATAAAAACATGGGAGACTAGACTTCAAATAAAAATTTAAAAAATGAAATAAAAAACCGTGGGAGACTTGAGACTTCAAAAAAAAAAAAAAAAAACGAAATAAAACATTGGGAAACCAGCGCAGCCTAGCAAGATAAGTCTCTCAGATCAATAAACACGCCGTCTCGTATCTTCCCACGCCAGAGGTGGCCCCTGGATTTTGCTGGTGACAATAACAAACTAAAAACCTTCACGAATTTCATTTCACGAATTTTCATCTATGATTATAAAATTTTCACTTCATGATTTATCATCTATGCTTATCACATTCTCAGGACCTATTTTATGATAGGTGTAAAAGATTATCATTGCCTATTGATTTATCATATTCTCTATTGCATGAACTTTCGGAAATACACCAATTTCACTTTATGATTTATCACAATGCTTATCACATTCTCAGGACTTATTTCCTGATAGGCACAAAATATTATCATTCCCTATTAATTTACCATATTCAATATTGCATGAACTAAAAGTACACGAATTTCACTTTACTATCTATCACCTATACTTATCACATTCTCAGGACCTATTTTATGATAATCGCGAAAGATTATCATTACCTATTGATTTATCACATTCTCTACTGCATGAACTCCTGGAAATACACGAATTTCACTTTATGATTTTTCACCTATGATTATAAAATTCTCAGGACCTATTTTATGACAGGTGTATAAGATTATCATTACCTACTGAGTATGATATTCTATACTGCACGAGTTTGTTCTGGAAATACACTAACACCCCAGTGTTCGATATATGTGAAACTGGAGGAATAAAGTTGAATTCAAGAGTCGGATTTAGTGATGGCAATTTGCTTTTTCCTCCATAAACCATTAAATTCGAGAATGTTATTCGATTTCTTTTTAAAGAAAATTTCATCACTATTAGGAAGGCGAGAGATTTCTTCTTTGACTGCCAAAATATCTGTACGAAAACCAATCATTCTTAGGTTCGTTCCATCTTCTGAGGACACTTTGACTTGTAATGAGGCATTCGATATATTTAAACAATCATATTATTATTTCAGTATTTTAATGTTGAAAAATAAACAGCTCAATAAAGACTATTTTATTCCATCCACTGTGAGGCAAATAGCTTATTTCTTATAAACAGTAATATCATCTGACATGTATCAGCTTCGGTGCCTTAGCAAATTAACTACATACCTCTGCTACTAGCATATTTCTAGAATATATCAATACAATCGCGTATCCAAGTTCAACAGCCATTTGCACAAGCTTGAAATAACACGCGTTCAACAGAGCCATTAAGTTACCTTGCGAAGGGATTTTTGTAAATAAGGACACTCATTCAATTATTGTCATATGAAAAAAAAAAAAAAAAACTAGTTTATCGTGTTCCACCATCTGCCGCAGTCAGTCTACGAGAATACAGCATTTGTAAAAAGTGCAGAACTACGACCTTTTTTTTTCTGGTAAAGGTTACCTAAATCTGGAAACAAAAGAAAATAAAAAATGCGCCGAAGTTTCTTCGGCACAATCGATTTTTCTGTACAGCGTATAATGACTGCATGAAACTCTCAGCCGCGTCCCATGAAACTCTCAGCCACGGCCCGGTGGTGCCTGTGCTGTTGGCACCTACGGCGGTACCAGACGCACGATCATGGCTAACTTAACCTTAAGTAAAATAAAATCTACTAAGGCTAGAGGGCTGCAAATTGGCATGCTTGATGACTGGGGGGTGGATGCTCAACATGCCAATTTGCAGCCCTCTAGCCTCAGTAGTTTTTAAGATCTGAGGGCGGACGGACAGACAAAGCTGGCACAATAGTTTCCTTTTACAGAAAACCAAAATTAAAATATTCACACTGCAGCTTATCATTGAAAACTTTATTCGGTAGCTTGTATGTATGTGCGTGAGAATGTGCGCGTTTGTGCATGTATGTGAGACTGGGAGTCCGGTAAAATTATAATAAAGGATCGGGAAAGGAAAAAAATCAATGATACTGAGAGAGAGAGAGAGAGAGAGAGAGAGATTCTTGTGCATCGAATTCTACTATTGTTATAGGCTAAGAGAAAATGTAAATGGAGAGAGAGAGAGAGAGAGATTCTTGTACATCCAATTCTACTATTGTTATAGGCCTAAGAGAAAATGTAAGCGGAGAGAGAGAGAGAGAGAGAGAGAGAGAGAGAGAGAGAGAGAGAGAGAGAGAGAATATTCTTGTGCATCGCATTATATTATTGTTATAGGCTAAGAGAAAATGTAACCTGAGAGAGAGAGAGAGAGAGAGAGAGAGAGAGAGAGAGAGAGAGAGAGAGAGAGACGAAGGTAAAATGTAACCGAAGGAAGCTGTTTATATGATACATTTTTATGAACACAATAAAAAGCATTGCACGACACATGGAACCACGTAGCACATTTCTGGAGAGAGCTTATTGACAACTGGGAAAAACGACATATGGAACCACTTACCGCACTTTATAAAAGTGCTTATCGACAAATGTTTGAAAAACCCACAACACTGACCGATAAAAAAAAAAAAAAAAATTCAATCGCTCGCTTGTGGAATAACTTAAAAGTCTGTCGATTTGCATTCAACAAACCTTCGATAGATTTATAGGTAGACTGTCAAAAAAATAAAAAGGGCTGTGCTTGACATGAGCGTGAAAAAAATAAACATTGAGCATATATATACATAAAAAATAAATATATATATGTGTATATATATACATAAGTATATATATATAAATATATATACTCGTATGTATGTATGTATATATATATATATATATATATATATATATATATATATAAAATATATATATATATTATATATATATATGTATATATATATATATATATATATATATATATATATATATATATATATATATATATATATATATATATATATATATATATATATGCGTTCCGTATAGGAATATGTTCCTTTAAAAAGGAAAATCATTTAAAATTTATTAAAATAATCTACCCACAGTAAAACTGCCATCGTGAGAAGGTTAGAAGTTTGTAAAGGAGTTAGAATATGAAAGCAAGCAGGAAAGATTGACTGAATTCTTAATCCCACTGGCGTCAGACAGCACTCGTCATCCACGATAAAAAAAATAAAAATACTAAGGATGGGTAAACGAATACTTTTCTGTCATCAGTACATATAGTTAGGAAAGCGGGAGGGAGATAATGGTACAAAATACTGACGAACTGATTTTTACACACAAAATTTCCTCTTGTTAACTGCCATTACACACACACACACATGAACACACCCACACACTGACGTCACAACGGTACCAGGCAACGAGGCATTATACAAAAACAATGACTAATGCTGGGATTAAGAAATTCAGTGACAAATTAATATATATCTGTTCTCAGCACCTCTGCACAGCTCATCACCATCGCCAGTGGAATTCGTAAAAAATACAAAATCTCATGAAGGCAACAATTAATTAACTTTTACATCACCAAGGGGTTCTTTAAACAAGAATTGTAAGCCCTGTCATGGCATTATACTCCAGCAATTATAACCAATACGAGAGAGAGAGAGAGAGAGAGAGAGAGAGAGAGAGAGAGAGAGAGAGAGAGTAATACACATTGACATCATTATAGAGTTCTTTATACAAGAATTGTAAGGCCAGTCATGGCGTTTTACTCCAGCAATTATGACCAATACTACATAGAGAGAGAGAGAGAGAGAGAGAGAGAGAGAGAGAGAGAGAGAGAGAGAGAGAGAGAGAGAGAGAGAGAGAGACTGACATAATTATGGAGTTTTTGATACAACAATTGTAAACCCTGTTGTAGCGTTTTACTCCAGCAGTTATCACCAATGCTAGAGAGAGAGAGAGAGAGAGAGAGAGAGAGAGAGAGAGAGAGAGAGAGAGACTGACATAATTATGGAGTTTTTGATACAACAATTGTAAACCCTGTTGTAGCGTTTTACTCCAGCAATTATCACCAATGCTACAGAGAGAGAGAGAGAGAGAGAGAGAGAGAGAGAGAGAGAGAGAGAGATGACAGTCCACGAGGCAAGAACTCCTCGAAGAACACACCACCATGAGGGCATAATTAACAGCGACGTGCATTAGCCGCGTCCACTCCATTAACTGCAGGCGCAGCAGACTCCCTCAGGGGGACGTCTCCCGTCGAGGGGAAACATCTCAGGACGCCCACACTGTCCCTTCACACGCAGGAAATGGCAACTGATAGCCACAGCACCGCAGGAAGGAAGGAAGGACGGAAGGAAGGAAGGAGTAGGAGGCGGAATCAATGAATAGGGGAATGCAGACGTTACAACAAGAAAGTCATTATTATTATTATTATTATTATTACTACTATTACTATTATTATTATTATTTTTCTTTTTTCAAATGGACATATGAACAGACCAAGAAAATAGAGCGACGATAAGTGAATAAAAAAAACAAGGCAACGAAACAGATATAATAGAAGGCCAGTGAAATATTAGTGACAAATTAAACATAATCCCTACAATGAGTTTTATCTTCTTTGTGTGCCTGTATAAATACTTTTTTTTTAATGTGGCGGCAGATGAAAGGGATAATTTGATGCCCTATTTCAGCCCAAACCCAAAAGATTAAAAAAAATGGAAGAAAAATAGTGGGGGGGGGTCTTACCCATTGTGAAGCGCTACACTCTTAGCTTAAATTAGAATCATCAAACACGCCCTCCAGTGTGATCACATAACTTTAAAAATATTTGAACAACGGGTTATCCACACATGGTGATCAAACTTATTCAAACACGCTAAAAACACAAACTTGGAGATCAAACTTATTGAAACCTGCTTAATACACAAACTTACAACTGTCTAATATTAATATTTCACTCCCACCTACTATACCAAGACAAGGGAAAAGTCTGATAAAACAAGAAAATCTGTCACCACTTTAACGATGGTTGTCACAATTTCCCAAATTCAAGAAATCCTTCACGATGGCCGGAAGTCAATGGAAAGACCGCACAAAATATTACGATATATAAATTTTACGTTTGTTCGACTGAAAATGTGGGGCACTGTAAATAAAAAAAAAAACACAAGTAGCGACTCACGGATAAAAGTTTTCGTTGCTAGATTATAAGCATTAATTTTTATGCAAATGCATAATACACAAAGCTATCAATTAAATACAAGCCTGAAACTCGTTCATATTCATATTTCCCTATGATCACGAGATTGTTGTTTCAGCCTAATTATCTGGAGACGATCCGACTGCACACAATTTTCCATTTCCGTACAGAAATAAAATTCATTCAAATATAGACCATAAAAACCACTCCTTTCGTAAAAACAACACAACACTCCACGTGGATCTAGAGAATGTTTCCTGCAATAAAACTGCAAAAAAAAAAAACATAAGCAAAGTGAGCATAGAGTAAACCTCTCTAAGGAATGCAATGCTGCCTCAAGTCGTCCTTTCAATTTTAGGATCTGGTGGCTGTTATTTCGTTCTTGAAAGATTCCGTTATTTCTTTCTTGAAAGATTCCACCAGTTTTTATATGAATGTGCTTCTCCACGGTTCTTTACTTTTTTCATATTCACATATGGCATTAGATTCTATAAGAGCTTGCGGGTTACAATTATAACCTGAAGCCTAGTTCCTTAAGCCTGTATGTGCATCGTGACATATTCCAAATTGGTGTCACAAAGGTAATGGTCATACAAGATGTGTACAAAGCAGTAGTCGCCGTTGTATGCTTCCCTCTGGAGATAGCCCTCGTCAGGAAAATGCACTTGAAAAAAAAATAAGCCAATATAAAAATACCGACAAATTCCATTTTGGTACATCTGTCCCCCCCACCCCAAAACCCCAAAACCCTCTCACCCACCCAAAAGCAGATACTGACCTACTTTCCCCTCTACCCTTCCCGTCGACGGCAAGGAGGAAGAGGCACGTTCCCTTTAAGAACAGAAAGACGTTCTCTCTCGCTGGTCCATCTAAAAAAAAAAAAATAAAAATAAAAAAAAATAACTCCTAAAATATTTCCTCTGAAAGCGGCGGCAATCCATCACATCTTACAAACGGAGGTACAGCACATGGTAGGAATGGTGCGGAGGAAATGGTCTCCTTCAAAAGCGGCGGCTCGTACCATCATCACGTTGGAAAAACGGTGGGCATTCACACGCACAATAGTAGCGGGAGGAATTCAACAAGGCGTGTTTGGTTTTGGGAGTGATTTGTCTTGTTATTTCCGTCCTCTGAGGGAAACGAATTCGTCCTCCGCCATATTTCAGACTATACAGATTGCCTATTAAGTTATATTTTGATCAATGTTTACACGAGTATAGTAAATATAACAATTTAGATTATATTAATTCCGTATTGTTTATACAAGTGCATTGCTTCACGTATTACCAGACTTCACCCTCTACCATATTTCATGTTATACAAATTACATAGCCAGTTATATTCCGATCATTATTCAATCAATAATAAAAAAAAATCTTAATTTAATTATATTACTTACGTACTGATTACAAACACGCCATTTCTTCAATTACAGCCAAAAGCGACTATCTGACTTCAGATTACAATCAAATATTAAAACAACATAAAAGTAATGAATGTGCAGCTTCGATCTATCGAAGTATTATCCTTATTAAACAATGCCGGATACTGAGACCTTAAAAGCTGATTCACGTTATACCATCACGTTTCAGACATTATCACGCCAAACATGTCACTGTCCTGTCAGCTGTGCCTTGTATTCACACTATCCATCACAATCCTGTTCAGTTCAGCCCAATCTCGGGCGACTTGATTTAAAGCGGTAAAGAAACTTGGTATATTGGCACCGTCACGTCACGTCACGTCAAATATTCTTTCAGAAAAGGCGTCGTGATGTGACGGTGATGCCGCTTGATGGCACGTGACGTGATGGTGTGAACAAGTCCATTTGACGTGACGTCATGTGTCGGTGACGTGACGTTATAATGTGAATCAATTATTCATACTGCATCTTCGTCAACACCATACACGTCACATATCTAATGTAACAAAAATATGAATCTGAAAACCAAATATAGAAAGTTTTCTGCAAACCACTAGTGAAGTCTCAAAGCTTTCAGATGACTTGTCTTTAAAAGGCACTTAGCTTATCCCATCAGCATCCGAAATCGATATACGTTGTGAGTATTTCAGGAAGGCCAATAATCTTTTTTTACTTTATTTTCGGCAGCAGTATGGTTACGTCCCTTTAAAAATGGAAAAATCAACCTCAGGTATCCTTAAAGTATTGGATTTCGTTATTTCAAAAAATGGGCTTTTCTCATCACTTCCATTATGGGATGTACTGGTGTTTTCTTTGTATTAAATCTGGCTTGGATAATATATACTGTATATGTGTGTATACATATGTATGTATGTATGTATGTGTGTTGAATAGCTAGGGAATTTTGATGACTCATTCATGTTGCACAAATTCTGAACATCAAGCAGGTTAAAGTGGATAACATATTATCTATGAAGGGTCTTTTCTCCCTCACTACTGAATATGCTTACAATGCTAAATATTCCTAATGGGAACGGTTCCAGGAATACATCTGGATTAACGCGCAACTGCAAGCATGATGCAGAAGGTTCTTTCTTTTACAAAACAAGTCAAGACTTAGAAGCTCAAACATAAAAATCACCCCATTAAAGACTTATCAAGTGTTGAAGTTTAATTATACAAAAGTATACATCTAAAATTAATTCACTGTTATGACTTACACAATCCTCAAATCTAAATATAGCCTTCCTATTGTAAGCCTGATGAAAGGCCTTACAAAACCTCCGGAAATTCAAAAAGCAATCAAGAGTAAAATGAGACTAAAGAAGTTTAGTCTCATTTTACTATGCTTATAACATTAAATTGTGTGTTACAGCGTTATATTAAATAAATAATTATTTAACTGCAAGCAATGATGCAGAAAAATCTTTTCAGTAAAAACAGAGCAAGACTAAAACTTTGATGAGTATATCTAAAAACCAACTGATTGCTAAGACTAATCAAGTATTCAAGTGTAATTATACAAAAATTATATCTGAATGTAATTCATTACTATGACTTACACAATCTCGCTTCAAAATAGTCTTCCCTATTTGGCCTGATTAAAGAACACGAAACCTACGGGAATTGTTAATTCAATCATGGCAAAAATGAGACAACTTCTTTAGTCTCATTTTACTCTTGATTGCTTTTTTTTGACTTTCCGTAGGTTTCGTAAGCCCTTTATAATCAGGCTTATAATGGGAAGACTATATTTGGACTTGGGGATTGTGTAAGCCATAGTAATGCATTACATTCAGATATAATTTTGCATAATTAAACTTAGTAATCAGTTGGTTTTCAGATATAATCATCAAAGTTTTGGTCTTAACTCTGTTTTTGAAGAAATAATATTTTCTGCATCACGCTTGCAGTTGGGGCATTAATTATCTTGTTTTAATATAACTCTAGAATACAATAATACAATATTATAATCTAAGTGAGAATGGAATCTATCAATAAGCATTCACCAAATCACACCGAAGCGAAACTTCACAATAACCGAACGTTCCACTTTCATCAATAAAACTATCAGCAATTTCATCATAAGCCACCCACCCACGCATCCAGACACATACACACATACACACGCACACACTCCCGCACAATGTGGAAATATCCGACGTCCTCCCACACTTCCCATGATGAACACCTTTTGACATTACGAGCCGAGCAGCAACACTGCCAGCCACCAGGTGTATGAACATACTCCTTTAGTTCAAAACGGAAAATAAAAAGACGAAAAAAATAAAAAATAAAAATAAATTGATAACACAGCACAGACTTCTATTTCAGTTACACTTGTGTTCTGGGAGTTTCCAAGTCCTGTCTGGCTGTTTTGCTCATATAAGTTAGGCCGCTTTGCTGAAGTCAAACTGAATTCAGACTGATTTTCTGAAACTTAACATAAGACATATGTGAATGCTTTGTATAATTCAAGTCAGGATGCGTCTGCATGCTTTGTACATTATGCTTTGCATAAATCGGTCACAATGTTTTGTATTAATCAATCTGGATGCTAAGTATATGATGCTTTGCATACATCCAGTCACAATGTTCATAATCTTTAGTAAGTCAGTCTAAATGCTTGCATAAAATGCTTCACAAATCAGTCACAAAGTTTATAGGCCAGCCTGACTGCTTTGTTTATAATGCTTTGCATAAACCAGTCACAATGTTTTGTTGTGTCAGTCTAAATGTTTTTGCAAAAATGTCACAAATCAGTCTAATGTTTGTAAACCAGCCTGAATGCTTTGTATATAATGCTTTGCATAAACCAGTCACAATGTTTTGTTGTGTCAGTCTAAATGTTTTGTATAAAATGCTTCACAAATCAGTCACAATGTTTGTAGGCCAGCCTGAATGCTTTGTATATAATGCTTTGCATAAACCAGTCACAATGTTTTGTTGTGTCAGTCTACATGCTTTGTATATAATGTTTTGCATAAATCGGTCACAATATTCTCTCAGTCACTCTGAATGCTATGTATACTATCCTTTACATACATCAGTCACAACGTTTTGTAAGTCAGTCTGAATGCTTTGTAAGTCAGTCTGAATGCTTTGTATCTTATGCTTTCCATAAATCGGTCACAATGTTTTGTAAGTCATTCTGAATTATTTGTATATATAATGCTTTGTATAAATCATTCACAAGGGTTTGTAAGCCAGTCTGAATGCTTTGTATATTATGCTTTGCATAAATCGGTCACACTGTTTTGTACTAGTCAGTCTGAATGCTTAGTAACTAATGCTTTGCATAAATCAGTCACACTGTTTTGTAAGTCAGTCTGAATGCTTTCTATACTATGTTTTGCATAAATCAGTCAGTTTTGTAAGTCAGTCTGAATGCTTTGTATAAACCATTCACAATGTTTGGTAAGTAAGTCTTAATGCTTTGTGTCTTATGTTTTGCATAAACCAATCACACTGTTTTGTTAGTCAGTCTGAATGCTTTGTGTCTTATGTTTTGCATAAATCAGTCACACTGCTTTGTTAGTCAGTCTGAATGCTTTGTGTCTTTTGTTTTGCATAAATCAGTTACACTGTTTTGTAAGTCAGACTGAATGCTTTGTATACTATGCTTTGCATAAATCAGTCAATGTTTTGTAAGTCAGTCTGAATGCTTTGTATAAATCATTCACAAAGTTTAGTAAATCAGCAGTCACACTGCTTTGTATTGGTCAGTCTGAATGCTTAGCACAGGCCAGCAAACTTCAAGTGAGCTCCGCCGATATGCGAGGGGAAATGCAGCTCAAACGTAGCGCCTAAGCCTTTTTTTAAGGGTGGGTGAAATTGTGTTGGAAGGTCGCAAAATGCCCGAATGACTCAAAAGGTTACTGACCTTGTTTAAGAACCGAATTAAGGACGTTGTCGTGAAAGCAGAAACAATGAGAGAGAGAGAGAGAGAGATTTTGAGAGAGAGAGAGAAAAAGAGAATAGAATGCCATTTTAACTGAAAAGAATATATACTTTACTATAAGATGCAGATTTGTGATGAAAATAAATACATACTTTAGCTACCAGAGAGAGAGAGAGAGAGAGAGAGAGGCTATAAGAGAGAGAGAGAGAGAGAGAGAGAGCATATTTATAATGCAAAAGAAATATTTCAGGCTTTAGAGAGAGAGAGAGAGAGAGAGAGAGAGAGAGAGAGAGAGAGAGAGAGAGAGAGAGAGAGAGAGAGAATATTTTATAATGCAAAGAAATATTTCAGCTATAACAGAGAGAGAGAGAGAGAGAGAGAGAAAGCACAGCTATTATGAACAAATAGTAAAATCATTATTATAAAGAGAGAGAGAGAGAGAGAGAGAGAGAGAGAGAGAGAGAGAGAGATCCCTCAAGTGAATATCCATTACGACCAAACACGTGAGGAATCGATAATAATGATGATGGAAGCAGCAGACACGTATGTGTTCTGACGACCTTATTTTCAAGGTAACACCAAATGCACACCTGCTATATATATTCATTTATAATGCACGACCATCCTCTACTGTCATAAAGGGAGGAAATGGCTTTTTATCTCGATGTTTTACTTGATGAAGTTCGCATATTAATAACTTGCATTCCATAAAAAAAATGCTGATGATGAAATATAGACATGAACCTGACGAACTTTCATGATACAAATTTTAAATTTGTTCTCGAAAATCATCTGTCAATCTACCTCTACACATTACCTTGTAGATACATTATTCATTTACAATCTAATTATGCACAAAAGGACACAGAAGACTTCTGCAAATAATAAATAATATTAAAAACACTTTCACGAATACTACTTTGTAGAGACAATATCCATTTACAATCTAATTATGCACAAAGGGACACAAAAGATTTCTGCAAATAATTCAATAATATTAAAAATACTTTCACGCATACTACATAGCTCCTGGGAAAGTCGCTTACTTTGAAATCTGCAACTAATCACCTAGTAACAAAATCTCAGCCGAACTGCATTCATGTACCTCTGACTGGGTCCCTAAAATTAAATCTGGTCTGTGTCATTTAACTCATTTTACTCGTACTTGATCTATCAAGGTTTAAACAGAGCAACCATATCCTGACCATTCCTTGAAGGAAAACCTTTCATTCCAGTCAATTAACGTAACATTTTCATAGCTCACACCAAACTCCTCAGGTCTGCTGCAAATGTCTATTTCTAAACTTTGATTTTTGATGAGGCTCTCGTGTAACAAAATTACATAAAGAAAACAGAACACTTTTCTTTTCTTTTTTTTTATTTAAATTCGCCAAAATCATAGTCAAAACTGGCACCAAAACCTCCACTTTTATAACAGGAAATGGTAAAAGCGAAAGGGTTACACCATAGAACAATGAGGCTAAATACTGTATATTAATATCTTCATGAGCATTACATCTAATGGCGAGCGCGCAACCTCAACTGCCTAAACAGGGCCAAATGGTTATTACTCTAATACTCAGAGCATGGTTTACTAAAAACATTCCATGACAGAACTGTATACTGAATATACAATAGATATTATAGACCTAAATACATATTGTCATTACTATTTTTAAACCAAACCCACTACCTAGTAATTACATCTGACCAATGACATTATTCCTTAGCAGCTCCTGGTAATACAAGGAGTGTTACAACTACGAACGCCGCATCTTATTCCAGACTTGATAATCGTTGCACAATGGATTCGGCAACCACGAACATCGTAGCATCGTACTTCACACTTAATAACTGTCGTACATTACAGAACGTGATCTTCCAAGGCTCTGCGAGGTATCGTATATAAAAGGAAAGAGAAACGCCGCCTGTGGATCGCCATATCTCAGCGGGTGATAAATGGCAGAAGGATGGAAAGAGAGAAGGAAGGAAGGAAGGAAGGAAGGACGCACAAGTCTCTGCTGTGGCAGCAGAAGCAGAAGCAGGGGAGAAAAACACAAGCAGAAGCAGAAGCAGGGGAGAAAAACACAAGCAGAAGCAGGGTGGCCAAGAGCAAAGCACCAGCGGCACACAGGACATCGATTCCTCCCACGCTCAACGTACCCCTTGAGAGAGAGAGAGAGAGAGAGAGAGAGAGAGACAGAGAGAGAGAGAGAGAGAGAGAGAGAGAGAGAGAGAGAGAGAGAGAGAGAGTTTTATACAAATCCCGTAGCTCTACAACCCTTTTAATGTGCCAATCTCTGCTTCCCCCGAATTTTTATCATTTCCCTTCTTCCAAAGGGCACACGAATTGTTTCCATTTGGATAATTTCGCATCTTCATTTCCGATCTCCTGTCATCTCCTGATTTGTCATTATTCTTTCTTACTTTTTGTTTACCTTACTCATTTCTTTAACATCAAATCAATCAACAAATCGACTCTCTTACAATATTTTAGGCTATCTAAAAAATATTTCGGATGAGCAGTATGTATATATATGTATGTATGTACAATATATATATATATATATATGTATGTATATATTATACATATATTATATACATATATTATTACATATAATTATATATATAATACATATATTATAAATATACATATACATACATAATATATATATAAATAAATAATATATATATATATATATATATATATATTATATATATATATATATATATATATATATATATATATATATATAACATATCTTACAATAAGTTACATAAACGAGAAAAAGTCAAAACACCAACCAAAAGTTAAAAGAAAAAATCCTAAATACAACGCACATACGAAAATAAATAAATAAATAAATAAATACATAAATAAATAATAAAAAGGGCGGAACCCCATACCAATGCCCACCCTCGATATTACACGAATACATTTGACATGCGAAAAGGGAGTTTCTAGTTCAGTGGCATCCATAAACAGTAGGGAGACGCTCCCTCTCCACCCAGGGGACGAAATCTCCACGTGTCACTTGAATAACAAAAAATCAAAATAACATACACTAGGTATATGATGTTCACGTGCCAGTTTCATACGTCAAACAATTAAAACGTCTGAAATAAATAAATTCCGAGAATGAGGGCAGAAGTCAACGTACCATAAAATACACGTAAAACAATATAAATAAATCAAATAGCTCGTATTTCATGAATGTCTTCATTAAAGTTAAAGTCAATTTTTCACTCCATTTTTTACTATTCATATCATAATTCTGAATTAATTTAAGCATCGCGTTTCTCCTCAAAAAAAAAAAATAGTTACAAATATCATGTACAACGCCCTTTCTCTAACTAACGGTTATATATTCAACTGAGAGATGGACAGGGGAGACCCTCTCATTATCATCATAATTATCTGCAGCATATGGGAAACAAATACTACTTCGCCCAGGTCAAATAATAATAATAATAATTTCATCATGTTATAATCATAAGATGAACCCCAGTACAAGGTATAATAATAATAATAATAATAATAATAATAATAATAATAATAATAATAATACCTTGTACTGGGGTTCATCTTATGATTATAACATGATGTTATTGTTATTTGACCTGGGCGAAGTAGTATTTGTTTAATAATAATAATAATAGAATTAACAATAATTAAAACGCACAAACATTCACAAAGAACATGACCTGTTTCAAGGAATATATCCCCAGGGCAGAATCCCCTTATAGGACAATAAAACGAAGACAACAAGCACATTAAAATAAATCAAGAACACGAACATATAAAATAACGTGACACTGATTATTCACAAGGCGACCGATCCACTCAGGGGCAGACACGAAAGACTATCTCCAGAGTCAACATTTGAGGAAAATCAAGAAAAAAAAAAAAAAGTTTCTTCAGCGCAATCGAATTTTCTGTGCTGCCACTACATAAGAAAATCAAGGCCCTGAAAACAGATCTATCTTTCGGTGGTCTCCGGTATAATGCTGTTTGAACCCCGGCCCATGAAAACTTTAACCACGACCCGTGGGTTGCCTATCCTATATCATTGCCAGAAGCACGATTATTGCTCATTTTAACTTAAATAAAATAAACTATCAAGCTAGAGGGCTGCAATTTGGTATGTTTGATGATTGGAGTGGTGGATGATCAACATACCAATTTTGCAGCCCTCTAGCTCAGTAGTTTTTTTAAGATCTGAGGACGGACAAGAAAAGTGCAGACAGAATAAAGTGCAAACGGACAGACAAAGCCGGCACAATAGTTTTCTTTTACAGAAAACTAAAAAGAGAGCTATTCTGGGAAGAACCTATTCCTTCTCCGTAGCGCCGACATATACGAAAGGCTTCTTTCTTAGCACAGCCGGAAATGTTCTTAATTCCTTGTGAAGCAAAATTAAAAACTCTGCCGTCAGCCTTAGAAGTAAGTCAAAGAACATGGGAAAAATTCTAAAAATCCACTGGAAATAACTAGCATTATCAACGTTAAACAAAAACTCTTTAATTTTGTGGAGGGGAGTGTGTTCACACAATAACAACCACGGAAATATTTTTCAACTCTCTGGAGACTATAAAAAAATTACTTTCTGCACTGATTTCTGGAGTTAACATAAAATAACGAGATATATATATATATATATATATATATATATATATATATATATATATATATATATATATATATATATATATATATATATATATATATATATATATATCAGGGGAAACTGTTAGCTACACTGTTCTCGATTCTAGTCCTGTTGGAAAATTACAATTACTACCAAAAATTGGAAAACTACAATTACTGCCAAAATTAAATAACTAGATCTCTGAAATTTTTGGGCACGATAAAAAATTGTCATAATAAATATAAAAAATTTTCAAACTATATATATAATCAACTAAAAAATTCAGATCTGAATTAAAATATTTATCCAGGTTCTACCTAGAAAAAAACCAATCTATTCCTTGGTAAAACTACGGCTTTCTTTGGTTGTCTTGAAAATTATTACTCTTTGCAAAAACACCTACATTTTTCTTAAACTATGGAAATATATGTCTTCTTCCGGAGTAGATTAATTACCAGTAATTTACCTATGACAGAAATCAACATCAAAGTCATATGCCAGCGAAGGCAAATAAACAAAAATAAATAAAAATACACAATGACATCCCGAAGTCGAGCCTAACATTCTAATATTAAAAGTACCCGACAAAAACCATCTAAACATTATTATTTACGTCAAGGAAAATACACATTTGCTCTAACGACAAAAACTGTTCGGACAGATTTAGTTTATCTTAGGGCACTTTTTCATCTCCTTCTTCAACAGTGCCCTTGTGACATATTTCTTTTCCTTTCCATTAAAACTTGTTTTTAACCAGCCAAGTCTTTAATATCTCTTTTCCTTTTACATTAAAACTTGTTAGTGTTGTATAAGTCTTTGCAACAACATATTTCTTTTTCCTCTACATTAAAACTTGCTTTTAGCAGTTTAGGTATAAGATTTGTAACATATTTCTTTTCTTTTACATTAAAACTTTTTATCAATTAAGGTGTCTTAAACTATGAAATTCCGCCTACATTAAAGTTACCCGCATTTCGAGATAGATTGTCCGTAATCTTAGACCAGAGATGTCCAAAAATTCATTCATGTCTCCTTTATTTTTACAAATAAGATTTCTGTTAGATTGTGTTTTTCTGAAAAATGCTTCAGGAGACTTTTGGTTGTTTTGCCATGCTTTGTTTCCTTACTTTCAAAAAGTATAATAAATATGCCACACGGACATAAGATATAAATATGGATACAAATTCTTAAAAATAGAACAACGAAAAATAAAAAAATATTCTGTCAACCGTCCATGACAAAAAACAAATAAAAAACGATATCCGTAAACCAGAGGAATACGTAAAATAAACACAATCTATTTGTCCTACGACAAAATAAAAATTAAACTGTCGTAGACCAAAACACGTAAAAAAAAACTTTATTCAAGAATAAAATAAAACTAGAATAAAGTCTTTGCATATTAGGTATAAAGAAAACATTCTACAAAGGCAAACACTACTCTCCTCTCTCTCTCTCTCTCTCTCTCTCTCTCTCTCTCTCTCTCTCTCTCTCTCTCTCTCTAAGTGGCGCTTCCTCTTCTCCAGAAGTAATAAAATATCAGGTGGCGGAGACACACCCATTCTCAGATCAAAAGTATAACCCACCGGTGCCAATTTCGAGTCATTTCCGTTTCTTAACCCAAATACCAGCCAATCTGATAAGTCTTCTAAATTAAATCTGAAAAAGGGATTCATTCACGTACAAATGCCACACACACACACACACACACACACACACACACACACACACACACCTGTTTAGCAATTAAGCTAATCACCTGTCACGCACCAGGTTAAGCCTTAAGAGACTGCTTAGCTTAACAAGATCCGATGACGGTATTGATATGGACACTTGATTTAAACGACCCGTTTCCCCCGAGTGACCCAGTTAATCAAAATAGAATGTGAGGGCATTTACTGGGAAAATGTTCCCGCAGGCATTTGAAATGTAGGGTAAAAAAAAAAAAAAAATAGGTGGAAAATAGGGGGCAAACAAAATATTCAGTTACGCCTTTTTTTAGTCGTTACGTTTTCTACGAGAAGAAAACGGAGATGCCCATTGAGTGAGATTTATCGATTTCTCTCTCTCTCTCTCTCTCTCTCTCTCTCTCTCTCTCTCTCTCTCTCTCTCTCTCTTCCATTATATTTTTAAAGTTGTAGTACAAGGTATTTACAGGACGATTATGGAAAATAGGAAAAATATTCATAAAATAAGATAGACGTTACAAAAACACTACATGTTACCTATTAATTCAAGTTTTCCTCTCCCATGTTAATTATGCTATGCAAAAATTTGTTCTCTTTTCAACTGCTTGATATTTTTTGTACCACTAAAACAAAAAAACAAGATGACGCGACAACTTCGTGCTACAGAAGCCCTTCATGCGTAGATTAAATCGGTTCACGCATTTCTATATAAACACCACTCATTCACTGAAGGAAGTTACACGTTAGCCGTAGCATGAAAAATCCAGAGTAAAAAAAATTACAACGGTAAAGATCATTCTTAAATTTCCGGTGAATTAACACATCCCGGAAAAAAAAAACCTTCCGGGAGCTACAGAATCAGGTTAGCAGAATAAAAAAAACGTTTCAATCCACCAAAACATTTGTAAACATACGGCATTGACGTCAGATTACGGTGGCCTGGCGCCAAGTCGGATCATCTGCTACTTAGGAGACAAGAATCATTTCTGACTCTACGCGAAGGTACGGCCAAAAAAGCATTGTGTCTAAACGAATTTCTGCAAAGACTAGAATACCTAGGCAATGTGGTGCTTGTTTAAATTAGATATTAACTAATATCCTGAATGAGATGTAATTTACATATACACAGAAAATACAAATTTATATACATATATACTGTATATACATGTTTATAATGTATTATATATATATATATATATATATATATATATATATATATAAACAGAAAACCTGAAGTTTTCCTATTTATCCCCTAACGTTTAGTAAAATCATTTCCCAAGGAACTTCATGAACTTCATAATAATCAAATAACAAAAATACAAAATGGACTTCCTTCAGTATCAGCCATTCTCCAACTTTCCCTTCCAGATCGCTCGCCCCCACCCCCCAACCCCCCAGGTCGTTAGGCAAGACTAACGGCACATTATACAAGCAAAGTGTAACACTGATATCGGGCCTTACCAAGCCCTTAACGATATTCCCACCCCACAAAACCTAAATGGAGGCGCGCCACTACATACGGTGCTGAACCCCCTTCGGTAAACAAACCAAAGGCCAAATATTGTCTACTAAACACAAACCTGCCCTACTTTTCCCCAGCCAGGGCTGGGAACGTTACTATTTATTTTATGCATAACGGTTATCTCTCTCTCTCTCTCTCTCTACATGGCATACCTATTCACCTACTTTCTACACAGCTACACCTATTCCTTCAACCATAAGCACCTGCTAAACAAATACCCTATAGCATACCTACTCACCTTTCTGAACAAATGCACCTGTTCCTTCAACCATACACACCTGCTAAGCAGACCTACAGCATCTATTCCTGATCCCTCTCTCTCTCTCTCTCTCTCTCTCTCTCTCTCTCTCTCTCTCTCTCTCTCTCTCTCTCTCTCTCTCTCATGCCTTCACCGAACAGCAAAACAGAGCATTGTCTCCTCTTCAATGCACAACACCTGTTCCCCATTCTGCCTACACACCTTCCCCCACAGGGAGGCTCCTCTGCCCCCAACCTTCCCCTTTCAGAACAACAATGCACAATGCCTATTTCTTCATACATCCCGGCCACACAACTAAACATTCCGGGAGGAGATTAAAAAGAACAAAAAAAAAAAGTACTCCGTCTAATCTTTCCCTTCTCTCATTTCTAGTAGGAGTAGTTCTCCCTCCTCCCCAACTTTCCCCACCTTCCACGGTGCCTCTCTCTCTCCCTACACCCCGATTCATTCATATGTAACTCTATGAATACACAAATTCACTTCCGCTTACAATATGGGTGAGTCACTGATAAGGAACCACAGCGCAGGGGAATTGCAGCCTTAAACGACTACACGTTTAATGCGACATTAGGATGCTCAGCATCCGGTAACGGTGGGAGATCTCATCCCAGAGTGCGCTCGGAAATCGACTACACAGACACTCACGCTAACCTCGAATTGTAAGTATTTGTTCCCCTCCCGTAAACAGCTGTTTATAGCGCATAAAATCATATTATGCGCTACTAGCTCGAAAAATTACATTTCAACATAGTTTATTGCACATATACTCCAAGCTGAAGGCAAAAACATAACTCCCATCTGTGAAACTGCATCTTAATGTGTGAGAGAGAGAGAGATGAAGAGAGAGAGAGAGAGAGAAGAGAGAGAGAGATGGGGACGACTCATTTGCAGGTTGTTTTGTCTCCACCCTTTCGCCATAAAATGAGAGGTCGAAAACAGGAACCTTTTGAAATGAGAAGCTTAATTTCAGGGCGAGGAAAAACAGCATCAATTAAACTAGTGAGATTTCGGTAGTCACCGTTACACATGGCCTAGGAAAACAACTCGATCAATGGTCATTCAGGGCTACTCATTGTTTTGCTTGGGGGGCAACAAGGCCTTTCTTGTCGCGACGCGAGTTTGATATAAATCAAACAACGAATTTAAGGCCGCAAACTCATTCACTTCTCATGATGTATCAAAAAGAAACCATGCATTGGTCTCTCTCTTCTCTGTTCTCTCTATCTCTATATACACACACACATACATATAAGCATAACATATATATATATATATATATATATATATAGTATATATATATATATATATATATATATATACATAAAATCATATACACACATTATATATATATTATTTTTATATTTATATATATATATATATATAACATACATACTAAACACATGTATCTATACACAGAGAAAGAGAGAGAATTTAAAGGGGGACATACAAGGCCTTAAGAGCATCCTGGGGGAAATAAAGAGAAAAATAGTCCCAAGATCAATTTCTCAGACGAGACACCGTGGGTCTCCTCGCCCCGGAATGGAGGAGGAAAGAAAAAAAGGAAGAAGAGGAAGAAACTGAGGAAAGGCGAGAGAAGCTGGGGGTGAACGACCCTCTTGCAAGCATCCACGAAAGATGCAACAAGACTTCGACAAACTTCACAAGCTCCAACAAGACTTCAAGACCGTAGCCTCTTTGTAGAGTTGACAAGCCAACCGTAGACTGCCTGTTCGTTTCAATGAGGGTTCTAAAACTATTAACTACCGACATAATGGGGCTATTAAGCCCGCCGAAAGAAGACACTACAAGGGAACCTTTCCGGACTCAAAGTTCGTTTTGGAACCAGATGACGATCGTTTTTTTATTTGGCTTTATGGGGACACAAATTGCATTGTCATTGCTTGGATACATGCCAGCCCGACAGAGGGGGACTCGTGTTGTTCTAGAAATCTTCAAGAATGAGGTTTCCTTAAAGAGAGAGAAATCTTATCCAACGTTTGCAGTCCTGTGATAATGAGATATTGATATGTACTAATAACGAGATATTGATGTATGTATGGTAGCTGCATATCCAGTTAATACTTAAAAAAAATAACAAGGCTCAAGACAGTCTAATTTAAGACAGTATAAGACAACAGTCAATTTAAGACCATTATATACAATATTAATTTTGTCTAAGACAGTGAGATATATTCCATGTCAGTTTAAGACACTGAAAGACATACTCTGGCTAAGACAGTTAAAGACAAATGTCTGTTAAGAAAGTGAAAGACATACATTATCTTTTTAAGAAAAGAAAGACACATGGCTGTTTAAAATAGTGAAATATATAATTCAGTTGAAAAAAACACACCTGAGAGAGAGAGAGAGAGAGAGAGAGAGAGAGAGAGAGAGAGAGAGAGAGAGAGAGAGAGAGAGAGAGAGTTTCAAGAACTTTAAACTGACCAACAACAAAAAATTCAATCTAATTCCTTATCACAGTATTTTATTGCATGAATATTCATAAAAAGGACCAACACGTATTTCTAATGCAATTCTCATCTTAAAAAAAAAAAACTTCCTTTTGAAGTGGTCACTGCAAAAGTGCAAAGCAACAACACGGCAGTTCCACCATCTGCACACCACACATGCACAAAACACAACTAAGACGTGTTCCTTTGCTGATGACGGTGATTCTGACCAGATTTATCATGTCAGCTTTCTGAGGGGTGAGAAAGATCTTCAGATTGTGAACAAAAGAAAAATGACGTAATTTTCAAAGCCATTCGACATACATAAAGGTAAAAAGCAAAACAATAACAGGGGTATGACAAGAGTGCTTGCAACAAATATATTAATAATGTTGAAAACAATGTTATAATTACGAATGAGTCAATATAATAATAACAACAACAACAACAACAACAATAATATTATAATAATAATGATGATGATATAATAATAATAATAACGCAAATGAAAACTGCCAACTGGGTTGCCAAAACTACAAAAAATATCCATAACAATTAAGCTGAAATATCAGTATTTCCCCCGGTTTAAATACCTGGACTTCCTCGTTTCGCCCCTACATTATTCACTGGCAGACTAAGGAAGAGCTGCATACCAACCATGGGTAGCTTACTGCTTAAAGGGAAAGCATGCAACTGTGACCTCCGCAGTGACCTGGATTAAAAGGTCCTGCATGTTATCTAACACCAAAGTTATCTGGATTATCACATACGCAACCATATTAGCATATGGAAAATGGAGTATTGTTGGTTTGCAAATTAAACATCTTCTATTACAGGAAAAGTGGAAAGCTGGAGCATAAGATCTTCTATCCTAGAAAGGTGGAAAGCTGCAACAAAAGATCTTCATCCTAGGAAAGTGGGCTGCAACACAAGATCTTCATCCCAGGAAAGTGAAAGCCAAACATAAGATCTTCTTTCCCAGAAAGTGGAAAGCTGCAACATAAGATCTTCTTTCCCAGAAAAGTGAAAGCTGCAAACACTCAGATCTTCTATCCTAGGAAAGTGGAAAGCTGCAACATAAGATCTTCTATCCTAGGAAAGTGGAAAGCTGCAACATAAGATCTTCTATCCCAGGAAAGTGGAAAGCTGCAACGTAAGATCTTCTATCCCAGAAAAGTGGAAAGCTGCAACATAAGATCTTCTATCCCAGAAAAGTGGAAAGCTGTAACATAAGATCTTCTATCCCAGGAAAATGAGAGCTGCAACATAAATCTTTATCCCAGAAAAGTGGAAAGTCTGTAACATAAGACTTCTATCCCAGAAAGTGAAAGCTACAACATACGATCTTTTATCCTACGAAAGTGGAAACTGCAACATAAGATCTTCTATCCCAGGAAAGTGGAAAACTGCAACATAAGATCTTCTATCCCAGGAAAGTGGAAAGCTGCAACGTAAGATCTTCTATCCCAGAAAAGTGGAAAGCTGCAACATAAGATCTTCTATCCTAGGTGAAAGCTGCAACATAAGATCTTCTATCCTGAAAGTGAAAGCTGCAACATACGATCTTCTATCTTAAGAGAAAGTGGAAACTGCCAACGTAAGATCTTCCAGAAGTGAAAGCTAACATAAGATCTTCTATCCCAGGAAAATAGAAAGCTGAATATAAATCTTCTATCCTAGAAAAGTGGAAAGCTGCAACATAAGATCTATCCCACGAAAGTGGAAAGCTGCAACATACGATCTTCTATCCCACGAAAGTGGAAAGCTGCAACATACGATCTTCTATCCTAGGAAAGTGGAAAGCTGCAACATAAGATCTTCTATCCCAGGAAAGTGGAAAGCTGCAACATAAAACCTTCTATCCCAGGAAAGTGGAAAGCTGCAACAATTTTAACTTGGTTACCAAATGTGCAATGATCATCTCTTTAGGTAATTATGCATGTTTGTTTATATGATGTCATCCTCTCGTGTCAAACCATCCTTCGTGATTAATTTTCACCCGAATGTTCTGCTAATTCAAGTCATTGCACTCGTCACATGGAAGTGTGAGCGAGTGTGAGTGTGTGTGTATGAAAGTATATCTAGTACATTCGGCCTATTTCTTCATTATGGTTTTTATATTTTTTTCCCTATGATTCAAAATCATGAATCCAGCACAACTCTGATGACAATTATATATGTTAAAGATTCAAACATTCACACACACATACACATATATATATGCATGCGTGTGTGTGTATTAAGCTGAAAAACTTACAATAAGAAGAATCACACTGGACTTTGAAATACTTGAATTTAAAGAAAAAATTTTGATAAAAGCAGCCTTAGATAAAAATAAAAACAAATAATGTCCCTAAATGTGGCACACGTACACACACACACACACGAACTCACCCAAGCATCATTCTAGTGACCTATGGTCACAATGAAGCATTTTTACGTTTTGCCATTTCAAGACAATGCACCAACAACAATTTCGTATTCTGAAAAACCCAAAAGCGGACAAAAACTGACAAATTATACTCTACCCCTTTAGTTATCAATACCGCATTATTCCTACAATCCCTAAGGATCTAATAGATACAGATTCATTCAAATGATAAACCCACTTACAAAACCCGCAATAATATCTCACAATGCTTCCGTGAATTACAAAGGAGTGCATCAACTCGACCAGAAGAAAGAAAATCACCCACACTTACAAACTATAAACACGACTCCAAAAGCATATTGAGAATAAAACAATTATGAAACCACCAGATGAAGGAAACCAAATATGTCACACATTCATTTAAAACCTGAAAAATAACCAATATTAAGGTACCGTTCGTTCTTGCAGAGTCCACGTGAAGCGGAAAACGGTTGCGCTATCGAGTATGGTCAATAAATTTTTTTTAAAAGGGGAAGTGGGGGGAACGAAACCAAATATGTCACACATTCATTTAAAACCTGAAAAACAACCAACAATAAGGCACCGTTCGTTCTTGCAGTGCCCACGTGAAGTGGAAAACGGTTGCGCTATCGAGTATGGTCAATATAAAAAAAAAAAAAAAGTGGGGGTGAGGTTGGGGGGGAAGGCCTCTTTCTCTCCTCATTGACACCAGAGAGGAGAAGGTGACCCCAGGTGGCCGGGCTTCTAAGAGCTGCGATGGCAATAGTATTGTGCTTTCAATAAGGCCAGGACTCAAGGTCATACACACGGCTCCTTATTGATTTTAGGCAGCGGAGCGGCTAGATCAAAGCGTGTTGGTGCCTCTTGGAACATGGCCCCCCAAGCCGCTACCGCTTGCGTTCGCACGCACATACACACAAACACACGCACCTACAAACATACATACACATACATACACACATTCAAGCGCACTGGCGAAGTACACTATGGGGCGGATCCGCTAAAATCTTTCCCCACGCCCCGAAAACCTTTCCGTCACCTGAAGTTGGCACTGTCCACAATCAGCAGTTTTGCCTTACAAAAATGACATCACTATTTTCTATATTAAATCTACCATGGAAATCTTTTCCCAACCGCTAGTGTATGAAAAAAACGTTCGAGAGAGAGAGAGAGAGAGAGAGAGAGAGAGAGAGAGAGAGAGAGAGAGAGAGAGAGAGAGAGAGAGAGCGCAAGGCCCAGGCACACAACGCGGTGCTGGTGGCTTTTCCCAGCCTTCATTGATTGATCTGACCTCATTTTCTATATCTTGCACTACGGAGAGCAGACGCCCTCGCACAATTTCCAAAGCACTGGCATTAGTGCCTCTCATTTATTTATCCATGTACTTCCATCTGGCGTCGCACTTTATCCCAGCTGGATGCCAAAACACTGGCTGTTGTCCTGGGAGACATTTTTTTTCATCGGGCACCTTCAGCCTGAGGGAGAGGTGGGAGGCGTTGCTGTTACTGCTGCTGCTGCTGCTGCTGCTGCTGCTGCTGTTGCTGCTGCAGCAGGAGTAGGAGGAGGGGGGAGGAGGAGGAGGAGGAGGGGGGGTTTGCCTGCCTCCCTCTAACCCTTTCCTGAACCCCACACATTCCCTCCCCCCACAATCCCAATCCTTCCCCCTCAATGAAATCCTTCGATATGCGGAATCACTCTGAACGTAACCATTTTCATATCAAATACGGTTCTCTTCTATAAAATCAAAACGTCCGGAGAGAGAGAGAGAGAGAGAGAGAGAGAGAGAGAGAGAGAGAGAGAGAGAGAGAGAGACGGAATCACATATGATATTCATAACCAAAATTGCAAAATTCCTCCGGGCGGGGTCGAAACTATACGCCTAGACGCAGCCGAACGAAGAGTCGATACAGATCTGTAGATCTATAAACATATCTATATACAGTATATATAGACCCTACACTTCGGCGAAGGCGGAGCGGCCAGAGCAGAGCCACCACATCACAACGCGGCGAGCTTACTGCCCTGAGAAGGAGCTGCCTCCGACACCAGCATCCGTCCGTCCCTGTTGCCCTTCATCCTCCTCCTCCTCCTCCTCCTCCTCCACCTACTCCACCGCCTCCTCCTCCTCCCCTCTCTCTCTCTTCTCTCTACCTCTACCTCTACCTCACATCCTCTTTCTCCTCTGATCTTGTTTCTAACTGTTGCAGATGTTGCGGCTGCTGCTTTTTCAGCACATTTTGCATGTACTCGCATTCTGCGGACATGCTGTGTGTCTGCTACGCACGCTCGGTCGACAGCAGCTATCTACCTTTCGTGTAGTGACTGGTATACAAGAGGAAGAAGAGGACGATGTGTGTGTGTGTGTGTATATATATATATAAATATATATATATATATATATATATATATATATATATATATATATATATATATATATATATATATATATATATCCTCTTCTTATATATATATATATTATATATATATATATATATATAATCATATAGATAGATATATGAACAGATCAAAAGGAAAAACCTAATACATTAACAATATTTAAAATAAAAAAATCCCATTTTTTTTATATATAAAATAAATAATCATATAGATAGATATATGAACAGATCAAAAGACTTACGAGACAGACAGACAGACAGACTGAGACGACCATCCAAACACGAATAAAAAAAAAAAATCCGTCTGCCGTGAAAATAAAAACCACACATTCCCCCAAAAAATATTTTTAAAAAACGCGACCCTCCGAAAAGAGGTCATGACCTCGTTGCAATCCGGGCCTAGTTTCAGATCATGGACCGGAAGGGGGCGACTATGAAATGGAATACAATAATACGTACACCTAAATATAGTACTTAACAAATAAAAGTACAGATGCCTACATTATTTGAGCGAGTGTGTACAGATTGGGGCGGGTGCCATGTGAACCAGGCGGGTTCTCTCTCTCTCTCTCTCTCTCGAGTTGGTTTGGGAAATGACAAAAATTTACCAATGGAATAAAACCAGAGGCATAAAGAGGTAGCTAAAAGTCTCCCAGCGATGGTGCACAACGCTATTTCTTCCTAATAATGGATGATAAACAAATAAACCTTCCACTAGCTACCAACTGGAAATAAAGAGACTGGAATTGTATGAAAAATAAAGTTATGGGTATTGGGCTGGAATTCAAGTAATATCCAGTGAAGAGCGGTGTCTGCCAATTACATGGATCGATGTCAGAAAGAGTATTAATCAGTAGATGTATATAATAATAATAATATTAATATTAATATTAATAATAATAATAATAATAATAATAATAATACGAAGAAGAAGAAGAAGAAGAAGAAGAAGAAAATAATGATAATTATAATAATAATATGAAAACGATGATGATGATGATGATGGTACGTGCGTGTTTCCCTTCTCAGGATTTATATTAATGCCATCTCTGTTACAAACACGTGTAATCATGTTATTTCAGACATTGCAGTAACGCTGCCACAGCTTGTATTTATTCTGCATCTCTATTTACAAAACACAAATTGTATTCATGTTTTTGCGTCTGTGTGTAATACCGACAATCTAAGGGCAGTGCAACCCACGTTCATTCAAGCCGTGACCAGCCACTGTCACCTACCTATCCTATCTTATATCGCTGTCATTTTTGACGGGGTGTCAAGAGTGCCCGTCCCAACCCTCACAAATTACGGCGATTTATTACGGTACGAGTCCATCATTAATAATAATAATAATAATAATAATAATAATAATAATAATAATAATAATAATAATAATAATAATAATCCATAATTTAATAATAATAATAATAATAATAATAAGGAATAATAATAATAATAATAAGGAAAACTGAGAAGAATCAGTATAAATTAACCAAATGATCCACGCATCCTATTTAACAAGACTAAATAATAATAATAATAATAATAATAATAATAATAAAAGGAAGAGGCAGACCTGCTCTTCAACATGTCCTGTTAAATAGGGTGGCTGCATTATTTGAGTTAATTTTATACTGAGTTTTCTCAATCTGAATAATAATAATAATAATAATAATAATAATAATAATAATAATAATAATAATAATAATAATAAGGAAAACTGAGAAGAATCATTATAAAATTAGCTCACATGATCCAGTCATCCTATTTAACATGACTAAACATAAAATAATAATAATAATAATAATAATAATAATAATAATAATAATAATAAGGAAAACTGAGAAGAATCAGTATAAAATTAACTCAAATGATCCACGCATCCTATTTAACAAGACTAAATAATAATAATAATAATAATAATAATAATAATAATAATAATAATAATAATAATAATAATAATAAGGAAAATTGAGAAGAATCAATATAAAATTAACTCAAACGATCCAACCATCCTATTTAACAAGACTAATTAATAATAATAATAATAATAATAATAATAATAATAATAATAATAATAATAATAAGGAAAATTCAGAAGAATCAATATAAAATTAACTCAAATAGTCCAGTCATCTTATTTAACAAGACTAAATAATTAATAATAATAATAATAATAATAATAATAATAATAATAATAATAATAATGTGCGACACTGCATCATAAAGCAAGCACGATACCAGCGACATTACTAAACTGTGCAACATTACTTCCATCCGCCTGGCGTAATGCGAAACCCCTCATTTAATCCGTCCTATTGATTCTCAAGTCTCCTTTGGGCTGATACTGAAGCACTTCCTCACATGATTTGAATTTTTTTGCTTCTTTCGTAGTTAAGGAAAGTCACTTACGTATGTATAAAATAATAATAATGGATCACAATGAAGCCCATTTAATTATAATAATAAAAAATAATAAATCACAATGAAGCACATTTTAATAATAATAATAATAATAATAATAATAATAATAATAATAATAATAATGAAGTGTGTGAGAGTGAGACGTCTAGAAAAGGAAATTAAAGCCATAATTTAGGATAAAGAACAAGTACTATTCATTATTTAAATAGTGAAAACTAGCCCTGAGTTGGCATACCCATGGTTAAGTATACCTTAGTTTTACCAGACCACTGAGCTGATTAACAGCTCTCCTAGGGCTGGCCCGAAGGATTAGACTTATTTTACGTGGCTAAGAACCAACTGGTTACTTAGCAACGGGGCCTACAGCTTATTGTGGAATCCGAACATAATAGCGAGAAATGAATTTCTATCACCAGAAATAAATTCCTCTAACTCTTCATCAGCCGGCGGGGGGAACTGAACTCCGGCCCATCGAGTGACAGTCCGAAGCTCTACCGACTCAGCCAAGGAAGGGCTGCATACCCATGGTACAGCCATGCATAAGCCAATGAGAAAGACAATTAAACCCATTTAATGAAGTGTGCGAAAATGAGAAAGACAATTAAAGCCATAAACTAGGATAAAAAAAACACATACCATTATTATTTAAATAGTGAAAACTAGCTTTACATTGTCTTTGAAAGACAATTAAATCCATCACCGAAGGTAAATTTTGAAAATCCGTAAAATACGTAATTCCTCAAAAATCCAAATAAATCTTAGAAGTCTCTCTCCAAGCAAAGACTGCATTACGAAGTCCATTTAATAATAATAATAATAATAATAATAATAATAATAATAATAATAATAATAATAATAATGAAGCCGAAAAACCAATGAAGTGTGCGAAAGTGAGAAAGACAATTAAAGCCATAAACTAGGATAAAAAAACATGTACCATTCATTATTTAAAGAGTGAAAACTAGCTTTAAATTGTCTTTGAAAGACAATTAAACCCATCACCGAAGGTAAATTTTGAAAATCGGTAAAATAGGTAATTCCTCCAAAATCCATATAAATCTTAGAAGTCTCTCTCCAAGCAGAGACTGCATTACGAAGTACACCTGCTTTACAGCAGACGATTATTGCACGGAGTATTGCAAGGAGTATTGCAAGGAGTGCCAGACCCGACATCGCAGGGAGTGTACGGGCGACTCTGTTGCAGACAGTAACTAATTGCTTGGTGCATCTAATGAATATAATTAGAGGAGGCTTCCCCACCACACTGATAATTATGATGGTAATACATGGTCAGTCCTCCTTACTGAATTAGCTAAGTAGTGAGTTCATCGTTTGAAAAATTAATGCTGTATGAAATATACGCTAAAAACGACTACTAGACAACTTGAATCGTTCAAATAAGGTTTATTTACCATATATCAAAATTCACTACTGGACAATGTGAACTGTTCCAAAAAAATTTGTATTTACCATATACTAAAATCCACTACTGGACAATGTGAATTGTTCCAAAAAAATCTGTATTTACCATAAACTAAAATCCACAACTGGGCAACTTGAATTGTTCCAAAAAAATCTGTATTTACCATAAACTAAAATCCACTACTGGACAACCTGAATTGTTCCAAAAACATATGTATTTACCACAAACTAAAATCCACTGCTGGTCAACCTGAATTGTTCCCCAAAAAATCTCTATTTACCATATGCTAAAATCCAATACTGGACAACCTAAATTGTTCCAAAAAAAATCTATTTACCATATACTAAAAGCCA
>NC_089741.1:47031857-47076857 GCF_040412425.1 Macrobrachium rosenbergii
CATAACTCCGGCATTATTCCGGCTGAGCCACGACTGGCATTAACAGGTGCAGATTCATGTAGGAAGTATGCCTACAGTTAACGCTAGTACTCACTTGCCGGCGGCGAATATTTCATTCATTTAACAGAATCAGTCGTATCTTCCTATTCCATTGCAGAGTAGTAGTAGTAGTAGTAGTAGTAGTAGTAGTAGTAGTAGTAGTAATAATATAGGTAGGAAACCCTCTTTCAAACATGAGATGTTGGTGATACATGCATCATCATCATCATCATCATCATAATAATAATAATAATAATAATAATAATAATAATATAGTTAGGAAACCCTCTTTCAAACATGAGATGTTGAAGGTGATACATGCATACTGATAATAATAATAATAATAATAATAATAATAATAATAATAATAATTTCTTGTTTCACTGCATAATAATAATAATAATAATAATAATAATAATAATAATAATAATGAGAAGAAGAAGAAGAAGAAACAACGATAATAAAAATAGTAAAAATACAAATCAAGCAACAGAGGACGTACATTCCACAGATTCATCACGCCAAGATGAAACCGAGAATCTCCACTCGTCTCCACGGGAAGCAGATGAATACGTCACCTACTCATCAACTATAAGACCCGCAAACGTGCATTCCATCAATTCATCTACCAGGGATGCAAATGCGCATTCAACCCGCACGCCTACCAGAATGGAACAGAATATACAATTTATGCCGAAGGCCAAGCGCTGGGACCTGTGAGGTCATTCAGTGCTCAAAGGAAACAGAGTAAAAGGTTTTAAAAGGTGTAACAGGAGGGAAACCTCGCAGTTGCACTGTGAAACAGCTGTTATAAGAGGGTGGAAAGTACGATGGAAGAAAGAATACTGTAAAAAAGAATGAAAAGGAATACTAAAGGAGAATGAAAGGGTTGAAAGGAGATACTGTAAAAACATTAAGCAATGCCTACAGTGCAATGCATGAGGTGCAATAACGGCACTATCTCCCTACGGGGCCACGCCCACCAGGGACTCGGATCAAATTTCCACCGACTCATTCCCCTGAATGACAGATTTTATCACGTCACGACCGCCCCCGTTCGCGGTCACCGCCATCAGATAAGAGGGGCGTGATGGGTAATACTTTGGACGACTTACCGAGGGTGGAGATGGGAATACTTGGGAGGGAGAGATCCTCTATTAGCATGAGAGGGCATGCACTTGATTTGAATATGTAATAAAAATGTGTGTCACTATCGCGTAATGAAAAATAACAACACGTATAGTAATGATACAGACGTTTACATGGAATATTCTACGGTTAAATGCCACTAATGCAATGGGTAAAGAATAATAATAATAATAATAATAATAATAATAATAATAATAATAATAATAATAATAATATAATGATGATGATGATGGTGACGAGTTAAACAAACTAAATGCACAACTGTTGCTTACATTATAAAACAAATTTAAGAGGTGAAGCAATACAACTGGCAGATGGAATATTCCAAAAGGTCCCTAACTGAACGGGTAAATAATAATAATAATAATAATAATAATAATAATAATAATAATAATAATAAACAGCTGAACAAATTAAATACGCAAGTATAAATGTTATTTGTACCATAAAACAGATTCGGAGGTAAAACTACACAACCGAAAGATTACGGTAGGGGAGCCACCTTCAACCATCTTCTGGGTGAAGAAGGGAGTTGAGCAGCCCCTCGAAGGCTCCAGTCTGACAAATTTCAACTCTGACCTTTGCCTCATGATACAAATAAACCATTTTAGGGTGTTATTTTCTTCATCGAGTATCCACGTTACGGTTCATTCATATTAAAGAGTTTACAAAACTGCTTTGGATAATTTGGTGTTTCACAATAACGGGTGGCTCCGCATAAAAAATAATTTGGCGTTACACAAGGCGTGGCTCCACATAAAATAATTTGGCGGTTCACAATAAAGGGTCGCTCCATATAAAAAATAATCTGGCGTTTCACAATGAAGGGTCGCTCCACATAAAAAAAATTAATTTGGCGTTTCCTAATAAGGGGTGACTTCACATAAAAATAATTTGGCGTTTCACAATAAAGGGTCGTTCCACATAAATAATTTGGCGTTTCACAATAAAGGGTCGCTCCATATAAAAAATAATTTGGCATTTCCCAAAAAGGGGTGGCTACACGTAAGTAAAAAATTCGCCGAAGTTTCTTCGGCGAATAAAGTTTTCTGTACGGCTTATAATCAAGGCCACCGAAAATAGATCTATTTTTCGGTGGTCTCAGTATGATGCTGTATGAGCCGCGGCCCATGAAACTCTCAGCCGGCAGTGGTGGCCTGTGTTGTTACGTTGCCAGAAGCACGGCCATGGCTAACTTTAACCTTAAATAAAATAAAAACTACTTAGGCTAGAGGGCTGCAATTTGGTATGTTTGATGATTGATGGGTGGATGATCAACATACCAATTTGCAGCCCTCTAGCCTCAGTAGTTTTAAAGATCTGAGGGCGGACAGAAAAAAGTGTGGACGGACAGACAAAGCCGGCACAATAGTTTTCTTTTCAGAAAAAAAAATAATAATAATTTGGCACTTCCCAATAGAGTGGCTCCACAAAAAATAATTTGACGTTTCCCAATAAAGAGTGGCTCCATATAAAAAAATATTTTGGCGTTTCCCAATACGGAGTGGCTCCACATAAAAAACATTTTGGCGCTTCCCAAAAAGGGGTGGCTCCACATAAAAAATAATCTGGCGTTTCACAATAGGGGTAGCTCCACATAACACTATAATAGTCACGGCTACATTCACTCAAGTGTCAAGTCAAGGAAGGACTACAAACGAAAACTCCCAGAACATTACCTGCTTCATACATCGACAAAACAAGCACATCAGCAGCCTGTCAAACTCGCCCATACGCAATGCACCATTAACAGAAATCTTGCTCCTTACACATTATGGATCTTCCTTTCTAATACTTCTCCCACTACATATCCAGCATTTTCCAAGTCCTTTTCCTCTCCTTTGAAATACTTCAAAATTTTTAAGCTCTTCTCTACACTATCTTCCTCCATTCTCCATTAAAATAAAATATTTCACTTAATTATAAAAGAAGGTGTTTACAGGTTATCAATTCCATGTCCATAGGCTGTCCTTCGTCCAACCTCGGCTACCCTCCCACCACTGGCCTCAAAATATGTATACATAAGTAGCCTATATAAGTATACCTTAGTTTAACCAGACCACTGAGCTGATTAACAGCTCTCCTAGGGCTGGCCCGAAGGATTAGATTTATTTTACGTGGCTAACAACCAATTGGTTACCTAGCAACGGGACCTACAGCTTATTGTGGAATCCGAACCACATTATTGCGAGAAATTAATTTCTATCACCAGAAATAAATTCCCCTAATTCTTCATTGGCCGGTCAGTATGTATGCATAAAGAAGGTACCTTGGTCCCAGGTTCAGGGGGGTACCTAGCGTCCTGAGGGTCGGTACTTCGCGTCTCGGCCATACCCTTTATTACCAGACTACTCAGCTCACGGCGTGATCGGTAACATACTATCCTACGAGACGGGAATACCCAGATTCTACTCCTGAGCAAACACCGTGGTTCTTTTGAACTCGCAGTGAATTAGGTCGTTATACGACTGTGTTGGTGCAACCCAGTCTAAAAGGATAATAATAATAATAATAATAATAATAATAATAATAATAATAATAATAATAATAATAATAATAGGTCTTATTAAGAGAGGGTCTGTTCCCTTCGTATACTTCCCTTCGGCTGAATAATAATAATAATAATAATAATAATAATAATAATAATAATAATAATAATAATAATAATAATACAAGCTTACAGCAACTACCAAAACCCAAACAACTGGACTGACAATCTTGGATAATATATCCTTATAAGGAATATTAAAAGTGGTGACATTTGTAATAAAATTGGGTCGTTATAAAAATAAATGAGTTCACATGAGACTCTAACAACCGGATAACATTGTATCCATCGACCACTTCCCAGAATGGTTGTGCCCTTCAACGGCTTCAGTTATGACAGCTGGTAAAATCTATGAATCCATTAATAAAGACAAATTTTTAAAACAATTTTATATTTTTCATAGCTAACAAACCGACGGTCTTATGGATAATTCTTCTAGCGCCATCTGGAAACCGGTAAAAAGAAAAACACACAAGGAATTGGTGGCAACGAGGTAGGTTGACAGACCTAGGTGGCAACTGTCACCTCCATCGCGTGTGAATCGAGGAGATGACACTTCAGTTTATTCCAGCCCAGGACTCTTGATTGAAGGCTGGCTAGAGATGGGCATTATAAGTTAAGACCGCAGGTTTGTTAGCTATGAAAAATACAAATTGATTAAAAAATTTCTTTTGTTCATATGCGGAACAAACCTGGTTCTTAAACTTAAGGACAGACTCACTTTTGGAGGGAGAAAAGAAAGTCTGGAACCGACTGGAGGTTCAGCAAACCTGGTAAATCTCTTTTAATGGCTTCAGTTACGACAGCTTGTAAAATCTGTGACTCCATTAAAAATGGTAATGGCGCTTTAATATATAAATTAACCTTACTCATCCCGAAAGGCATTTGGTAAAGTAACGGCGCGAATAAAGTTATATACAGAACAAGAAAAATAATTAAAATACGGAAACACAATGAAAGCGGATATTTAAGAAAATGGCATTTGACGTATAATTCAACAACCAAAAAATAGAGAAATCTTTAATTTGAGGTATTCACGCCACTATGGCAGGACAGTGGGGAAAGTAATGAATCATTATTATTATATTATTATTATTATTGAAACAAGGCGACCCTGTAACGAGGCTATAATATCGAGAATTAAGAGCCACAGTAGTGTTAAAAACATTTTAAATGTTAACTCTGTACATGAATATTTTTAACACTACTGTGGCTTTTAATTCTCATTATTATTATTATTATTATTATTATTATTATTATTATTATTAGGAAGATAAACCCCTATTCATTTGGAACAAGCCTTCAGGCCCCACTGACTTGAAATTCAAGCTCCCAAAGAATATGGTGTTCGCTTGAAAGAAATTACAAAAGATAACCGGAATACAGAAAGAAGAGATCGGTTACAGAGACAATACGGAGGCAAAACAACAACATTTAAAACTATTCAAAAATACCTTAACATAACTAAGGGCTTACTCACGTAATTCAATTTCATAATTACCTGCGCTACGAACAACTAATCACCAGAAAAGACCTTACCTGAAAACATGCCATACCACAAACTTCCATTTTATACCCAAATTCACTCACCTGAAAAAATGCAAACGAAAATAAATTAGCAAAAACAATTCGGTAAGCAAAATAAATAATCCACTCAAGGATTAAATAAAAGTCTTAAGGCTAAAACCAGCACAGGTGGTTTTCAATAAACATCAAACAAGTATGGTGGTTTCAGTAAACATTAAAAATATGAACTTAATAAAAGTAACACCAAACACGAGTAAAGAAATAATAAATAAATATATTAAATATATGACCACATAAATAATTTATAATACATCGCTCAAAAAATTAATAATACATAACTTGAATATAAAAGAGTAATACGTCACTTACATTTACAGAAAATATACTATGATATCCTTAGTATTTACGTGAAAACAAACTAAAGGCAATCATAAACGGAGTTAGGCCAAATGTAAGAAACAAGTAGATAAAATCCACTCTAATAAGAATACTTAAAAATATAAAATTCACAACTGTAATAAACATAACCTACAATAGTTTTTACTGAAAAAGGAATTTTGGAATTAAAGTAGTATTTGCTATTACACGGTTCTAGGATCAAAATAAAAAATATTGCGAGTGTTTACAGTTAGTGATTTACGATTAGAATTATGAAAATGGCTACAAAGCCAAGCACTGGGGTACTTTCAGCCAATCGGCGTTTGAGACAGTCAAAATGAGAAGTTCGAGCGTTTGGACAGCAAGATGGAAGAAAGGCAGTGAAAAGAGGTTCGAGCGGTTGGACAGCAAGAGGGATGAAAGGAAGTGAAAGGAAGTTCGAGACAGCAAGAAAGGAAGTGAAAGGGAGTTCGAGCGGTTGGACAGCAAGAAGGAAGAAAATGAAAAGGAGTTCGAGCGGTTGGACAGCAAGAAGGAAGAAAATGAAAAGGAGTTCGAGCGGTTGGACAGCAAGAAGGAAGAAAGTGAAAAGGAGTTCGAGAGGCTGGACAGCAAGAAGGAAGAAAGTGAAAAGGAGTTCGAGCGATTGGACAGCAAGATGGAAGAAAGTGAAAAGGAGTTCGAGCGGTTGGACAGCAAGATGGAAGAAAATGAAAAGGAGTTTGAGCAGTTGGACAGCAAGAAGGAAGAAAGTGAAAAGGAGTTCGAGCGGCTGGACAGCAAGATGGAAGAAAGAGTGAAAAAGAGGTTCGAGCAATTGGACTGGACAGCAAGATGGAAGAAAGGAAGTTCGAGACACCAAGAAAGGAAGTGAAGGGAGTTCGAGAGGTTGGACAGCAAGATGGAAGAAAGTGAATAGGAGTTCGAGTGGCTGGACAGCAAGACAGAAGAAAGTGAATGAATAAGCAAGATGGAAGAAAGTGAAAAGGAGTTGGTTGGACAGCAAGATGGAAGAAAGTGAAAGCTGGACAGCAAGATGGAAGAAAAGTTCGAGCGGCTGGACAGCAAGATGGAAGAAAGTGAATAGGAGTTCGAGTGGTTGGACAGCAAGATGGAAGAAAGTGAATAGGAGTTCGAGTGGCTGGACAGCAAGATGGAAGAAAGTGAATAGGAGTTTGAGCGGCTGGACAGCAAGATGGAAGAAAGTGAAAAGGAGTTTGAGCGGCTGGACAGCAAGATGGAAGAAAAGTGAAAAGGAGTTCGAGCGGCTGGACAGCAAGATGGAAGAAAGTCGGTGTAACGCCAGTGTTAACAGTGTCATCTCTTGGGTCTAGCTTGCCACCCTCAACTGTCATCTGGTGATTTCAAAGCACTGGCCTTACAAAGAACTGCTAAATCTATTTCAAAGCGCTGGCATCACAAGGAGGATAATAATAAACAACTTTGCTGGCAAAGATGCCCACAACCTTTTACCGATGCCAAATTATTGTTAAAACGAAATATATTAAAAACTGCTTTCTCTCGTGATGATATTAACCTGTATTTCTTACATGACCAACACTGCTAAAGACTTCATTCGATTATTCGGCGATGTCTACAGACTGAATTCCTTGGACATGAAAAAGTCAAGTTTTCGTTCAATTTAATAACTTTTTTACATCTGCATGACTGTTTTGTAAGTATTAGTAATGAATTACTTCTAATGCTGATTATTATATATATATATATATATATATATATATATATATATATATATATATATATATATATATATATATATATATATATATATATATATATATATATATATATATAACTGAATCACGAAAATATGGAACGTGATGAATATATAAATAAAGACAAAATCCACGATGGAAAGAGAAACAATGGAGTGCTGTGAGGCCTTTCGACTGTCGTCCTTTACTTAGCAGACGACTGTCGAAAGGCCTCACAGTACTCCATTTTTTGTCTCTTTCTCTATATATATATATATATATATATATATATATATATATATATATAGAGAGAGAGAGAGAGAGAGAGAGAGAGAGAGAGAGAGAGAGAGAGAGAGAGAGAATTACTAGTCTGTTTCTAAGCATACTATCTGTATGGTGGCTGACAATGCTAAGTCTGTCTCATATACAGAAGTAATTAACTGATTATGAAATATAAAGACCACAAAAATATTGAGGCTTCAAAGATACATTTCCAACTTTAGCTACAAGGAAAAGGTAGGCTTTTTCTAATCAACAATTACGGGACTTACAAAACCTAGTGTACTTCATATGCATTACTGGTATTTGTTCCCTTAAGTCCCTACACACCAACATCTTGTAGTTTCTGACTCACATGGGGATTGAACCCAGGTCTTTCAATTGAAAGGCAAGGGCACTACCTAATGACCCGCACAGGTCCATTACATCTTAAGTTGGCAGAAGATTTATCTAAGTCTGCCAACTCAGCAATATGAATAAAATTCAAACTAAAAATATTATTTAAATGCTTCAGGGACAGTGAATCGAATTTACTAAATTAAAAATAGAAATCAAGTCAATATGAACAAAATTAAAACTAAAAAAATAGGAACTAAATATTTCAAGAACAACGAATCGAATTTCCTTTTAAGTAGAAATCAACTGAAAACTAAGAATTTAATTGAAAGATAAAAAGAATATTAACTAAATATTTCAAGAACAATGCATCGAATTTCCTAAATTCCACTAAAAGTAGAAAACAACTGAACAATAAGAATTGAAAAATAAAACGAACATTAACTAAATATTTCAGGGACAATCAATCGAATTTCCTAAATTCGGCCAAAATTAGAAATGTCTGCAATTCCAGCTGACCTTTCGTTACATCGAAGTCCATCACAAAACCTGCGTTTTACTTCGCATGGGAAAAATCGATAAAACCACTAATCAACCTGTCACGAAAAGGACAATTGGAAGACGAAAATGGACAAGGTAACTTGGTATTTAGGTTTTATTATATCTATTTTGGAAATAAATTTATAGCAGTATCTTCCTAAATTGATAAATGCAATATTAAATGTAACAATACATCCTGTTTCTTGGAATACATATGCCTTTTTTTTTTTACAGCCCCTAGATTTTTTTTCACTCAATAAATCAAACCAAATTTCTTTTTATTACTGATAAATGCAATATTACATGTAACAATATATCCTGTTTCTTGGAATACATATGCCATTTTTACATCCCTAGATTTTTTTTCAGCCAATAAATCAAACCAAATTTCTTTTTATTACTAAATGCAATATTACATGCAATAATATATCCTGTTTCTTGATATATATATATATATATATATATATATATATATATATATATATATATATATATATATATATATATATATATATATATATATATATATATATATATATATATATATATATATATATATATATATTACTGATAAATGCAATATTACATGTAAAAATATAGCCTATTTCTTGGAATATATATGCCTTTTTTACATCCCCTAGATTTTTTCACCCAATAAATCAAACCGATTTATCTTTATTACTAATAATAAATGCAATACTACATGTAAAATTATATCCTGTTTCTTGGAATATATATATGCCTTTTTTACATCCCCTAGATTTTTTCAGCCAACAAATAAAACCAAATTTCTTTTTATAACTAATAAACGCAATATTACATGTAAAAATATATCCTGTTTCTTGGACTATACATACCTTTTTTTACATCCCCTAGATTTCTTTTCAGCCAATAAATCAAACCAAATTTCTTTTTATTACTAAACATTTTATCATGGCTAACTATTTGTGTGGATAAGTGTCTCAAAATTCCTAGCTTATCACTATGGTTCCAGAGAGGAGGAGAATAAAAGTTTCGCGTCGAGTTGAATATAGAATTTACGCCAAAGGCCAAGCACTGGAATCTATGAGGTCATTCAGCGCTGAAACGGAAACTGACAGCAAAAGGTTTGAAAGGTGTAACGGGAGGAAAACCTCGCAGCTGCATAATGATTCAATTGTTAGAGAGTGAGTGGAAAGTAAGATGGAGGAAAGAGAAAATGAAAGGAGGTAAAGTAAAAGGAACGAAAGGGGTTGCAGCTAGGGTCCGAAGGCACGCTGTAAAGAACCTAAAGTACTGCCTACAGTGCACCGCATGAGGTGCACTGACGGCACTGCCCTCATTTAATGTGAGAATTAATCACCTAATGAGACTCTGCATTGCACTGTGACTGCATAAATGCATCAGTTAGCGACAGGAAATTGTATAATTTTACCATATACAAGTAACTGAGGAATCTTACGTAATCTAACCAATTGTAAGTAACAGCCAACTGGCTTTTGTAATTCTACCAAATGTAAGTAACACTAACTACTGAACCTTATGCAATCTAACTAAATGTAGGTAGCAGTAGCTCCTGAATCTTATGTAATCTAACTAAATGTAAGTAACAGTAGCTCCTGAATCTTATGCAATCTAACCAAATATAAGTAACAGCAACAGCTGAAACTTAACCAAATACAAGTAACAGTAAACGTAGGCAACTGCAATCTAAACAATAAATAACACTTATTGCTCGTTACTTTGTGATGTAAAAAAAAAGTTTAAAATGCGCCGAAGTTTCTTCGGCGCAATCGAGTTTTCTGTACATCGTATAATCGAGACCACCGAAAACAGATCTATCTTTGGTCGTCTCGGTATAATGCTGTATTAGTATTAGCCTTGGCCCATGAAACTTTAACAACGACCTGGTGGTGGCGTATCCTACTGTATATCGTTGCCAGATGCACGGTTATAGCTAACTTTAATCTTAAATAAAAAAAAAAACTGAGGCCAGAGGGCTGCAATTTGGCATGTTTGATGATTGGAGGGTGGATGATCAACATACCAATTTGCAGCCCTCTAGCCTCAGTAGTTTTTAAGATCTGAGGGCGGACAGAAAAAGTGCGGACAGAATAAAGTGCGGACGGACAGACAAAGCCGGCACAATAGTTTTCTTTTACAGAAAACTAATATATAAGTAACAGGTAACTAATTACTGAATGTTGTATACCCTGATCAAATTTACGTCTTGGCTGAATGCTTATTAAACTCTACCAAACTGTACGATACAGGTGACATTGTGCTGACGTTTTCTATATGTATTTTTTTATCATTCAATTTTGAAACATGACATATTCACACATCTCTCTTAAAAGTGAGCAAGTGAAACATAACAGAAACTTTCCCAGAAAAATATTATTTACAACCAGCATATAATTTTTCCAAGCATTAAATGTTAAATATTGAAATTTAATATCACTAAGCCATTGAGCAAATAATTAAAAATGATCACCTGACAATACAATTACAATTTATCACCTAACCATAAAGATACCCAACATTAAATCATTCTGATGATGGACCACGTTCCACCTGAACTATTTTCAGGGCAATTTTTTTTAAATCACTGTCAGGGTCAGTTCAAAAGATTCAAAATTATGATATATCCAAAATATTAAACAAGAAAATTGTGTATTTGCAAAGTAACATATATTTTCGTGCACTTGTCACATGTAAACAACCAGGAGTATTTTTCATGTGTACACAATCACGTGTATTTCCCACATGTACACAATCAAGTGTACTACAACCTGTGCACAATCGCTCGAATGATCACTTGTGCACAATACGAATACTTGTTACAGGTGCACAACTAGCGTACTTGTTCCATGCGCAACTTTTTTGTTACATGATGTTAGGTTCACAGTCAACATAATTTTCTTGTGTACAAAATTAGTGCATTGTCATTTCTACACAAAGTGTATTTGCTACATTTATACCATCAAGTGTATTTGTTGCACGTACACAATCAGTTTCTTTGTCCCACGTCACTGTCGGTGTTACAACTGCCAACAGTTTAAACATTCATTTCTTAGTCAGAAGTAAAGTTTTAACAATAATAAAATATCAAAAATATTAACAGCTCATAAACGTAATGGTCGATATGAAAAAAAACTATCAACAGGTGAAATGAATTTCCAAAATGAACTTTCAAACATTCTTCTTGTTCTTAGGTTATTTCGATAACAATGAACGCCCACTGTCATTAGTAAATGAAAAAGTCATTATTTCTTCAAAAAGAAAGCTAACAGCACTTCTAAAATTTTGCATCGACATTCACACTTATATCATAAAGGTTAGACATTACCTTCAACGAAAATATTGAATGACGTCATTTCAATTAACATAAACTTCCCAGAAGTAAAAATACAAAACTTTTAAACAAACTGCATTCTATATAAAAAGATGAATCATTTTTAAAAAGGCATCACATTATAAATCCTTGACACTTCAGAAAGCTAGCGAAACTACGTGTTTTTTACATGATTCAACTGACCTTGTACAAATTCTTACAATTCAGTGTGTAATTATTAGTTTGCGTCTAAAATTTAAATGTGCATAAAACTTGTACAGAATCTGGTCATTCTTTATAAGATACGTACGTAATTGTAATAACCACAATGCCTTCTTACGTATGTAATTGTAATAACCACAACGCCCTCTTAACATAATCGAGTTCCTCACGGTTTATGAATGCTTGTCACCACAAAGCCTGAGATCCAAATGCAAGAATATGAGGAAATTCTAACGTCCGTAGCAGGATTCGAACCCTCATGCGGAGTATCAGAAAGAGGGTACGTTACCGACCTGACTACTCAAGACGCGGGCTCGATTCCTGCTACAGACGTCAGAATTTCTGAACATTCTTGCATTTGGATTTAAGGCTTTGCATTGACGAGCGTATCCAAAAACTGACAAGAATTCGAGGTTAAGAGGGCATTGTGGTGGTTGTTACAATCAATTACTCTACAACTTGTTGAACTTACATAAAAATGTACACAACCACAAAAAATAAAAGACCGGATTCCCAAATCCAAGGGTTTCACAACCACGTGAATTGTGAAGACTGACATGCTAAAATCGCCGAATCATGCAGAATGATTCAAGACACTTCACCCGGATAATGAACATGACCAATCTGTAATCCCCTATTGCAAGTGCAACAGAACTCATCCAAAGAATATTCACCAGTGAATGCACATACAATCCATTTTTCAAGACCACGGAGTTTATTTAACGACAAAAGAATACATAGCAATGGAGAAAACCCCTGGATTAACATAATCAGCTCCCAAGTTGCATCGCATACCCACATTCACACGGAGACGAGAAAAACAATTGTGACGGTTCAGAGGGAATGGATTAAACAAAATGAAAGTTAAATGAGAAGAAAAAGCAAATTAGTAAGCGGAATTTGAATACATCACAGACACGGCGGCAGCATAAAAATTAAGATTAATAACAAGGAACAGTACAAGTTTCTTTACTTCTATGAAGGGGTGTTGAATAAACGCAGTTCAATAGGAAGCAGTGAAAGAATTCAAGATTACCAAGAAACATTACAAAAAGTCTCGTACGAGGCAGTAAAAGAAACGGCAGCTTAAGGAGGGGGAGTGCACATATTGGAATATGAAAACAGCTGTACAAAAGGATACCCCAATATTAAGCAGCAGCAAAAATACGGCTGTTTAACATGAAGGGGAGGAGCAGAGGAACACAAAATTGATTAGAGCTTGCTTCGGCAACACAGTGGAGTAGGAAAAATGGCTGTTGTGTGAGACAAGGCGGTATTAATGTTTAATAAACAAAAGCAGAAAAAAGCTAATTTAATAATAAGTGAACGAAATAAGTTTTAATAGAAGAGGAACACGGATGTTAAATTAGGGGAAGCATAAAAAATTGAGTTTAAAACTGGCCCTAAAAATGAAAAAAGTTAATATCACAAAAACATACTTTATATATACACATAAATTGAAAATAAAAGCAGGTCAAACTGACAGTCAAATATGAGAAACACATCACAAAGTGAATTAATTGTTAGTTTAAAAGGCAGTTCCAAAGTTTGAGTTTTTGTTAGATTAAGCTGGTCTCGCTCCAGCAAAAGTTTTTGCAAGCAGCCCGACACCAAGTTGTACAGGAATATAAAGCACCATCAATTATCAGTTTCATGAGAACACGCAGCGCCAAATGTCAGTTTTACGAGAAAGCACCGACAATTAGTCTGACAAACATGGCAGTGACATTTTAATGGGCATGGAAAGCACCCAACATTAGTTTACAAGCAAGAAAATGCAGTAAAGAAAGCACCCAAAACTAGTTTAGAAGAAAATGCAATATAGAAAGCACCCAGCACTAGTTTACAAGAAAATGCAATTTAGAAAGCACCCAACGTTAGTTTACAAGAAAATGCAGTAAAGAAAGCACCCAACACTAGTTTACAAGAAAATGGAATATAGAAAGCACTCAACGTTAGTTTACAAGAAAATGGAATATAGAAAGCACTCAACGTTAGTTTACAAGAAAATGGAATATAGAAAGCACTCAACGTTAGTTTACAAGAAAATGGAATATAGAAAAGCACTCCAACGTTGGTTTACAAAGAAAATGGAATATAGAAAGCACTCAACGTTAGTTTACAAGAAAATGGAATATAGAAAGCACTCAACGTTAGTTTACAAGAAAATGGAATATAGAAAGCACTCAACGTTAGTTTACAAGAAAATGGAATATAGAAAGCACTCAACGTTAGTTTACAAGAAAATGGAATATAGAAAGTACCCAACCTTATTTCACAAGAAAGTGCAATAAAAAAAAAAGTGCACAACATTACAGTTTAATCAAACGCTAAGCACAATTTACATGAGGCATGATTTGTAAAACAGGACAGTTTTGAAGAGTTCCATACATTCCCGCAATATCGAATTACTCATAACTTCACTCAATGCAGCACACCGTTCAATCAAAGATGGTAACAATGCACAAAGGTAAAATCCGTCACTTGGAAACAAATTAAAACTATGTCACCGAAAAGATTCACAAGGTTGACGTTTGGAACGGAAAATGTTTCCTTCGTAAGTCATACAGAAATCTCTATTGGTCTACGAAGTAAATAAATCCTTTGACTGTTAATCTGGGAGGCATCTGTGTTGCTAAGCTGTCAGTCAAGAGAGCGTTTTCAATGTGGCTGGGTTAACAGTAATCAATACTTTGGGAAACGAGAGATTCGATTCTGAAAATTTTCAAGGCCAAATTATTTCCATAAATCTATATAGTAACATTATACTATAGGAGGTACCAAGATGCCAATGGAGTCTTGCTTACTTTAGGAGGCACCAAGATGCCAATGGAGTCTTGCTTACTTTAGGAGGTACCAATATACCAATGGAGTCTTGCTTACTCTAGGAGGTACCAAGATGCCAATGGAGTCTTGCTTACTCTAGGAGGTACCAAGATACCAAAGGAGTCTTGCTTACTCTAGGAGGCACCAAGATACCAATAGAGCCTTGCTTACTTTAGGAAGTACCAAGATACCAATGGAGTCTTGCTTACTCTAAGAAGTACCAAGACACCAATGGAATCTTGCTTACTCTAGGAGATACCAAGATACCAATGGAGCCTTGCTTACTCTAGGAGGTACCAAGATACCAATGGAGTCTTGCTTACTCTAAAGAGGTACCAAGAACAAGTACTTTACCGGGAAAACAACACACACACATCCAGTACTCAAAACGCTACCAAAATACCCAACATGCTATACGTACAAGCTACCAAAAACTCGCACACGCAAACACACACACACACACACACACAACCTACCCTGAAAATTACCACAAAGTCCCACACTAATTACCATTACCAAGAGGCATAAAAATGTGCTCTTAACATAACCATAAAGAAAAAAACAAACAGGGCACCCGAGTGGCACAGAATTTACTGAAGGCCATAGGCTGCGATGTGCCACGCCTACCTGTGAACAAATCCACCAGAGGTATGGACTGGTAAGCATGTGACACCATCCTCAAATATCATGGGACCGTGTCAGCCAATAACTAGAATCAGGCAGTGTGTGTTTTGTGATGCTGCAGCAATCATGGTTGTCACAGTCCTGAGATGGAAGGAGATTTTCAGGCGTTATTGGCAAGGTTTTTTTTTTTTTACACTGACTCAAGTCATCCCAAGGTGGCGGTACCTTTCAATATCCATACTACACTGACGTCAGCTCAACGAGCATCAGTTTTTTTTGCAAAATACAAATGTACATTCCGCTTACACATATACACAGGTGTAAATGCAGGTGACACTACACATGTCAATGACGTTGACATCACTGGACATTTGTCAATTCAGCTTACACATTATACAGGTAACTCGAATTGTACCAACGTTCAGTCTGGATTCAGTAATTACTCACTGAGTACACAGGCGAGTTAAGTTCCACGCCATTAGCTTGGGTAAAATAAAATAAAATAAACAAACAAATACATAAAAAGATTTACCAGGCAAATAACTTTATCCATTGATGAGTATTTCTGTCACATTTCTTATTTCAACATGGACCATTTCACAAGTCATTCACACACTACTCACTGAAATCTCAAAAATAACAATACTGGTTGTGACCTTCGTAGAAGTACTCTTCACATACACTCAGGACGTTTCAAGTAGTTCAGACTAAAAACAAAAAAAGAAAATTAGTAACAAAACTCTTGTCATGGTCGACTATAAACACAAAACGTAATTTCTTGTTGTTAAAACTAAAAAGGACTATCCACAACACACACATATATATCCCTATCCACAAGCGAAAACCTTTGCTACTGCCACCTCGCTCAGCCACCATCAATCTATAAGTCCTTTCTCTCGAAAGCAACTCGCCGTGGGGTGTGGGGGACGCCCTAGGACCGTGGAGACGCCCCGAGGATCGTGGGAGTGTGGGGAAGCCGCCACATGGCAGACACGGAACAGAGTAACCTCGAGAGTAGCAGCCAATCTCCCACCCCCACCCCCACAGTGCATGCACATACATATGACTAATAAATGACTTGCGATGACTGATAACGCTGGAGACGCGGAACTTTGAAAGGAAATAACAAGTGGTTCTCGGCGACGAAGCGTCGATGACCTTTTGGTGCCGTGACGCCAGTTCGGCCTTTCGACAAATCTGTCAGGGTGTCTGGACACAAAGTCCTCAAGTCAACCCCATTTTTTTTTAATCCTAGTCTGAACGACTGACTTTCCAGGTTCAAGGTTCCACAGACAGCACTCTTATGATGACCTCTTAGTCAATTTCCTTTTTTTTCCCGGGGCCAAAAGCAAAACAATAAGCTTAAGTCCTAAAAGTAACGCAATTTAATTTCTTAAGAAACCAAAGCAGATGGCAATTTTGTAACTCGACCAACAATGTCATTATATTAGGGCTGTGACAACAATGAAAATCTCCATTCAAAACCTTGACTAAAATCATGAAAGCCTAAAGAAAAGGTTTCTCTTACAGACTATACAAATAACACAAGAAGATGTGAGCATTTTAAGATCAAGTTCCAATCATCAAAAGCCTGTCTGCAGTAAGCTGCTAAACATTACTAAGTAAAAGAAGTAAGCGTAAAATCCAGATTCATTTCAAGTTGAAAGCCAAGCAGTTACCAACAACATAAAAGCTAAGAAATTTTAAGCTTGGTAAAGCTGGGACCACATCCAGTCAAGAACCAAGTTAAGTACAGAGCCAACCTGCTCCAAAACGTTCCCCAACAACAGGTCCAGAATCAATACCTGAGCAAGTGAGCGAATCGATAACCATTATCGCAATTTGAATCTTAATCGCTCGCTTCTCTGCCATTCCAGATCTTGGTAAGATACTTACTACAGCACAAGAAGGTTGGTGGACTCGCCTTATATCTCAGAGAGAGAGAGAACACAACAACAAGGGACTTCCAGACAGCAGACGCGTGCGAGAGAGAAAGAGAGACAGAGAGAAATCGATGGAAGACATGCACGCAAAGGGTCAGTAAACGCTAATAAAGGGAATCAATATTTTATGCATAAGCATTTCCAGGTACTGCCTTGGGCCAAAAAAAAAAAAAAGGCATTCCAATTACAGAGGCGACGTTAACGGACAGGGCGTTTCGTAGCAGAAACGACAGCATGCATGTTGACAGGACGTGATAAAAAAAAAAAAAAAAAAGAAAGAACGCAGGTGACTGTCATCCTTATTCAGAGTAATTTACTAACGCCTAAACTGTTCTGCTATCGTAAACATGAATGCAAAATGTTAACTGTACCCCATAATTGACTAATTTGCGAAAGCCTTTAGTTGCTACAAAACTGGCGCGTGGATCTGGGGGCATTCATATTTCTTTCGTTGTACTGTGCTTCGTTTTCACATTTCCATCACTCACTTCAAAGAGCATTACCATCCCCATCACCCCACCCCCCACCCCCACCATAAAGCCCCCTTCCCCCCAAGGCCCCTCTCCCTCGCAGGGAACCAGGCCCATTTAAATATTAAACCAAACTCAACAGGTAACCCTTGCTAGGACACATACCCACAACTCTTACGCCAAACTATATATTCATCCCTGGCATTATCATGCAACCCATTAGCCCATAAAATACCAACCTGGTTAATGTTATATGACAAGATGACTGACGTTTGCCCTCATGCTCTAGCTACTCGGCTAAAAGAAGTATGACACATGCCCCAACTTCACCTACCGTACTGTCAACTGTACATGACAGATCACGCACCTCTATACCCTTTAATGTTATTCGTAGCTTGCTGCAAGGCGTCTGGCAAATTATGATACACATGGCTACTTAGCATGTCAGCAGGAGGGCATGAAGCAAAACAAACAAACATGCACGCATGTATACATCTACATACATACACAATACATATGTGTATTTATACATATACATACACGTATATTACATATATGTATAAATACATATGTGTATATTTATGAACTGGAAATCGGAGGACGCAAAAACAAAGCCTAACATAATGGAAGTACGTGGTAGCAAAACACGACAGACTGCAATTCATCAACGTCACTAGTTCCGTTCCAAATCCTTTCTGCAAAAACAGCTGGTATCCCTATATCAAATATCCACGAAAAGTTAAAACCTATAATATCAGTAGCTTAAGACTGGCAGACACTTTGTACACTACACTGGGAAAGGACAGGGAGCAAGGATCACCTGGGGAAAGGCGAGTCGAAGGATTTTCAGATTTTTGTTCGTCGGAGTCTATTAATAACAACATTAACCTCATATTTTAATTTGTCTTTTCGCTGATGACCATACAGGTGGTCTTGCTTCATCAAGTGTTCCTTTCGAAGAAACCCTTTTACAAATAACGACAATTTATAAAAACCAAATAAATACACCGTTTGAAATGGGAAGCATCCAGATGTTTGATCACTTCTTTCACCCCTGGACCAACGCTGATATGGTCTGGATTGCCCGTCCAGGGCCTTCGGTTTATACATGGCATATCGCAAACATGACGTGCACATCTGAAATGGCTTATCACGACGTTTCCAAAAAACCTTTCTGCCAAAATGGCTTTCGAATCTCTCTCTCTCTCTTTCATAAATGTAAACGCTCGAAACAAAACATACAGCAGAAATACAATGTGTGTGTACATAGTAGCAGATTTCCTTTCGTTTTGCCTGCACATGACTGACACAAAACTATTTAAGTAAACGTGAACACAAGTTTACTCCTAAATACCGTTTCTGTCGCTTTACTTCACTGTTCATATTTCTTGTGGTTTTCCTTCACTGCTCATTTTTCTTAAGGTTTTAAGACTCATAAAATGATTTTCCATGACTAAAGAAATTGACTAATCCCTAACTGGAATACCTGCGCCTCTTTCTTCCACTTTACCCTAAGAAAATTTGGCTGCCCTTTCCACAGGCCTCTGCATACAAATCAACTCCATTCACGCTCTCTTAAAATCGAAAGAACTACAGCAAGGTAAAAATTTGGACTATTTTTATTGAACGTTCATTAATAATTATTTTATTGTTTGTGGATGTATATGTATAGTATATGTATATATTATATATAATGAGAGAGAGAGAGAGAGAGAGAGAGAGAGAGAGAGAGAGAGAGAGAGAGAGAGAGAGAGAGAGAGAGAGAGACCCGTGCATCCACATCATTTGTAAACATACTTTCAAAACACACCAGTTTTGTCTTGTGATGAATCGTAAATCTTGTAAGATACAGAAGTTATTCACATAATAAGGTTGCATAATACATTCGTAGTTCTCTCATGGCAACACAAGAACAATAATAAAACCTTTTATTCTGTTGCCTTTTTAGGACGAAACCAGCTAAAATCCAAATATATGACTGTGAAAAGAGTCGAAGGTGTCCGTCCTTCATAGAGAGAGAAGTAAAGGAATAAATGATGATTTTACAATATTATTAACAATTCAGACTTGTCAACATTTTGGACTTTCGAGTAAACTGTAAAATGGCTTCAGCAGGATAACCTCATGAACTTAAAAAGAGTTCTGCAGATGAAGCAACAAAATGCCCATACAAAGGTTAAGCCTAAGGAAAAATAAGAGAATGAAAAGAGAGAGCGAGAGGTTCCAAAAATGCAAGAACTGCTTCAGGCTCTTGATGAAAAAACCTAACGTTGATGAGATCCTCCACCACTGAAATTTCCCCAGCAATTTGAACTGGGGAGGTCTAGGTATCATCACACCTTTCATCTACTCCAGAGAAGTTCGGTCCTCTGTGTCGTTTTCCATATGCCCCTATGACCACGTCTTACACTTCCACTCACCGACCGGCCAATGAAGAATTAGAGGAATTTATTTCTGGTGACAGAAATTCACTTCTCGTCATCATGTGGTTTCGGATTCCACAATAAGCTGTAGGTCCCGTTGCTAGGTAACCAGTTGGTTCTTAGCCCGTAAAATAAATCTAATCCTTCGGGCTAGCCCTAGGAGAGCTGTCAATCAGCTCAGTGGTCTGGTTAAACTAAGGTATACTTAACTTTACTCGGGGACACGTGCCACCACCTCATCGAAGACCTAATTTTCTACCATGTGTTGAAACTAAACTTCCTGCAAACTGGGCATTTCAATCAACAGGTGATGTGCCAAAAGATTAATAGTTTAAACGCAAAAGAAGAGGAGAAATACAATTTCAAAGAGTCCGGTCACTTGGAAAAAAAAAAAAAAAACTCACAGCATACAATAACCACCAGTGGTCATCCTATAGCACTCCTCTCTTCTTCTTCGTTCTTTGAATCTGGGACAGATACGGGTATTCCATTTGTCCGCCTTGTTGGATTTCACATTGAAAATTTTTCTTTCTGTGATTACAATGCTTACACCATGAGAAAGAGAATTATAACTACTGCTAAAAAACACTGGGCACGAGGCACCATTCTTAGAACAACAAAACTTGGAGGGAAATGGTGTTGCTAGTAATCACAAAAAATGACCAAACGTCAGGCGTCTGCACCATCACTAGTACTATAGAATTCTATACTTTTAAAGACATGCCGGACATTTCGGCATGAACAATATGCATAAAATTGATCGAGCAAACACAAGTTATTGTTGGCTGAAATTTCTCATTGCTTCCTTTAATAGCAATTCCAGACTTGATCATTACAACAAACAAATAAACGAATTAGTTCAACCCCTTTTGTCTCAAAACGAAGGCCAGCACTGAGTTAAAGTTCAAATGAATGAAAACCACTCTGAACAAACTATGAGAAGTTTTACGTATTAGAAGGTAATTTTAACATTAAAATACACTTAAATAAGAAGATGCATAATTTAACGAGGTTAACATAACTTCAATCCCCTCAGTTAACCCAACTATGACTTGAAAATGAAATTATTAAAACCAAGAAAAGGAATGGAAACTCTACCATCTTCCTCTTCTACGTTTTATATATATATATATATGTGTGTGTGTGTGTGTGTGTGTGTGTGTGTGTGTGTGTGTGTGTGTGTGTGTAACTGAATGCTCCCGTTTTCCTACTATAATACAAAAAACCCTGGAGACAAACTGAATTTTCCTGTTATTGCCACACCACAATAAACTAATAGTTCTATTCACTCTAACGAAAATTTGGCGCCGTGTCAACATACTGCCATATCTAATCCATGGGCCTAATATCTTATCTCAGTAACGACAATAAAAGCTATCTGGCAAAAAATCCGGATTATGCTCCATCATGAAATTATTAATATTCTTTCCTGGTGCAGGACAGGAAGCTTCGCCTAGCCAAGTTATCCTTCTGAAAATCAATAAGCACATTTTCTTTCTTATGCCCCTTCATAAGAAACGGGAATCTCAATTCTTCATCAATATTCGGAACAGCGTTGCACATCTTCATAAATGAGGTTTGTAAACTAAATGAAAGTTAAATTTAAAAGTATTTCTTGTTCGTTTGTAAACACTGCTTTTTCTGGTTGAATAAACATGGCTACTATTGCAATATAAACAATACATTTCTAGCAAATTTCATAGGTACGCTGTGCAACATACGTCAACAAAAGCAGCGCCGCTTCTTTCCAAGAAGTCGTATTTAATAGAAAAAAAAATAGCCTAAAAGCTGTAATAATAAACCGTTCGGAAAAATAAGGAAGTTAGCAGATCTGTGATATTAAGTTGCACACAGATCTACTTCCAAGGCAACTTTCCTAATTAAACTCGTCCACAGCACCCAAACATTAACTTAAATGTAATTTTAGTGATGTTTTCCATGGTAATCGAGAAAGCTAGAAATGAGCATAAAATTCGAGGCTCCTGAGAGCTACAGTAAGTAGAAAACATCACACTGACAGCAAAATCAAGGTCTTTGGAATATTTACATGTAAGAGTAGAATGGACCTCAGAGCACTGAAAATCAATGTATGCAAAACAAAATTACTGCCAAAATGGGAAGCCAAATAGAGTCATTCAGGAACGGGGCCATGAGGACATTACAAGAGAAATGAAAGTGTGAAATAAATATGTAACAAATGTTGTCAGTGGACATGCCTAAGATGGCAAAATGTAAATGGAGTACATAATTTCCTCTATTTAAAACATAAAAGTAGTGATAAAGAGATCAGGTAGATCACGCTATAGTAGAAGGGCAGATCTTGAAAGAAGAACATTTGAACATTTCAAATATCATGTCGACATACAGCAATTATTGAAAGCAACCATGGCCTGCTATCTATCACATATACCCAAGTAAACTTTCCTGTTTTTTAATGATTTTATACAACTCAGGATGCAACATGTGCTCACAAATATTATATATTTTTAAAAATAATTGCAGAATTTCTAAAATATACTTTGATACTCAAAAAATCTCCCAATGCATTCAAAAGGTCTTACAATAAAGTTTGATATCTGGCTCTGTGAAAAAATTTCCCAAGAATTCAAATCTAAACTCTAAATATGAATAATCTAAGTGCTTTAGGTTAAAAGATTGTAAAAGTAATATACATGTACTTCATAAATTATATAATGAGTTATAATACTCGAAACCATTCTGTACTTGAAATGTATACAAAATTACTGTAATATGATAATGCATAAAAGTCTCTATTCAGTTCTGTTAAATTTGCAGTGTGCAGAGCACGTACCTATATTCACAATATGACAATAATGATCCTAATGTCCTGTTCATTAAAAGTAAAAGACATTCAACGAACGGCAAAATAAAACTTAAATTACACATGAAAATCCTAATGTGCTCTAATCTGCATTTTTGCAGCCATTGGCTCTGTTATCTATTAAACATAAATTAAACATCACACTGAGCAAAGCTACAGCACAAATGACAGGTTAGTCGCATTTCACATAACTGAATTGCGAGACACTGTAGCAACCTATAAATTAATGGTCTATGTTGGATACATGAATGACTAAACCTAACAAAATACACTAATATGCAATGAAATCCTTTATTTTATGAATATAAGAGAACAGTGAAACCCTGCTGGTTCAATTATTCAGGACAGCTTGTCTGTGTTTGTCCATACCACATGGCCCTAAAATTACTACATTATACATAACAAACCTTGGTCAAAACGACACTAAAATATGAAAGTAAATCATAAATAGGCTATAAGACTATCAAATACAAGCAGAGTCCCGAAATAAAAATGAATGGGGATTCCAGTTAAGGTTAGACACTTCACCTTAAGAGAATAAATTGACCAGTATGTGTTCATCACACTGAAAAGCAAATGCATACATGTTTATTGGTACATAGCTATCATTTTCCTACAGGCTAGTTTAAAATCTGATACCCAGATAGCCTAACCCTAGCCTAGCCTATACACAATACTTGGGGAAGTACACAGATAATCAACAAATAGGCTAGGCCACCTATATTTCTTAAAACATTTTCTGTGAGTCTGGCTAAGCAATATTCAAGCTAAATCAACAAAAGTCCAGTGCACACTTTAAAAATTTTTAAGCTAATATGCTTTATTATACCATTCTAATATGTATACTGTACCAAGACCTAACAATAACAGTGATTCACAGGGTGGCCCACAAGTGCAAAACTGTCATCACTACATGACAACAAGAATTACACTCCATCCCTGGTATGGTAACTATATGTTTGACAGGAAACTATGAAAACATTGGTAAAAAATGTAACAATTTGCCAACACAGAGACAAGATGGATTACTAATGTTATCAGGATTAAGCTACAACTATCCATGATGACTTTACGATGTATCACAACAAGAGCAAAGTACGAGGTGTATTCATACAGGTGGACAACAAAAAATAACATAGCCTAATATGACAATTGGCAGGAGAGAGAAAGAAAGAGTGAGACTAATTCGAACTATAATGAGCTTACTCACTGAAATACAAAGTAAATTACATTAAGTAAGTTTACATTTATTCTTATAAGAGAGAAATTTATGAAAAGAAAACTTGATAAATGTATACATAAACATAGTTCGTCATTTTCATATGACAGTTTAAAAACTATCAAAACACATACTGTAACATACACATTTACACAACACAGTACACAGAAAGTGTAAGGAATGGCTAAGATATTTTGATACAGTTGCTTTATACACAGTATACTACTGTATTTGATTTTATAACACTTCAAATTTTTATGGTACGGCTAAATATTTACAAACTTGTAATAAGCTTACACAATTACACAGTTTGAATAAGAAAATATATAGGCAAAACAAATAGGCACAAGCCATGAGTGGTGTTAATTTCATGACTTAATTTTCTCACTGTTTACCATAAATTCTCATCTCCTACTGTTGCAAAAATGGTGTTTCAAATCAAGGATACTGAACTGTCGATTGTGCTGTCGTGATTAATATGTGCAGTTTTTCATACAGCCTACAACAGCAAAAAAAGGAAATCAAGTACCTCCCAATGCATTCTCTAACTGAAAAGCGTCTTCATTATCTTAATTTAGGTCAAATAGCATTAAAAGAATTGATGGATCAATGACAGTGTAAAGCAGCATAATTTTCATATTCATATTTTAATTCTAAATTTTGACGTATACAGTATGCAACTGTGACAACCACAGCAGTCAAAAATATTTCAGACTACGTAATATATAAGGTAGATCAAGTGTGCTGGCTGACAACGGTAAAATGTGTTCAGTATAATTCAACTGTGTTAGTATTAATGTGTATTAAAAATTTTGATTGTTAGTGATCCATAAACATGGATAATTTCCTTCAAGTTCCTGAACATTACAGATTAACTACTTATCAACTGTCAAAAGAGTTCATGATACCTATCCAAAACTATCTGCCTGTCAGCCATACGACCTACTGAGTGTCTCTGGCTGCTGAATGCTAGTCTAGTCAATAGCAACTGGTATTAATACCATCCCTGCAGTTATGTATAACTATGTCCTAGTTTCCCAAGTTTAGTTAGGCTAGGGTGGTAAGGTTACTGTTTATTCAGGTTTTTAAATTGGTCTCCTTCTAGCCTCCCAACCCCCAACCCAAAAATCCAGGTGCCTACTAGTGCCTAATTATTGTCTGGTGTGTGTTTGTGTGTGCAAGGGGAGAGGGGGCGTCTATAATGACTTGACCAAGCATTTAAAGTATCACCGTAACTATCAGAAAAATCATATTAAACTAGTTTTACAATGAAACGTGTAGCTGTAAATATTTACAGGCTTAAGCTGGGTTGTAACAAGTTCCTAGTTCACATCAGTAATAATATCATCACAGCATTTTTCTATACACAATAACAATTAAATAAGTTTTTCATAAAACCCTCAAAATTGATTTGCATTTCAAACCTGTCTTTAGTTTGATGACATTGGGAAGCCAATTTCGAGTACTTCCCTTCTTGCCATCTGTACCGATGGGTGTAAAACATGGCATCACTGCATAATTGTGCATGTTGCCTCATATGTTATAGAATATTCGTTTTTGATGAATATTACATATTAATTCTTATGTGCATTACCAGAACTAGGCTGATGATGTGTGATGGTAGCATCATGACACTTTGAAGATTTACTTTCTATTTTCTATGCAGTTATTCTTTCATCATACGTCTCATACACTGCACCCTTCCCTTCAAGGCCTCAGCTAAAAACAAAGAGGTTATTCACTGTCAAGATGTGTTATATAGTCTCTGACAACACTTAATTTTACGAGAAATATGGTTTCTGATAGTTTTTGATGTGATCTGACGAGTCTGATATTCAGTTTGGTCCTCACCTCTAATCCACAGCTAAGCTATGGGGGGAGGGACCATACTGAGAAACCTTGATTTCTGTGTCAGGAGGGATGTTTTATGGGACTCCTCAGCCCTCACAATCAGGTAAGACCCTTTGCCCTAAATTACATTAACTTAATGCACATTGCCATTTTCACTCTTTTTTTTTTTTTTTTGTTCGTCTTCCTATTGGTGGACAGATTTTGGGAGGTTTATAATGAGTTAACAAGGCATTTCCAACAAAAATAAATAAATAAATCCATAAAAACCAGGCTATCAAAAAACATTATTTCACCAGTTTCTGAATAAACAGTGTGAAATTACCCAAGGGTATCATCCAATACAATTTCTATTCAAGATAGTTTTCTGTATTTAACTAGGAACCAGACTAGCCTAGATAAGAACAGCCCTAAGACTGATATTTCTAAGCAACACCTCCGTACGGACTGTATGGAATGGTTCCGCGAATACGAAAGTCATTAGGGAGCCATATGTTTTAGACGGGATTGGCTAAGGAAATCTATTATAATAGGAACCATACTAGCCTAACATACCCTAACCTAACCTAACCTAGTTGGCCGTATTACTTAGTCAGGGGATCCAGCCCCCAACCCCCCTGAAGGAAACTCCACTTTTTACCAAAAGTTCCCCCATAACACTGCGCATGCACGATAGCATCCCAGGATGGCCAGCATACAGAAACATATCAGTTCTGAGGTTATTTACATATTAATTACAGTCGACCGACAAAAAAATAATGGTAAACTCTTAATAAGAAACCAAAATATTATAGAAGTCAATTTCCAAGGTAATACCTGATGTGGAGCTCTTACTTAGTTCTACCCTAAACTTTGCTGTGCCCTATACCTATCCATGCTGGCTTATAAAATTAATCACATTATGTGGAAATAACCTATTTTGTGAAGGCTAGTCATACTAGGCTATAACCACGGCTCACCAAGGCCTCATTTTCCTGACAATCTTTAATGGCTAGGTATAAGCAAGATGATCTTTCTAATATAAGATCAATAAAAGAGGAACGCCTACAGAAAGCTATCTCTTATCATCATACAGCTGTCAAAATCTAATTCCTCTTAGCGTTAGCCCAAACCATACAAATTCCAAACCAGCCACCTGGATTTTTTCGTCGTCGTGCAATGATCTGACATCGACGCCATTGGCCGTCAAAATCACGAACATATTTATCGGACTTTCACTACTATTACTGCGGCTGCTGAGGCCTACGACTACGGCAAACAAGGCAAGAAAGGGTACGTTACTAGGAATAGGCAGGTAGGCCGTGTCGCCAAAACGCAGCCCTAGGAGAAATCTAGGGTGAAAAGGCACTCCCACTGTCGCGTACGCCCTCGGCATACCTGGAGGAGGTTCCTACTAGTCACAGGTTTGAACATCTGATCTTGCTTTACGGTTAGCGGTCTCAAATTACCTACTCAGGAGAGGGACTCCTCGGCCTCGGCCCTGCGACCGAGGTACATTATACTCACCTCGGAACAGATTCACGACATCAGAACGGTTTGTTTTCCTTAACATTTTCACCGAACTTATGATATTCCACACAAAATACACTGAGAGTTCCGATTGGCGGCATAGTTAGCCGACCGTGGTTAGGTGAGTCATGATGAGGACTATAATCCCTTCCGTATGCTGTTTGTTATGGAAGGGGTTTGTTGTTCGATATGCAGGATTGCCAACATTGACGGGTCGTCCCATCACCCGGGGATGGTGGGAGGGAGGGTCCGTGAGTATATTTTTATCGCATTTCAGGTATCAAATCTCACTTAAAGTTTATGAACTTTGTTAGTGCGATATCGGCACATACACAATGTGTCCTAATGAAGTCACAAGGTAAAACTCAGTGTTTCAGTACGACAATGCAGGAAAAACTGCATGCGTTTAATGGGATCTAGGCTAATTGGGGGCGTTTCCATCACAGATTTCAAAACCACCTAGCGTACAAATTGAAAATGTAATTAAATTATTTTCACGTTAATATGGAGTTCCGAATATAATTTTGCGTTATAATGCCACGCAAAAATACTTAGTCCGTTTAGTCACGCAGTCTTTCACCATTTTGTTACGCATTTACATACAAAAACTTTTCCAAGTAATGGGTGTTGTTTTACATTTCATGTTGTATAACTAAGTATTTGGTTTGTAATTTTAATTTATACATTCATTTTCCCGTATTAATCGCCTGTTATAATCATATTCCGGGTAATGAAAGTGAATTTTCATCACTTTTGTGCAAAGCGAACGAAATTTTTTTAAAAGGGCTGCCAACTGAACAAGGAAATGGGAGGAAAATTTCAAATGATACGTTATATAAACAAGAACCGTTGGATTAAAGACTTAGACAGACATAGTACTACTAATGTTAACATTCTCATAAATGGATACCAAAACTTGCAATGATTATAGGATACTTTTCTGCTTGACATTGCTGCCGTTCTCTAAAGGGCTATTGCGTCAGAGTACGCTCCTACGTACGGGAAATGTGTGTGACTTGAGTGTATTACTGATCACGCAATGTAAGCTGTACGAAATAGCGGGTCTGTGTGGGAGGAATAATTTGTAATCCATAATCAGAGAAATTGTTCAATAAACGTCATCTGGTGTACATTCGTCTGACAACGTCACCTGCGCACTTTTATGTCCTCTTGCCAAGGAACGAATACAGACACGACAAGCATTCACTTGGCGTTGAAGAGGTCTAGAAATCAAAGTCGCGGCCATTAAGCAATTGAATAAATGAGCTGGTGGTTCCACAGCTATGGGCACCCACTCGTGGCGTTGCTACTGCCAAAGAAACTGGTGCCGGCAAGAATTAAAGTATGAGAACACTAATAAACAGCAATTAACAACAGCTTCTTTGAACATTCAGTGAAACTTGGGTTACGGGAAAAATAAACGTTAACAAAGTCATGCTAGGCTACTTACCGTGTCAGAAGTGTGAGGGTCTAATGGTGAGTCACTGAGGTTGAATAAATGCATTGCATATAATTTTCCCATAATAATAAAACACACAATAATCTGCCCTTCGTAATTTTATATTTGTTTTCGTTCTTTACAAATTATCTGGGGCTACAGAGAATTGAATTATGAAGAAAATCACTTCATGTGTGGGCAATGCAAAATAAATCTTTACATTTCAGTGTATCAGGAGCTAATAGCTAGTTATCTAATTGTTGCTAAACAATAATAGAAATTCCAAATATATCGATGAAAAATAGTGAAAAATGTGGTCATAAAATAATGTACAAGGCCCTCTTATACTGTATAAATAGGTCTTGCTTTTCATTGTCTTCTGACAAAAAATAATCGTTAGCAAGGCTAAACGAATTCTTGTCAACACAATCTGGCCGCAGTCCAATTATACCCAGTATGTGTATGTGGGGTTGGGGCTGGCGTAAAATCATAATACTAATAAATTGTATATATATATATATATATATATATATATATATATATATATATATATATATATATATATATATATATATATATATATATACATTGAGAGGGAAAGAATCTACTAAAAATTCAAGCAAACTGTCACTTTTCGAGAAAGGTTTAGCAGAAGTTATCAAAAAGGCTGACAATGTTATCTACTAGTACCAGTAAATACTTTAACTGCTCCAACAGATAAAAAGATAGAAAATAAAAAAAATATGAAGCCAACAACCACACGCTTGTTAAAGCAAGCTAATAAAAGATAAAGTTCACTTTCATCGGTGAAAGCCAAGGCCATCACACAATCAGTTCGTACTTTCAAAAGAAAGCCGGATGTTGGACCATACGCTCCTGTGACAATCTGGGAGTCACAAGTATGTAGCTCGTAATTTCATTCCATCAGAAACTTGCAACAGGTCTAAGGCATCAGATTTGAGCAGCAATGGGTGCCAGGCACTAGAAGCCAAAAGACTGAGTGATTATTGCTGTATGCTAAACTTTCTTTCCATATCATGTAAAGCTTTGGTTTTCTGTTCTCGCGTCCGTTTTCCCCTCGAATGGCATAGTCTTTCATCCTTCAAGGGGCTGGACAATCGAATCGATTCCTCATTTTTTTTTGTCTTACGTTTTCCTTCCATTTTTTAATTTGTCAATTTATTTACTGCCATGTCTAGTTTGGTAAAGGCATCGCCATTCAAATCCCAACAGCCTTTGTATTTACGAAATTCGCATTAATTATAGCACGAAATGAAAGCAGAGGGGAACATTTAAATAGGATGACTATTATCTAACCAAATTCAACTTAGGCTAAGTGATGCTCACACATCTCATAGCACTGGCTATGTCTCCTAGGCCTATAATCTAGAAATCATTACTATTACAATGCAAATTATGCAAAAATGTTTCCTACAGAACAAACCTATGAGCCAGTTAACTTGCAAATTTTACTGGCTACTTTAGAGCAAGAGCCCGTGCCAGCATAAGGTTGGCTTCATCTAAAACGAACGAACGAACTCGCAATAGAAGTTTCAGCAAAGCAGAGAGTAAAACACAAGCAAAAATAAATATAGGTGATTCAACTGCTCGATAGATACAAACAGTAATGTCAAAAAAAGACAAAGTGTAAAATTCCTTTTAAACCTTTGACCTATAAGTTTGACCTTGACTTGTCCGCACATCGGCTTCATTAGTGGACTGTGCAAGAGAAGTCAATTCTCTATGACGTACAGTACATTTCAAAAATATTGGGAAAAAAATTGACCTTAGCAGTGATATTTACACACAGGGTTAGATAGACACCAATTCCTACATAATAGCAGTATTAGTAGTAGTAGTAGTGGTAGACGGGAGTTAGTCTTTGAAACGGCTCCTTTCCCCTGGATGGTAAACCGGGCACATGAAAACTAGGACAATGGAGCATGGGTTTTTTTTAAGTAGTAATTACAAAACTTACTGGTAATGGCATCAATCACACAGTCAGGAAGGTTATCCCCTAGTTTTACAGTACTTTGAGAGATGATACCATGAGAAGGAATTACCGATAAAGTGTACACCCCTTTCATGACTCTCGACATCATCTTAATCTGAGAGGGGGATTGTTGGTATTTAAAGCATGCGCCCGCATGTGCACACATACATACCATACATACATACATACACAGACATACTTACGCACATTATTGAATATAATGTACAGTATATATATATATATACATGCATATATATACTGTATGTATGTATGTATGTATATATATATATATATATATATATATATATATATATATATATATATATATAAATATAATAGGACCTCATTTGAATATGATGGTATCTGACGGAGATTTTATTAAAATGTTACAAGCTTTCAAGAACTATTGACTTTATAGTCCTTAAAAAGCCTGTAATTTTTTTTTTTAATAAAATCTCCGCTAGATACCATCGTGTTCAAATGAGGTATATATATATATATATATATATATATATATATATATATATATATATATATATATATATATATATATATATATATATATATATATCTTCTTCTTCTTTTAACGTATTTTTTTCCCATTTTTTTGTATATATATATATATATATATATATATATATATATATATATATATATATATATATATATATGCAAAGGCTGAGGGACTGACTATCTAAGACTATTATCTTTACCCAAACCTAAAGAAAAATAGATGGGGTTCAGGAAAGGAAGTAAGACCTAACCTCAAAGGAAGCATGTGAATGAGTTTGCCCAGTGACAAATCCCATAAAAAATTCATGTAATAGTAATTACCTGACAAACAACGATCATCAATAAGCTTTACGTCATTCGTCATATTTAGGCTTAAAGATCCCAAGATCGATTTGGCAAACACGTGTCTAGTAGGAACCGCAGGTCATTCGCAGAATCTCTGAACTGAGAAACATTACTTTTTTTTCCTGCTCAATGTTTCAAACTTTCAGCCCTAATTATCTTTAGCAAACAGTGGCAGCCAAGACACAGGAGGGAGCAGGTGTGTTGTCGCTTTAGAGCTTCTCTAAATCCTCTCTAAATAACTATCTCGGTTGTATCTTTATTTACTGAACTGAGGAAAGACTCGACACGGTACGAGAACTTAAGGCGAATGATTAAAAAGCATTTCCGCCAAAGGAGTGAAACAAGAGGCACAAAGGAGAGGGTGACGTCACGGACATCATTACAGCTATACTCACGAGGCACAATATGCATCCAAAATGACGTCATGAAGGTGTTATGCCAAGCACGCATCGCCTGACGGCTGACGCAGCAGTAGCGAAAACGAACGTTGCAAACAAATGCCTTTTGCCCTAAATTACTGTATATCTTCAAGGTCATTCAATAATTAAACTGGTAGAATAACAAGAATGCTCTAATCTGTTATTACGGGAATAATACTCTGATGCCAACTATACTCATTTTCGGATAGATTTTCGTATCTTTGGGAACTCGCTTCTGAGTGTTTATTTAAAGGACCTTGGACTCATGAATAGCGTCCTTAGCTAACGCGTAAGAGAAAGTGCTTGAACAACCTTACATGAACATACTTCATTCCCTAAATGGAGTAGTAAGAACCAGTCGTACTTAAGGCGAAAGATTTACTTCCAACTCAGTACAAAAAGCAGAGCGATTGTAGAGCCTTCCCCGGCCTAAAAACAAATATATATTCAAAGAACGTACTGGACTCGTGCGCAACATCTGGATGTCACCAAGTACGAGAAAAAATTGTAAATCATTTTGGAATCTAAAACTGCTTGTGATAAATTTGGGTGGCATTGTTACAGTGCGGTCTTTCCTAGATGTTCATAACCCTGTCTCAATGTATCCCTTCCTATAGAGAATAAAAGAGAAGAGGAACTAAAAACACTGAGGCGCAATTACACATTCCAGATAAGGAGGTTACCACTCGCTCCCGGCAAAAAATAAACAAAACAACAGGACAAGAATATAGCTTGGCAAAGTTGACCTGAATTCATTTTTGTTCTACTTTCTTTTCAGTCCTCAGTAATAGCAGTAACATCATTTTGCTTCAGTTCAGAAGAAGTTAAAAATAGTACGATACAAAAGAAGTTTTGTTGAAAGCACGTACATTGGATGTGAGCTGCATTAAAGACGTGACTGCCATATGACGGTCGCGAATGAAAAGAGAGAGAGAGAGAGAGAGAGAGAGAGAGAGAGAGAGAGAGAGAGAGAGAGAGAGATCTGAAGCCTTTTGAACACAGTAAGGAATACAGAGACGGGGAGAGAGAGAGAGAGAGAGAGAGAGAGAGAGAGAGAGAGAGAGAGAGAGAGAGAGAGAAACATCATCAGTCATTACATGCTTTCACTTCCTTGGACGCAGGAAAAGACTTGATGATTTTCTTTCGGGCACTGAGAACTTTCATGAAGAGGTTGTAGTGATTTCAGATATCTTGGCTGTAGAGACGTGTTATGAAAATACTTCCTGGTTTGTTATCTCGAAAAATACACCAGAGCAGCGTATTTTGGGTTATTGTAACTAAGCCGTAACACAAATTCACAAGAAAGGAGATACGAGAAATAAAAAACCCAACGTATTTAGGGTTATTATAACTAAGCTTTCAGACCAACTCCAAAGCAACGAGGTACGAGAAATCCAAAAATCAAACGTATTTAGGGTTATTATAACTATGCCTTCAGACAAACTCCAAAGCAACGAGGTACGAGAAATAAAAAAAAATCTCATTTACGGTTATTTTAACTAAGCTTTCAGCCAAACTCCAAGGCAACGAAGTATGCGCTAGCAAAATGAAAATATATCAATAAATCGCGCACAATCAGAAGTAGCCTATTAGACGATTAGGCTACTTTACTACGTCATCCTTCGGAGCTTGCTATACAATTACGACGAAAATTATGATTAACCGGATCAGTTATCTTGTAGACTCCCCTAACATTTCCAAGCCAACGTTGTTAGAAATAAAAATAATCATAAAAAATAATCCTTACCTTTGAGCGGAACGTCGTGGAGAGCGAAGCAGGAATCGGAGGCTTCCGGATGAGGCGCTGGCGGGATCGAGGACGAATCCGGATCCGCGTCCGGATTCGACTGCTCCGAAAACGGGGGCGTGGATATGTGCGGATTCCCGTTACCCTCCACCGTCCACACTCCGCCCGGCTCGGTGTCGTCCCCTTCGACAGCCTGAGTAAAAAAATAATAATAATAATAATAATAATAATAATAATAATAATAATAATAATAATAATAATAATAATAATAATAATAACAAATAAATAAATAAAGTATAAATTTAGGAGACTTCGATATAAGGAAATGCTGTAGATTAATTTTTTCCTTTGGCGTTTTAGAGCTATTTATTTTACTACTACTACTACTACTACTACTACTACTAATAATAATAATAATAATAATAATAATAATATAAAGGATTTTATACATCCCGTTTTTGGAGCTGACGGTATGTATCTTTAGCCGATATCATCCTAATAATAATAATAATAATAATAATAATAATAATAATAATAATAATAATAATAATAAAATATTTCCTGTATCCAGTTTTTGGATCTGACGATAAATATCTCAAGCCGATATTATCAAAGCTAATTGTGATTGGCTGCTCGGCACCCGCCATAAGTTACACTGACATTGGTTGAGGATATTTACCTTAGGCTACAAGAAAAAGACTACAATAAAGGTGTAATTCTGCAATTTACCTGTACTTCCACAACATAAATTTATGCAGAATGATCTACCTATTTACTAAGAAGGTAAGCAAAACCTATTTGATAACACACGATTTGAAACAGGAAATAAATGGCCGCCTGAGAGTGAAATTGGTTAACCCGAGCAGTTCATAAAAGAACGATAGGTTCTGTCTTTCTAGGTTCCTCAGCTGTTGCTCATTTTCTCTTCTCTCCCTGTAAAGCCGCCTTAACAGTAACTATTGTATTTCAAGTGGGAGCCTGACTATTCTCCCCAGTTATAGCAACATTTTGTCTATGACTATGAATTCTACTCAAGGTAAAACTCATTTCTTCAGAATATTTTTATGACTTCTTCGTTTCTTCTTCAGTCACACAGACTACTTTTCCCATCATAAATGCAGTCTGTAGCACACAGCCCAATATGACAATCTGTCTGGAATTATTCCGTATTTTACCTCGGGTGTTTGCAAAAGATTCGGGGCATTTAAACTACATTTCGCTGATTTGAAAATCATCAGCCTAGAATTCTCAGTTTTAAGAACACTCTGAACCAGAGCTGAAGCTTATCTCCCCACAAAATCTTTAAAATCTTTCTCCTCGCCTTGCCCTCAACTTAAAGAAGCTTAGTTAGCTACCTGATTAATTCCTCTTTTTATTTAATCCAAAGCCTTACACTCATCTTTGAACTAACTCGGAGCTCTGTTTTTCTCTGTATTGAGTCTTTCAAGATGAAGGCAACTTACAGCTAGAGAATTTAAGCTACTGGTCTGACAGCTACAGATAAAAGTTCATAAATAATAATTTAAAATGAAGTATACTAATGTTGATGGAACAATAATAAGAAAGGTAAAACTATAAGTAGCTCAATTCCGTTACACAATAGTCAATGGAAGAACGACCATCGAAACCAAAAAAAGAAAAAATAAAATCAATCCACACCAAGAAAAATGCACAATGCTCACCTGGTTGCAGTAACCGCCTTCTTTGGTGAAAGAGGTGGTCGTGGAAGCGCCATTTTTAATGGAGGCAGGCGGACTCTTGGACAAAACCTGAGTCATAGCCGTCACCGAATTAGGAGCGCTACTGGCATTGGATTTGGAATTCGGGAATGGCGTCAAATCCCACAATCCTCCATGCCGTCTCTCGTCCAACCTTTCTTGAGCACTCTGCCAGTTGCGTCGGACTAAAGAGGAAAAAGAAATTTGATAACAACAACAGAAATGAGACAAAAACGGACAAACGGTCTCAAACCTTAGACGCAAAATAAAGAAATGTGAGCCAATCAGCAAATGCACCTACAAATATATCAAGCTTGTATAAAATGATTGCATGTATGCACATCTGTTGAGTAAGCTGTGCAGCTTATAAATAATGTATATCGAACGTGCGCAGTAATTAGTAATGGAAGCACGTCTTCGACTGCTTGACGTGAATTGTGCGGCAAGTTTGAAAATCTGAAGATCACGTTTCCTTTTACAGAAAACAAAGCAAATTATCGTTTATTATCAATGCAGCTGCCATTGTTTTGTGTGTGTGTGTGTGTGTGTGTCTGAGGGTCTGTTAACAGGAATGTCTTTCGTAAGCACATGCACGTAATTGATGAAACTCCTTTTACACTCATGTGCAAATCATGTGTCACTTTTGAAGCCTAGCTTGCTCAAGCGTGAACGTGGACATGCAGTTTAAACAAACACACAAATAAAAATAGAATCGCCAAACAAAAGAAAGACAGAATGTATAAGAAAGAAAAAATGACACCATATATGCTAACTCGTGCTAACTCGTCCATTAACATAAGCCAAGATGTGAAGGCAAATATTGATCGAAAGCTGGTATCGTAACCGATCTTCTAATTTGACACGTCTATACTCAACACTTGATTACAACTTCCCATAAACAAGAATCACTTAATGAAGACGATACACTGAAATGACTTTACAATACTGTACGATTCTGGCTACGACCTCCGTTAAAGAGAATCAGTTACTGAACTATTGCACAATTGTCGCATCCAACAGGTAACGTAAAGTTCGTAGGCTACTAATCGCTCGTGCATTATGCAAACGTTCGTGACCGGTAGAAACACGGTCCTCTCTATAAAAACTTCACAAAATCTGATACTCCCAGATCGGGGCTATTGACTCATGATATCAAAACATGGTCAGGAACCATTACCGACTGATTTATGACCACACCAAATGTATAGGTTCAGAGAGAGAGAGAGAGAGAGAGAAAGCTAATGCAATATGTTTGCTTAACCTGACCAGTATCCATTACCGGGAAGCATAATAACAGTCCAAAAGCATTCAGAACTGTAATTTAAGGCGATATACAAACCGAGGCTCAAAGAACTAGACAAAATATAGGCATCTACTGACTTTGTTCATCTATGCATCTCTCAGCTAGGCCTATGCGGATCTACTTCACCTTCTCGCTAAAGTGCGACATTCGTAAGATAGCCTAAATTGCACCTTACCTCCTGTGGCCCCTGTCTCTTGCAGCTCTAGGTCAGTTTGGGGCACCGCAAGGAACTGCTCCTTGGTCATGTGCTTCCTGACCTGATTTTCCGCCGGAGGCGCACTGTCCTCTCCGAGGTCGAGGTCTAGATTATCGTAACCCTCAGTGGAGCCCAAGTTGACCCTCAGAGGCCAAGTGGGGCCTGGCCTGTGAGCAGTCGCTGCGGTAGTCTTTGTGACCTCTGAAGGTTGGGATGAGTTCGACCTGTCCTCCAGTTTGAGAGACTGTTGGCGTAGCGTGACCTCTGGGGGTGGGGGGTGACCTGGCCCATCATAAATGTGCTGGGTCAGAGTATACACCTGCGAAGTGGGGTTGTCTGAGGTGGTCAGAGTTGCCAGCCGAGCTGTTGAGGTCAGAGGGCGTGTAGCTGTCAAAGAAGAATTGGGTCGGTATCGAATGAAATTGGCAGAGGAGGGAGTGTGAGTGGTGGACTTGTCCAGGGACGGGTTGTAGGTTGTGAAAGCGGAAGTGGTGGGTATGTAAGTGACGTTGGAGGATGTTGTGGTGGTTATGGTTGTGTGGTTGGTTGTGAAGATGATGGTTGTGGGAGGGCGCGTGGCGGAAGAGAGGGAGTACTTGATAGGGCCGGGGCGCTGGGCCGAAAAGCGCTCCGTGAAGGTGCTCGTGCCATACCGGGGGAAGGACGGCATGCTGGCGGTGGTGGTGGTAGTGGTGGTGAATGTCGAGACGCTGGTGGAGAAGGTGCTGGAGGATGACGAAGAGGAGGAGGAGGAGGAGGTGGTACAGGAGTTAGACGTGAACACAGGCGAAGCGATGCACGACGAAATGGTGGCGATGCTGGTAGGAGAAGGGGAGGTGAATACCATACTCTCAGAGTTCTTGTTAGTCAAAGAACTGCTGCTGGAGGTGTAACCTGGGGAGATGCTGGCGAGGGTGTTGTCCAGATGCTGGAGGGGAGTGGTGGTGAAAGTGGCGGAGAACGCTGGAGGGCTGTTGGTTGTGGTGGAGATGTGTTGAGGGGCCGGAGTGGAGACCAGTCCCACGGTATAATGTGGTCCTGAGTTGGTCCTTCCCGCCATAGGTGTCCTGCCAGAAGAAGAAGAAGAAGAAAAAGAGGAAAATCAATATAACGCTCAGTTAAATCCATAACTCTTCTCGTTCCAGGAAAATAAAAAAAATACAAAACAAACACTACAAAAATAATTATCCCATTACATTTTCTACGTTTTACTTCGAAAACACGAGGTTTATTCGTGTAAAAGCACATAAGTGCGTATTTGTACATATGCGTAAGAGTATGTAAACAAGTAAAAGATGCGCCGAAGCGTATAATCAAGAGCACCAAAAATGGATCTATCTTTCGGTGGTCTCGGTATAATGCCGTATGAGGCGCGGCCCATGAAACTTTAACCACGACCCGGTGGTGGCCTATCCTATATCGTTGCCAGAAGCACGATTATGGCTAACTTTAATCGTAAATAAAATAAAAACCACTGAGGGTAGAGATCTGCAATTTGGTATGTTTGATGATTGGAGGGTGAATGATCAACGTAACAATTTGCAGCCCCCTAGCCTCAGTAGTATTTAAGATCAGAGGGCGGACAGAAAAAGTGCGGACGAACAAACAAAGTCGGCACAATAGTTTTCTTTTACAGAAAACTAAAAGTGGTGTCCCGAATAAAGTCTGGTTATAACGCCCTGATTTCGCTGTCATACCAAGAATAAAATCTTGGTGCATTTACCTACGCAATTTTTACGCTCCCTCACACTAATCAACTAGGTCTGATCAACATACGCATTCCAGTAAAACTCCCGCATGGTAAATAACCTCCTCTGTCCTCTACAAGGGTTTAGATTATAACTTTCTTTTTCTCCTTTCCCTTTCTTATTATAGATGTTAATTCAAGTTCGCAAATTGAAGAGAAGCCATCAAGTATATACTGTGTATATGTATGTATGTATATATATATATATATATATATATATATATATATATATATATATATATATATATATATATATATATATATATATATATAAATTTCTGACTCATATCAGGATCGAACCCACGTCTTTCAATTGAAAGACCTGGGTTCCGATCCTGATAATGAATCAGAAATTTATTTATTCCACACGTGATTGTGTGTTGATTATTTCTAATATATATATATATATATATATATATATATATATATATATATATATATATATAATATATATTATTTATATAATATATATATATATATATATATATATATATATATATATATTATATTGTGTGTAACTATGTTTGTTTGTTGATGAGCATGTCTTTATATTCTCTTACTGGAATTTCCCTTTAAACTGTTTCTCGATGCGTCAGTTTGTTTCATAAATAGTAATTCTATGCGTGAATTTTTTGCTAAACAAGTTAGTTATGAGGGTGTGCTCAAGTTGAACAACAACAACAACAAAAATAATAATAATAATAATAATAATAATAATAATAATAATAATAATAATAAATAAAAAAAGGACCAAGCAATTTCCCATAACACCGCCTCCCGCATAACAATTCACCTCCGGTTGCCTTGTGAAGCGTATCTTCTCTCATTATGCCTTCTATTATTCATGTGTTTGCCATTCTTACAAACAAACTGACTAACTATACTAACTAACCATCCCCTAAACATCGGTGCGTCATCAGCAAACATTACCTTTTCCTACATTCCACTCGCGTCCGATTCCTCCTCATTCCTCACTCTTCTCATTTACCTACATTTCTACTTTCTGTTCCTTGCTTAGAATCGTAATTTTTTTTATCAGTTATTACTATTTTTCATTTATGCGTTTGTCTGGATGGAAGGTTGGGAAGTATGCGTCAAGTTTGTACTGACTGAGTGGCTGTTACTAGCAGAATGTTAAATTTCTTCATAAAAAACTAATGTATATGTATATACATATATATATATATATATATATATATATATATATATATATATATATATATATAATACATAAATGTGATGCCAGATTAGATATATCAGTTAATCAGTCATATTCATAAATGATGTTCACCTACAATATTAAATCTTCAAAGATATGTTAAAGCACTTAGTCAGGTATGCTTGTATATATATGTATATATATATATACATACATATATATACAGTATATATATTATAGGTATATATATAATATATAAATACGTATATACATATATACATGTACATACACACACAGTTAAAAACAAACTATGGCCTTCACTGCAAACAATGTGGTAGCCTTGTACCCGACTATTAAGTATCCCGAAAAGTTTGATCAATACCTTACGAAATGTCACGGGTAAACATGAAAATGAGTCTCTCCTCTCGCTCTCTCTCTCTCTCTCTCTCTCTCTCTCTCTCTCTCTCTCTCTCTGTCTCTCTCTCTCTCTCTTACACACACAGACACAACTCATGGCAATCTTCAAACAGCGTAAAATAATTCAGAGTATTTACTCCCACTCCCTATTACATTTAAAGTAAACAAAATAGAGTAAACTTAAAAATGAAATTTCACGCGCACGAAGTGAATTATCGCGTTTACATCAGTCGCTGAACTTCTATGGCTCAGGTTAATTAATATTAGCTAAACATAAATGAATGACAAAGTACTCAATTTAATGTTAGTTTTGCTTCGCAATTGTGAGCTGACATACTAACCTGACACGAGAAAAACGCTTTCGAATTTTATAACGGAAAACACATGGCAATTTTGAAACCACTAAAGAAAAAACTCATGATTTCAGTTAGAGGAATATTAATTCTATCCACACTACCTTTGTTCAGAAAATAAAGACTACTAAGAAGAAATTCTCTGACGGACTGGTACACTTACATTTTGTCAGAGGCAATTGTCAGCAGCGTTGGGTACAGGAGTTATCACACTGTTTACGTTGGCAAAGTCTCATGAACATAAATTAAAAAATCTTTTCTCCCCTGCAACCTCTTGAAGTCGGTCAGAAACTTCCGTTATATATTCTGTTCTTTCACTAGATGAAAACACATGTCACGTTCACTTACAAGGATTAATAATAAATAAAAAAATAAGGCAGATTCTAAGCTGGCTTTCACTTGCGTCATCGTCACTGGAATTACCTGTTCGTTCATTTTTTTACCATTTAATTACTAAAGAATTCAAACACTTCACGACAAGAGGCCTTTTAATTAGTCTAATGTAACATTAGGCACAGCAAGCTATTCCCGGCAAAAATACTTCCATCCACGCTTCCCAGTAATCTTATTTCGACTGGCTCTGCCGTTGGCCTGACTACTACTAATTATTTCGCCGTGAGGCTACGCGGTATAGGAGCCCACCTTCGTTAGCAAAATGTCGACTCACCTCTTGCCATTACGGCATAATATATCATAATATAAACGTCCACTTAGTGAGGGAAATATATCATAATATAAACGTCCACTTAGCGAAGGAGAGAGCTTATTAGATTATGTATTAACTCATAGTACATGAAAAAGTAAAATTGGGAGGGCAAAGTGCACGGAATCCATAATTCCAGAGTAATTCATCAGGATTATAGATTGATGAAAGAAGAAGAAGAAAACGAAGAAGAGGCGGGATCCGACTCTCATATCTGTCTTGGAGCGCCGACTACCAAGACCTGGAGATAGTTCATGTCTGGGATGGTGCCATGAAAGTCAATTTTTGGTCACTTCGCGCAAAGTATTACGCGCTAAGGTCAGACCTATAAATAACTCCGAAGTTTTAAGGGAACGTCTATATTTAGCTCGGCTTCTGTGTTGTCGTATAGGTCAGCTGCTGGCCGCTATGCTCAACCTTTTTCTCTCATTAAATAATAAAGAGCAGGTCGTCACGAAAGTGCTACACAGTTTTCACATATGAATGAGTCATGACTATGGTCTAATAATTGTCAAACTTGCAAAAGGAGGAAATTTTTCCCGTAATTGTTAACGAAACGAGTGGCCTATTACACTGCATGTAGAACTATCTAGACCAGCTGTTTTCGACTTTTTTGCGCCCATGGCTCATTTTTGGCACCCCTAAATACTCATGGCTCACTGCCCTGCAGAATTATTGTGTAATGATGATAATAGAATTATTATATAGCATTTCCAGAACACTTTGTTAGTTTTACATTTTCTTTTATGGAATTATTTTTCAGAACACTTTATTTGTTATACATTTTCATTTATGAAAGAAAGCACTGGCCTGCATTTACTGTAAATGATTTTTCATTTTTTAAATACTATTTTGAAGATGTCCGTGGCATGGGGCCACCCCCCTCAGAACTGCCCATGGCCCACTGACCCACAGGTTGAAAACCACTGATCTAGACTAACAGTTTTCCGGCAAACTGATCTGGAATATATGCAGTTTTCCAACATACGAACATAACAATAATTCAAGAAACACGATGACCATATAAGAAGAAACAGCTTTCGAGTGTCGTCGAAGATACTTCGCAATTATTACACGACGCATAGGCCTAAAGCACTTCTGATGGCACTTCTCAAGCACAGTTTCAAGGGCCACCTCTAATTTACAAATCATCGTCAAAATCACAAAAACTCGCCCTCTGCACACGAATTATATCTTGCTTTAAACTAGATTTACTCAACCGTCTGCAACCATTTCGAAAACGAATTTTTTCGGATCCGTTGTATACTACTCTTACGAAAAAGACTTTATATTATATATATATATATATATATATATATATATATATATATATATATATATATATATATATAGATATAGATATATATATACTCATATAATATATAAATAATATACAGTATATATATATATTTACATTTATATATATATGTGTATATATATATATATATATATATATATATATATATATATATATATATATATATACGAAGGCAGGAGCAGACAATAGACATAATGAAGCTATGAAAAGGCATTCTGTTTTCTATCCATTTATTAAGAAACCGGCGTATCGTATCGCTTGATACATTTTCCAAGCTGCAACAGTGATTGAAATAAACAGCATTTGCGTATATATGGTGTTAATAAGTATGTAATGTGTATATCTCTTATCTTTTATACGCAAATACTGTTTATTTTAATCGCTATTTCAGCTTGGAAAATGTATCAGGCTTTTAATCAATGGAAACGTCAGAATTTTTTTAATCAATGGATAGAAATAGTATAAAATTGAATTCCTTTCATAGATACACTGTATATATATATATACATATATATATATATACATATATATATATATATATATATATATATATATATATATATATATATATATATATATATATATATATATATATATATATGTATGTATGCTTAGTGCAATGAATTCTCTAACGATGAACACCAATTCGAACTTTCCCCAGGAGAGAAAAAGTTACGTCAAGCCTTGGGAAATTCCTTATCCCGGTGGGGAACAAGAAAAGTAGGCCGTGAGGCTTGCAACCTCATCTGTTGTAAATGAATCTCTTGAGAACGGAGAGCTATATATAACCCTCTGGTGGTAATCCCTCAGAACTTGAGTGTTTTATTTGCAAATGATTTTTTAATATAAAATCTCCGTAACAACCAGCGGAAAACACTCTAAAAACGATGACATTTTGCAGAGAGGAAAACTCATATTATTTGTGTGTATGTGTGTGTGTTTGTCAATCCTCAAAAACGAGCACACACCAACAAACATATTATATGTCTGTGTGTTTGCTTGTTAATCCTCAAAAACGAGCATATACCAACAAACCTATTATTTGTGTGTGTGTGTTTGTTTGTCAATCCTCAAAAACGAGCATATACCAACAAACGGATCTCCTGTACATAACAGAAAAGTCCAGATCAAATAAGCGACGGGCACAAAAATACAGCTGCACTTAAATTTAGAAAACATACAGAAGCACCGTCGATAACTCGGCGAGGAGATTAAATAATAAAACGAGAGAACGTTCCCCTCTTCATTTTAAAGGTCAAGGTTACCCGGCTCTACAAAACGGCTCGAAGACATTCCGGAAAACCAGTAAGGAATCCAAACATGGCTTACAAACTTGCACACGTTCACAGGGGCAATTACGCACGAGTTTGCATAAGAGAACGCACCCATCTCGACTTTACAGCGCTGTAATGGCGTTGCTACGCACACAAGTATAAACAAGAGTCGTTGATGTATTGATTTTGTATCGAAAATGACGTCACAACATCAAGGGAATAAAAAAGATCAACTGTTTCCGATCAAATTATTCGCCAGCAGGAAAATTTTGCACTTCATGCACAAAGTAAGTATACCTTAGTTTAACCAGACCACTGAGCTGATTAACAGGTCTCCTAGGGCTGGCCCGAAGGATTAGACTTATTTTACGTGGCTAAGAACCAATTGGTTACCTAGCAACGGGACCTACAGCTTATTATATCGAGAAATGAATTTATATCACCAGAAATAAATTACTCTAATTCTTCATTGGCCGGTCGGAGAATCGAACGCGGGCCTAGGAGAGTGCTAGCCGAGTATGATATCGACCCATCCAATGAGGAACTCTGAACAACCTGAAAGTTTAATTTCATTTAAAAAAAGGTTTCCTACCAATTTTTATATAAA
>NC_089741.1:47079357-47096857 GCF_040412425.1 Macrobrachium rosenbergii
TGGCTACAGAAACTTAGCAATGGCCTTCACTTAATCACTAACCTCGGAATTTAGGCTATTTTCCAGACGACAATTACTGCGAAACCACTTACAGTATTTCCGAAGTGTTTTCACCCATCGACAAGGCTGCGAAATCTGATTCATGAAGGACATACGCCCCAAGAGGCCAGTCTATCTTATGAATGAGGTCTCCAACGGAAAAACAAGCGAGTTCAAACCGGCCACCTTAACTGTTTAGGACCAAGGTAATTCGCCGAAGAAGAGGCGACGCTGTCATGTAACTGAAATTATGCATTGGAATATAGAATGGAATATAGAATTTTGGCCAAAGGCAAAGAGCTGGGACCTATGAGGTCATTCAGCACTGAAACGAAAATTGAGAGTAGAAAGGTTTGAAAGGTGTAACAGGAGGAAAACCTCGCAGTTGCACTACGAAACAATTGTTAGGAGAGGATGGAAAGTAAGATGGAAGAAAGTGAATATGAACGGAGGTACATTTAAAGGAATGAAAGTGGGGTTGCAGCTAGGGGCCGAAGGGACGCTGCAAAGAACCTTAAGTAATGCCTACAGTGCACCGCTTGAGGTACACTGACAGCACTAACCCCTCCCCCCCCCTTACGGGGGAAATTATGCACTGGTTGCTCTTGCTTTACGTTTATTTTTAAAATTAAATAAAATAACGCAACTAAGGGCCAGCGAGTTGCATATTAAACAGGCGTCACAATACGAAAGGTTCACACTTTAATAATACATGGGGATATCCAAAAAGATCTTAAAAACAATACGACAATGAGTTTTCCTTTAGTATGGTCTATGCTGTGTGAGTACGTGTGTTTTTGAGAGAGAGAGAGAGAGAGAGAGAGAGAGAGAGAGAGAGAGACTGAGTGAAGCAGACACAATATTCTTTCTTAACGTTCTTAACAAATAACGATAATGTCTTACTGTCGCAGAAAATATGCAGTAACCTTTAAAATGTAACTCAAAACAACGAATAACAACATCCTATGGCTTCTTATGTATTTCAATATCATACATACCAATTTACAATACAATATTATTCCCGCGTCAGCTACACACTTAACATCATAAAAATCATAAGCAGGAGACAGTCCGCCTTCTCTTCAAATTCGATAACGCAGTAGGTTCCAAAACTCCTTATATACTTAATTCCTCTATCGTATGGTTCTATTGTGTTCCCTACGGGTTCTGTGCTGGATTTCTGAAAATTCCACATGAACGTTTGGTAACATTTCCCTTTCTTTAATCTTGTTCAAAGAATTTCAAAGACTTCCAATACAAATACTTTAAAAATTCATCACAAACTGGATTAAGTACCTTCATGTTCTCAGTAAAGTGATCGTCAGTCTCTATAGTAATATCAGTTACCAATATTAACAAGGACGTCAGATTGAAACGTGATTTTGAAGATAATAACACAGACATAATTCTATATTTATCATTAATCCATTATGGATTGAACCAAATTTACAGAAAATCTTTACTTCCCCTGTCCCTTGTTCATCGTACAATGTTGCCTGTACATGCAAAATTCCTTTTGTTACACACAAGAAATGTATAATATACATACTTACATATATGTATATACACACACAGGTAACATATATGAAAATATATTATTTCAGGTAGAATGAATTAGATATTAAAAGGACATTTGTAGCTAATGCTTGTATATGAATCACGGAGATGTGGTAGATCTCATTCATATATATATATATATATATATATATATATATATATATATATATATATATATATATATATATATATATATATATATATATATATATACAGTATATAAGGCAGTCCCAGGTTACGACGGGTCCGGCTTACAACGTTTCGAGGTTATGACGCTTTTCAAATATATTCATCAGAAGTTATTTCCCGGTTTGCGACGCATGTTCCAGGGTTATGACGCCTACGACGCCAATCTGACTGAGGAAATATGGCTAAAAAAAGGCAGAATAATAAAAATTTGGAGGTCTTTGATGAAAAACTCAACAAAAATGCAGTTTACATCGTTTTCAATACACCCAAAGCATTAAAAGTAAGGTTTTCTTAGGATTTTTGACGATTTTCGACGATTTTTCGGCTTACGACGATTTTCGGCTTTCGATGCGGCATAGAAACGGAACCTCCATCGTAAACTAGGGACTATATATATATATATATATATATATATATATATATATATATATATATATATATATATATATATATATATATATATATGAAAAGATATCACAATGCTACATGGAATATAAAACATTTTGTTGGACTTTTCATTTAAAATTTTTTTTAATAACAAAAGAAATTTTGAATGAACAAGCTAAGTTGTACGAAGGAAGCAAGACAAGCTGAGCATAGAGTTTCTATGAATCTGGGTAAATCCATAAGGGATTAATGATATAGATTTCTATCACTTTTAAAAAAATAATACATTAATCCGGTACACTTGTGAATATTGATTACTGACTTTAGATAGAAGATTTGCAATGTGGTAAAATTTTTATATAAACAACAATAGAACTTTAACCCTTTCACTGTGCTTACTAAACTCAGCTACACTGATGGTCAAGTCTCCGAATGGAGAGCAATTTTCCAACGATTAACATCTAAATAATTATATAATCTATCAAGCTTCATTACTAAATTATCGATAAGCAATTTGCAGTGCAAGAGACGCAAGCAGACATGTAATCTTGATGTTGAGCCCCATTTATATATATATATAGATATATATATATATATATATATATATATATATATATATATATATATATATATATATATATATATATATATATATATATATGTGTGTGTGTGTGTGTGTGTAAATATATAATATATATATACGATGTATATATATATATATATATATATATATATATATATATATATATATATATATATATATATATATATATATATGTCTTTGCAAATCTGAAACGATCAATGCATCACTAAGTTAGTGATGTGCAGATTATTTCACTGCAGTAACTTGCAACCACTTCGCAATGGCGTCTGATTTTTATGCGACGTACAACCTATACCAAGCATGTTCTGACTTACTTCATACGTCAACCCATGAATCTTATTAGGGTATAAAGGTTTCCGATATATGTGCGCTATAAATTGCACATGGATATTCATCAGTTTTTTTCTGCTTCGCTAACAGTTGTAGCGTCACCGGAGAGTCAGTGATGTTCTTACTTCAGATTTCTTTTAATGTAATTGAATTGAATATAGAACTCAGGCCAAAGGCCAAGCCCTGGGACCTACGAGGCCATCCAGCACTGAAACGGAAATTGACAGTAAAAGGTTTGAAAGGTGTAACAGGAGGAAAACCTCAAAGCAGTTACACTATGAATCAATTGTTAGGAGAGGGTGGAAAGTAAGATGGAAGAAAGAGAAAATGAAAGGAGGTACAGTAAAAGGAACGAAAGGGGTTGGAGCTGGGGGTCGAAGGCACGCTGCAAAGAACCTAAAGTACAGCCTATAGCGCATCGCATGAGGTGTACTGACGACACTAACCCCCCTACGGGAACATTTCTTTTATATTTTCGTTCAGATATGAAGTGATTTTTGCGAATGTGTTTCATTCGTAGTATATAAATCAATCAGTATTTTAGTTCGATAACCGAAAGAGCGCAAATATGACACTACCACTCTACAAGCAAGACGCGTTTCACCATCAATTCTCACTTGCCAGAATGCAAACCTACAAAAACGATGTGGATCATCAACCACGAATTTACAGCCTCTTCAACTCCGTGCTTGATCGGGCTTCTCATCTTTCATAAAGAGAGAGAGAGAGAGAGAGAGAGAGAGAGAGAGAGAGAGAGAGAGAGAGAGAGAGAGAGAGAGGAATCACTCTCTGCATAGGCTAATGACCTCTCGAAACTGATGCAGGAAGTGACTCAAAACCAGATTGAAATCTCACCTGCGACTGGAAACGATGTGAAAAGGATCGTCCTACAGTTGCTCGCACAACGTTAACAGTACTGCTTCGAGCGACCAGTCCTATAATCACATCAAATAAAACAGTATCATGACCTGGTACCACCATGCCAATAAATGCAGTCGCGACTGAACCTGTTCAAACCTCAATTGTTTTGTTGCGAGTTTTAACTTCATACCCTGAAGGCTTCTAGTATATTTACTGGTACGAATATAGCTTGAGGTTGAGAAAAATTAATTTAAAATAATACCTAAACCAAATAATCTCTCAATAATAATAGAACAATGAATTATGCGTCAACTAAATCAGCTGCTTCAAATATGATCATTGTTATTCAAAAGATGAGAGAAAAATCTTCGGCCCGGTGATTTTTTCTTACTCACGAGAGCTTCTGCACTAATGAGAGTTTACACACTCATGCCGGAATACTTTATAATGATAAAAGAACAATAAAAATCATATAGCACAATAAGAACTACTACCGTCATATCGATTTATCGGATTCCTTTATGTTATGACTAAGTGGAAAGACAAATAAATCATCTATCATCACGATTAAACGAAAAGGTATGATTAATTAAAATGATATTTCAGGTTCTTTCTCTTTCAGAATTCAAGTTGCAAAGATTTTTTTCAACATTGCATGAATACATACTATTCTGATAATTCATATATATATATTTTTTTCCTGTATATATCCAAACACACACACACACACACACACACACATATATATATATATATATATATATATATATATATATATATATATATATATATATATATATATATATATATATATATATTTACACACACACACACACATATATATATATATATATATATATATATATATATATATATATGTGTGTGTGTGTGTGTGTGTGTGTGTGTGTGTGTGTATGTCTGCAAGTGTGCGTACGTGTTTAAATCACAAAGGTTGGCGTATATCCCAATACATTTTTAAATGTGTCTGAAATTGCTGGGCTCAAGAATTACCTTTAGAAAGACGATCAATGATAAATAAAAAAACTAGTTTATTATTGATAAAGCTTCTGACTGCGCACAAAATTACAAGGCGGAAGTGCCGCTGAGAGAGAGAGAGAGAGAGAGAGAGAGAGAGAGAGAGAGAGAGAGAGAGAGAGAGAGAGAGAGAGACTTGTACCGAATGAAAATCTATATCTGGGCATTGTGGAAAAGTTCAAGACATCGTTCTTGCATTGCGATTATTTGATAATTTTCCAACTACAATAAAAAAGTACATTTCTCGAATAAAGCAGTTTCAAAAACATGCAATGTCAGCCATGACTGAGGAAATCCATTAACGGCTTCCAAGTACTTACTTGAATTGTCAGCAAATGCTGACACGATCCCATTCAAAGAGACCAATTAAACTTTTAAGAATAGAATACAATACAGAATTTAGGCCAAAGGCCAAGCGCTGGTGCCTATGAGGTCATTCAGAGCTGAAAGGGAAATTGACAGTAAGGCGGTCTGAAAGGTTTAACAGGAGGGCAACCTCGCAATTCCACTATGAAACAATTGTTAGAGAGGGTGGAAAGTCAGATGGAAGAAAGAGAATACGAACGGAGGTACAGTAAAAGGGATGAAAGAGGTTGCAGCTAGGGGCCGAAGGGACTGCAAAGGCCCGTAAGTAATGCTTACAGTGCACCACATGAAGTGCACTGACCGCCCTAACCCCCAGTGGGGAATTACACATTCAACAAAGTGCCTTTATGACAAAGAAGCGGTTATCAAATTATAAAAAAACTAAATGTCGGAGACGGGGAAGCTAATGGAACGATCAGATTAATTGAAAAAGACTGATTAAAGATTAAAAAATAATTAAATCTAATCTCATCAGTGAGGTCGTGGTTTCTCTAACACCGATCAGCTGAAGGCGCTCATTAACTAATGAAAAGCAAACATTTGCTTTTGCGTGCGTGCGTGCATGTGTCTGTGACGAGGGAAACCCGGTACTTATTATGAAAAAAGACTAAGCAAAGCCATTCTACTAAGTGGATACCAAGGGAAATTGATTACCGGATCCTAAACCGACAATGAGAAAGTACGTGGTTAATCTACTGCCGGTTAAGGCTGGATATAAGTATAGGGGCGATTATAGCGTCTGGAGCCCTTGTTAAATGCCATTTGTTACGGAGACTTGCAACAGACCTTAGCAAAATTGTGCATGATAAAGCCCTGATGCTGAATATTTACTATATAGTAAGGCCTAATTCAGTCTACAGTTTCATCACGCTGCACTGATTTGAAGTTGTAAAGAGCAATGATGTTTTTACTTTAAATATACGTAAAAAAAGAATGCAAGATATAAACAAAAACAGACGAATAATAAGAATATTAGAAATCGATAATTTATCAAAAACCATCCACATCACATTTCCTCGGTTCGAATTCCCATAGAAAAAAGAGAGACCCTAAACTCATTTTCTACTTCTGTTTTCCATGACTAACTTAGGCCTATAACCAACAAGAGGCAGGTCTAACAGTTCGCTCCATTCGAGTTATGTTTTTCCCCTCACACTTTTTTTTTTTCTTTTATCTCCGGGGTTGGTGTAGATAAGGGTATTGGGCAGCCAGTTCAACTGCCAATTGTTTGTAATAATTTTGGTATTGCTACAATTTCTTCAAAACTTAAAAAAAACGGCATCATCTGGAAATAACTGAATTACTAAAAATTCCAAGAAAACAAAGGTCAGACACTTTCAGCTGATAATACTCCAAATTAAAAACGTTACGGACGTTAATATTTCAAAATAACGTCCTGAGAGAGAGAGAGAGAGAGAGAGAGAGAGAGAGAGAGAGAGAGGATACTCTTCATGGGTATAAAAACGACACTTAACGACTGAGGGCAAAAAACCTAAGATATAATATTAATATTCCTTGGATGTCAAGAAGGCAGCAGAAATATTTCTAAGATTTGCGGAGCAAAATGGCGAAAATTCTCTCTCTCTCTCAAAAACCATTCGATGTTCCATCATCAAAATGAAAAATACGAGAATTTTTATAACAACGTATTGCTTCCCACAGCAACCCACTTTGAGCATCGTTATACCAACCTCCAAAGTTCTCTCTCTCTCTCTCTCTCCTTAGTTAACCATAAAACAAAGCGTCATTCTATCACTCAATACTACTTTTAATCAGGTAAGCCTAAAATAACAGACAGAATCACAATAGTTACTCTTATCTAACCGTTAGCAGTCAAGAACGACTCTCTGCCCCTTTAAATTCGAAAAAAAAAAAAAGTTTCTCAAAGTTCATTTTTTGTCTTTTTCATTTATGATATCCCTCACAGGTCCGTTAATAGTTTTCCAATTACTTCTTGTTCATTATTATAATGGCACCCAATGATCGCAACGAAAATAGAAAAAACATTACCCTTGTAAATGAACACATCAGTTTCTTTTATATATCTTAACCATGCATCCCACGTTTCCCAGGAGAGGAAGAACAATCTGTTCGCTGGAATGAAACGCTGTCTTCATTTTTTTTTCCACCAAAGCGCCTGAAGTAATCATAAAATCCGCTACGCTTTAACGGGTACTCGATAACTTGTCGGTAACGTTCATTTAAGTATCCGAGAGGTAACGCAAAGCAGTTTCTAAAACTCTTTCTAATACTGGAGATTCAGCTGAGCGTCAAATTTAGATGAAGATATGACTATGGCAACAGCAGCAACAACTGAAATAATATGAAATATGAAATAAAAATAAATAAAAATAATAAACAATAACATTAACTTGTCTTACAAAAGTTATGAAAAAAACCACTATGAATCGCGCCATTTCTCTCGAAGGCACCCAAACGAAATCACAAACGATAATCACGTTCTGTGTATTCATAGATCATAAATTCCCTTTCGTGTGTGAGAATATAATATTACGTCCTTTTTAATTATTCCTTGGCGTTTCTTGAGAAAAACAAAAAAAAATCTGAAAAAAATAATTTAAAAACTAAAATTTCATTCTTCCGGTAAACAAACGCGCTCTGTTAAAACCATAGATGGTATGTTATTTTATTCTTAATATTACGCTTGAATTTTCCATCAAAATTCCCTTGACTTGAATGTGAAAAAACAACAATTATTAAATTCTAAGATTAAAAAAAAAAAAGTCCCCGAAAAAGCAACGGTGAGGTTACATGAAAAAACCTCGAGGGCTTCCACATACCTGTCGCAGGCTCCACCTTCGCTGGCCGGGGGTCTTAACTCTAGACTGGGCATTGTGGGAGGGAGCTAGGTTACACAGACACACATACACACACACAAACACAATGTCCCTCCCCCCTCCCCACCCCCATGTCTTCCATTCCACTTCCCCCATCACACCCACCCACTAACTCGACACATCTAACACACGCCCCCCAACCCTTAGAGCAGGTTTCCCCATCCGATGCCAGCCATTCGTCCGCTAATAACCTCTATATTTCCATCCCCAGACCGCCCTTCCCTCCCCTCAACCTCTCTCTCCTCCTCGTCCTGCCAGCCCTAAGCACCACCCACCTACCCTGTCGAAGGAAAAGGGGAGCAAACGTTTATAGGAAGTAAATCTGTGATTCTAATAACTTTCATCGATTCTACCTTTTAGTTTATTTCTCAGTTTGGAAACTCTTTCACTTTCAATGAAAATACCGCGAGAATCATATGATATAAAACATTTATATTAAGTAAATTTTCTTATTCCAAAAACATTAGAAGAGATTTTATATTCACAGGAACTAAAAATTTGTATATTACTTAAATTCATTTTCTGAACAACCTGGAAGATCTTTATGTTGAAAATACAGCAGTATAAACACATGGGAAATGATATCTGTCAAATAAGCTTCTAATACATGTATCATATTACGCCCAAAATTTTAAAAATTATTTTAGTGGATCTCTTATACGAAACAATACAGTAACCAAGTGTTTCCCTGAAGATATCTTGAACTTCGTCCACGCAGAAGGCAAAATGTCTTCAAAAAGACATTGTTCAAGACACCTTAGCAACAACCAGTTGAAAAAGACAGAAAAAAAAAAAAAGAAGGAAAGGGCGAGTCAGCGATGGTGAAAGTAATTCAAATGTTAATAAAGAAACACCTTGGTAATTAAATGTCGTACCTGCAGGAACGTTAGTTGAACACAAACTTCCTGCGAGTAGATCAAATAGTAAACAAGTAAAAAATGCAATCGAATTTTCTGTACAGCATATAATCAAGGCCACCGAAAATAGAACTATCTTTCGGTGGTCTCGGTATAATATTGTATGAGCCGCGGCCCATGAAACTTTAACACAGCCCGGTGGTGGCCTTTCCTATGACAGTTGGCAAAAGCACGATTATGGCTAACTTTAACCTTAAATAAAATAAAAACTACCGAGGCTAGAAGGCTGCAATTTGGTATGTTTGATGATTGGAGGGTGGATGATCAACGTACCAATTTGCAGTCCTCTAGCCTCAGTAGTTTTTAAGGTCTGAGGGCGGACAGTAAAAGTGCGGACAGAAGAAGTGCGGAAAGAATAAAGTGCGGAAGGACAGACAAAGCCGTCACAACACACAACAGTTTTCTTTTACAGAAGACTAAAAATTATTATAATCAATAATATTAGTCGTTAAGGTATTAAAAATGGAAAATATACAGCATCCATGCAGAATTTTAATAAGTAAAGTTGACAGATACCTTCTTCAGTTGAGAAGAAAAAGTCTGAACGTAGATTATCCAAAGGATAACATAGCTAACATCAAGTTACTACTTCCCTAACAATACTTTCTAAATTCAAGTCGATACTGAGGGTAGATTTTCCATTTAAGGGATGTTTCTGAATACAGTAATGGCTACTGCCTAGCACTGAAAACTTATGTGTCACGGAACAAGCTTACACATTGTCTGAATGACGCTATAGTACAGCCTTGGAGAGTATCTAAGTATCCCTTAGATTAATGTACTAAAAACCACAAAAATAATTTAGAATGAAAAGCATTTCTGATTTTTTTAATTGCATTCTCTCTTACTGCATATGTATAAATATGCCGTTTAACGGAAAATACAGTAACAGCTTGCCCAGCACTGAAAAAACTTGTGTAACTCGGAACAAATTTACACATTGTTTGAATGTATAGTATTGGAGAGTATCTAGTATGCATTTTTTTATTTTTATATATATATATATATATATATATATATATATATATATATATATATATATACACGAGTATATATGTATTATATATATATATATATATATATATATATATATATATATATATATATATATATATATATATATATATATATATATATATGCAGTAAAAATAAAAAAATGCTTCTCAGATACTTAGATACTCTCCAAGGCTGTACTATAGCGCCATTCAAACAATGTGTAAGTTTGTTCCGAGTTACATAAGTTTTCAGTGCTGGGCAGTAGCCGTTACTGTATTCAGAAACATCCGTTAAACGGCAAATTTATTTTTTTGGCATTAAGTCGTTTTGCCTTGGGTTCAGAGAAAAAACAAAGACAATGGTCAATGTCACATGCCTCACGAATGCAAACAGAAAAACAAGTCGGGCTTGATGCCCCGTGCTTCATTATTCCCTGGGGTAGCCTACTTGTCATTCCATCGGATAAAGGAGACAGATTCCCAGTTAACTGGAAATTTTTTTTTCCAGCGGTTAATTTATTTTCTAGATAGACACAGTCCTGTGTCGGTATAAATAGCTTTACGCAAACTAAAACTACTTATTAACTAAAACTGTATATATTTTCACTAATTTTATATATATACTATATATTTATATATATATATATATATATATATATATATATATATATATATATGTATATATAAATATATATATATATATATATATATAAATATATATATATATATATGTATATATATATATATATATATATATATATATATATATATATATATATATATATATATAATTATACAATATTTATAAAACTAATATATATATATATTATACATTATATAGGTTTTGGTTTTATATACAGTATATCTATATATATATATATATATATATATATATATATATATATATATATATATATATATATATATATATATATATATATATATATATATATACTTATATATATATATATTTATATATATATGTAGATATATATAAACATATATATATACACATACATATATTTATATATGTAGATATATATATATAAATATATATACATACATATATCTGTATATATTTAATATACATATATATGTACATATATATTTAACATATATATTTATATATTATACCGAAACTCTCTTGTCCCCATTTACAAAGCTTCACTGATATTTCTGGACTGCTGAACAAAAGCCAAGGAGGTTCTCATTAGGATCTGGTATAAAAGTAAACTTGAAAAACCACTGGGAGAGACAGTATACAGGGCCAGTAGGATGGCCCTCCCCAAGAAGATTGCTAAAAGGTACGGATCCTTACTTAAAACTCCCTTACAAAAATTAGCAGAGGTAACCAAGTCCTCACAAAAGGCATCGATTCCTAACCGGAATTAAATTATCAGAACAAGTCCTCATAAAAGGCATCGGTTCCTAACCGGAATTCTCTTCTTTCCTCTGCTGTCCTTGAATATCATGCTAGCCTCTTTTTTGGGATGCAAAATTATATAACCAACGAGGAAAATTCTATCAAAATGTTTCCTGCAGAGGCCGGTCTCATTTTGGACATTCACGCCATCTCGGACTGTTCATCACACAAACTGCTATTTTGTACGAAGAGAGAAACTGATCATGGCGAGGTGCATCACTCATGTCGAGAGAGAAATATGGAAAAAGAAATGAGGACTCCAAAGAAGCACCGAGCCACCAAGCATGTGACGCCGATGGAAAGAGAAGTGGATTCGCTTTTGAATATAATCCTCCAATGTCCATATGCTGTTTTGCCGTATCTGCCTTTCGCAAAGACATTTCTCTTACGTTGATGGCCATACAAAGTGACAAAGGATGAAAAGCATTCTTCCTAAGACCAAAGACTTGGATGAACCCAAGTAAATAGCAACTATAGAATCCCAAAGCTTGCTAAAATACTCTTGACCTGATGATTATACTGAGTAATAAAAAAAAATCTACATTATCTCACTAACCACTCACGTTGATGCTACGCGAGAAAGTTTTCTTGACACTTTCAACATCCTACTGCTTAACATTATATCATGTATCCTATATATTATATGTTTCACATTTTTGCAAAATTAAATCCACGCATGCTCGTTAAAAATCTTTCGCATATAAAAAAAGGAGAAAAAAAGTGATGTTAATATTGCACCAAGTAACCTTACTGGGTACTTGGACTAAAACAACGCGGCCCCCCCCAAAAAAAAATGTTCAGTTACCCCTTTTGCAGGAAAGATCATACGAAGGAAGTCAGCATTGACGAAAAGGACACCACGATACAGAAGGCTAAAATCTTAGAACTGGGTAATAGTAAAAAAAAAAAAAACCTATCTTTCAACTCTGACCTCTAACGGGAGCGCGACAGAGCAGAGGTCGCGAGCAAATTGAACTGAAACAGCTAAAACTTGGATAGATGTCTCTTGAATGCATCCAGAAGTATACCTTTTCTTAACAATGTCGTTCTATGTAGACAAATGCGTGATGTGATAACCAAATAATGATAATATAATAATCATAATCTAAAAGCTTTTAATGCTGGAGGTCACCGCAATACAAATTTCCATCGCGGCAATTAAAAAAATTTTTTTATCTGTAGATATGACGTAAAATAGGTCAAGAAAGACATTAAATATGCATTAACAGATTACGCAGACTTTTCGTATTCATTAAGTCAAACAAAAATGAAAAAAACCCTGCAGTTTTACTTTCCTACTTGTTCCTCACACGACCCCCGCCCCCCTCCAGTGAGCATTAACAGACCCATCCGTCACTAGCTCTCAAAATGAGCTTCCTGCGCTAAGCGTTGGTCCTGACACACGAAACTGCGGCGTTTCATTTGGTATACAGCAACCGAGCCTGTTGCTATTTCTCTTTCGAATCTGACCCGGCGCCCCTTCTTTCCCTTCTCCTCCCTTCCCTTCCCTCCCATTCCCTTCTTCCCTGGTCGACACGCTCCCATTATCACCCTTCATGTCACCCAGAGGTTAACGACGCATGAGGAATACACAAACACATTACCTTGAATCACTGATATAGAATAGCTCTCAGATGGGGATCCATGGCGGCCTCCTCTCTGCAGACGCCGGGACTTCTACGACCTCCTTCGGAAGTCCTCTGGAAGTCCTTTGGCAGTGCCTTTCTTGTCTATCTGTCCGTCCGACTGATACTAGCTATCTGAAATGACGAAGTGTTGACCTTGTCTTGGGCGCACCGGCCCCCGCTGTAAGGAACATCTGGGCGTGGTCTAAGGGAACCCACTCCTGTCTAATTGGCCGAGGCACCAATGCGTGGAAGGCTGGTTCGCAGCTCGTTAAGGCGTTCTCGGCTCGTTATCGGCGGAATTACCGACCTTATGGCCCCCTGTGACCTCTTTCCAATTTGATGAGAGGGGATCGCACATTTTAGAAACCGCAGAATTCACTGACATGCCAACGTTCTCGGCATAAGAACGGCGCGAATATTTATTGCCGTAGAAAAACAGCCAGTGCGGTGGCAAGGGTGTGGTCCTCCTAGATTAAGGGAAAACAGCATTTATAACCCCCCAAAAAACCCCCTCACCCTCGTAACAGCCGCACACCAAAGCATTCCCCCTTATCAGGAGACAGTCTGAATGTTGGTGCAAGTTGTTAGGGTTGTTGCAAGGTCTTCGAGATACTCTCTATCGGAGTAGGTTTTAGGACTGGCACTTATCTTGGGATGTCTTGCACAACACCATTTTCTTCCTTATAAGAGGCTATAAAGATTACCTCGACTTCTGTACCAACCTGAGATGTTCCAGATGAACAGCAATCAATCAAGGAATCGCTTAAAGCCAATTTGCTTCCATTAGATGTAAAAAATAATGGAGTTTTTCAACAACTCTCGCACGCACCTGATAGATACTAAATGAAAAACTGAAGAGGGAGTTTGTTCCTTTGCTTGAAATACATTCAGGAATACTGATCAAGATGAAGGACACTATTAAAATACGTGACTTTAAACGACAAGTTAACCGACAAAGACAAGAAATCGTGACACAAGTTTCATGACCGCATGGATAAAAATTAGGGAACCTTTCACGTCACATAACGCTTCAACAAAATACTGTAATGAGAGAGAGAGAGAGAGAGAGAGAGAGAGAGAGAGAGAGAGAGAGAGAGAGAGAGAGAGAGAGAGAGATGGCAGATTGGTTTACATCACAGTGGCGTCAACAGCAAAATTATCGACAGAGAGAGAGAGAGAGAGAGAGAGAGATTAACTGATTGGTTTACATCATACAGGCGTCGCAGGGGCAAAGGCCTCTGACAGAGAGAGACAGATAGACAGACAGAGACTTCCAGTAAAAACTTAAGACAAAAATGCAAAAAATTCTCCAAAGAACCAGCTTTAATAAAGGCTATCGAATTCTCTACGGATTTCTGATAGGCTACACGGAGCTCCTTTGCTTTGTCATTTTGTTAACTGACTTCTACTGTCGCTCTGATTATTTCCCCTCAAGGTTATCAGAAAAACAAATACACTTCTTTTGATGCTATTCCTTTTCCATTTGTGTGAACTGACAGAAATTATTATTATTATTATTATTACTATTATTATTATTATTATCTAAAACAATTGAATAAGGACATATATATTATATCATCATCAAGACAGGTGGGGGTTGGTCTATAATTTTGCTACAGGAATCCTATTACATAATTTCCGAGATAACAATGTCCTCGGAAACCCTAAGGAAATAAACCCGTCTAGATCCTTTCATCTCAGCTAACCAGGTCATCTAGGATCTTTTTATTATCCCTTGAACGCAAAGCAAACTTGGGGATGTGTATGTGTGACTTAAAAGGGTGAGTATCAAGAAGGAAAACTTTAACCGAAGGTTTGGCCTTAAGGGCCCAGTGCTGTTAAACTTTACCTCTAGGGTTGGTTAACAGTTTCCCCATCATTAGATGGTGTGGGAGGAATACTGGATGACTACACCCAAAGATGGAGATTTTACCTTGGTCCGTCAAGGAAAAGATTTTTTTTTCCTGCAGTTTTGTAGGGCCCTCCCCACCTTGGCCCCCCACAATGAAGAAATTCATTTCGGCATAATTTTAGTTTTGAATGTTGTCGAAATTATAAACTTCAGTGACATTTCATTTTCACGGGCAATTAAATCCCCTGGTTTTACCTTCATAAAATATTTTCATGAGATATGATGCATCTCATGACGGCAAGTATTAAAAATTAAATCAGACTTCAGTACAAATCCTTATCTCAAGCCTGTCAACTAGTGTCAAAAACTGTCAAATGGAAAAAAAAAAAACAAACTTGTAAAGCTGTGTGACCTACAAGCACATTTTTCAAAAAACTGTGTATCCTAAATGTAACAATATATAGGTTTCCCAATTACATCAAACACATCTCTATATGGTTATGCCCTGAAGGACACTTAATTCCAAAAACGTCGTTCTTCCTAAACCTGTGATACGAGGAAAGCATCCGTCTCAATTTCCAAAGACTATATAGAAGTGGTCAAACACAACCAATACATACAGGCTGTATCTGGTGCGAAATACAAGGACCAGTACATTTTTAGCACAGAGTCGGTCAGCTTCTGAGTGGAAGCAATTAGAACTACATAATACAAAACCGTCTGTCACTATTTCTCGATACCCCTAAAGCTAGTTTCTGGGACCAATACCCAGTTTTAATAAACGTGGTGCACTTCTTACATCCTACAGCAGTGGCTGATGTTCACATGCTGAGGGATCCTCGCGATCATATAATGAGTTGCATTCATTGAGTCTACACACAGCAACCAGTACTGGTGGCAAAATGTAAATCGTACAAGTCGTCATGGGAAAATGAAGGAGAATGGCTGTTCAATATCTCCTAACTGACAGTTATACAAACTGAGTATACAAAACAGACGGAAGATTAATCTGAGAGAGAGGAGTAACACAACACATTCTTATGACGGAGTTTTGTTTAGTGGCTTTAAAACTGCATTTTTCAGTTATACTACTAGGCATATGGAATGCACACTACCGAGTTAAGAGCCAAAACTGTGCAAAGCTATCAGTTGTCTAAATGCATAACGTTCAAAGTGGTAAGCAATCTTACGAAGTGGATAGTCTTAATATTGTATTCATACCTTTTGAAGCCTTGATTGGTAAAAAGACACCATACAATACCAGCGGTACCCCCTGATGGTAGTTATATCTCAAGCAATGCAGTGTATAATCCTATATCGCAGAAGCATCTCATATTTCAAAGTTAAAATGTTACACTAAGCCTGCCTTTTTCTACCACACATGTATTAAATTCTGAATGAGACGAAATGCCAATAAAAATTTCTCTTTTCTCAAGCACTAGAAACTTGAATGGAACACTAGGATTTTGAACACATGAAATAGTAATCAGGAAAATGCAAGGAAATCGATTATGCTGACAATTATTCTTTAAAAATTACAAACTATCATCTGGAACAAGTCTAAAAGGCAATTCCCTTTGAAAAGAAACTTTCGCAGAATATAACTGTGAAAAGCGAGAAGTCAGCAACACACGAAGAAAGGAAAAAAAAAAAATATTAATAAACAAGCCGGATTCTTCACTTGTAAAGCAAACTTTCCAACAGCAGAACTGTGAAAAGATAAAAGCTAAGAACGACCCACAGTGGAGATAATTGCATATGACATAAGAAAATAAAAGAAATAATTCTTGACAGAGCGATTTTAAAACATAAAAATGTAAGAACTAAATTTCTCAAGGAAAAAGTTATATGATCAGCGTAAGCAGAAAATAAACTTATTTTAAAAACAAATACTGTATCGCAAAGCCCTTCCAAAGTATTCGGAGGCTTCGGCCAATGATAAATTTCCTGATAAGTTCGTTACTTTTAGCCTTTTTTTCTCAGTGTGCTTGAAATTCTAAATAAAGTAAGGGAAAAACCTTGGGAATCGAAAAATGCACTTTTATTCGTGATTTTGGCGAGGCTATATGGTCGTACTGTAATTTACTTTAAATGTTTTTCATCAATTATTCCGGAAAGCTAAAATGTTTAAACCCAACATTCATGGTAGCTATTTTCAACATTAAACTAATATCGATAATGACGTTGTCTTAGTGTTTACAGCACTACCATTGGAATACATATCCCATTTTCTCAACAATATATAAAGATGCTTGGGCTTATCTATTGCGCGTTGATCACAAGAATATTAGGCCGAGTCAGTCAACTAATCTTACAACAGACCAGAATTTCAGCATAACACAATAAAACAATACATAAAATGGATGTTATTAGGTTTACGAATGAAAATATGTTCTGATTGGTGCATTATTTTATATTTCATAACATAAAAACACTAAGATGAAATTCTCTCTTAGAAT
>NC_089741.1:47099357-47156857 GCF_040412425.1 Macrobrachium rosenbergii
ATTACTCTCCAAATTCCCTGATTTTATCGGTAGTATTTTTTTTTCCTGTTCTTACCAGGTAACGCAAATGGCAGCATTACTGCTACAAAGGCAATATTAGTTAACAACAAATTTCTTTAGAAAATTTTGTACAACTTCAGCGCAAAATGAATAATACAGATCCTTCCACTTTTTAAACTTTTATTGCACCTTACAACATTCTACCAAGTTACTGCTATTTTCCTGCAGACAAGCAGCTTACCTCAAATCCAACAAAAGGCTGCTCTACCACTAAATAAGTCGCCTTTCTACCTTTTCACCCTCAAGTCTTGTTGTACATTTTGAACACAACAAATTTCTCATTTCATATTGCAATCCTGAACACCATCTAAGCTTCCTTCCAGGTTACCAACAACTTTGCTTTGTGACAACAATATTTAATTCTCTCTTCCACATCTGAAACATTTCTAAGATTCCTTCTGTTTCTGCTATTGATGCCAAGAAATATAAAAATATGTGTACATATCACATTAGGGGCCTTCTTTTTGCAACTCCTTTGCTGTGTAGCTTATTGTTTTACTGAAGCTTACCCTGGGTTAAGTAAAAATCCTCTCCTAAGTCACGCTACTTTGAGATAATATATTAGATCACTTGGCCAGTTCAAATCTACAAAATGTATGTTCACAGAGAGAAAAATATATCTACAACCACCACCCTCCTATTCACAAAAGGTATATTTACAAAAGCATGAAAGAGAACCAACTGAAAAGTGACACACTTTTGGTCACAACTTTACCTAGGAAAATAATACAAGGGCATTGTATTAAAAAGTTTATTAATCACATTTCATGTTGGAAACATTTTCCACAATGTAGCATGGTTGCTGCTCTAACTTCCATGCAAAAGACATCCATACGATAACCAACTACATCCATCCTCACTCAATGACAGGCTACAAGAGGCTTCACCTATTGAAAACATTTTTTTTTGGAAGTTTACATTTTTATAAAAAACTGGCTACTGTACAAAGAAGATATAAGGTATGCCATGATAATACAATTTCCACAGACACAATGACCAAAAATTATTCATAAGTTGAAATGGAAACTATTACCTTTTGCTTTTGATTTGAATCGATCCCTATGGCAACATTTACTTCATCAATTTTTCAATACTTCTTTCCTTTTTTCTTTGGGGGGAAACTGAGGTGACACTTTAATGTTCATTCCACAATACTCATTTGATGATCTTTATATTTCATAATCTATTAACAATGTAAAAAATAATTTTACTCAATGATGGAAAAATAAATTTACATAAATATGCTTTAGCTAATGTATTCCCAGGAACTTCAGTTAGGTATTTGCCTTTGCACTGCAACCCACATAAATGTTTCCACACACACAACTCATATTCTCCCTGTTCTCACACACTCACTCAAGGCCCAAATCCATTCACATACCCAATGAAGAACTCAGGCCGAGGCTAAAATAATTTGAAAAAAAGCAGCTAATCTTATATGAAAAAATAGTTACAAAATAAACAATTCGTCCTACTGTAAATGTATACTACTGAGATGACAAACTTGCTATACAGGATTTCTTTAAAAATATCCCCTAAACCCAACAACATTCTGCAGACTCTTGTTTTCTTTTTCTTTTCCAAGAATCTATACACAAACCCTAATCTCAATAGGATGACAGGATGAAGAAGAGGGGGATCACTGACAAGCAGAGAAGAGGAGCCATGTCTTATAGTAACAACACAGTTGTTTTCCAATTCAGTATCGAACCACAAACCTAACTCGGAATAAGCTATGTAACAAACATGGAGGTGGAAAAAACATGAATGCCAAACTAGCCAATAATTCAACGTGGCCAACTCTTCTCTGACTAAGCGCATCTACTTATCGCATAATTTTTCTAAGCCTCAGAAAACCCGACAGCAATCTTCCTGTGTTTTAAATTGTACAGGTGATCAATAATATATGAAACAGTGAAATGTCAAGAAAGCGAGGCCCAACATTTGTGGTAGAATATTTGCCGTCCTCATGACGTGTCATAGAACAAATGAACCTAAATCTACAGTAGAAAAGTTCTCAATGTGTCTTTATGCTTAGAATAGTACAAAGAGTAGTACAGTTGTTATATGCAGAAGTACATTCAGAGACATCCAATGTTATTCCTAATTTTCACATTTCACAAGAAAATCTTAAATATATCCTTCATGTGTTTCTTTTGTCACCAAGAGCAATGTATAGGGATATTTTTTGGCAACAAAGTCATGAATAGAGAGGTAACTTCTCTATCATAATAAAATTTACTCTCTAACCCTTCCTCCCGGCCACAACCAACCCCCCTTAAAAAACAAAAATGAAACCTGACAGCAGCCACATACACATACAAACCCTGAGAGTAGATAAAATCTATGCTTAAACCATTAAGAGTACAGCAACACATAAACGAAAATAAGCCAGATATAGTCAGTAAGTGTAAAATGCTGGAAAACAATTTCTTAAACAAGAAACAAGAACAGAAACCTTGAATGTTTCCCAAACATCAAACCAAGGCACTCAAGAAGAGACAGTCATATTACAACAACTAAAAACGAGACATGTTTTATGTCATGACATAATTCATACATTTTTTAGACTTTTCAGTAAAGAAGGAATGACATCAACTCATAATGCAAAACAGTCATCTAACACAAAAGATATGCCCAAAGGCAAAATTGAGTTGCTGCATGGCATAATCTACACAGAAATAGTTCTACCTGATCATTATCATTCCAGATTAACTGGGAGACTTTTTACCTCTACAACCTTCCCCCTTTCCTTTTGGGGGAGGAGGGAAGCACAGATTTCATCTGGTGAGCCAATATGTTATTTGAACATACTTGTATTCATCATTAATGAACCTATTATATACTATATGAATACCTATAATTTCATCCCTAACAGATACTAACAAACCCAATATCTAGCTGTATTGGACAATCCCCTTCACATGACTAGAACTCGGAATAAACATGCAATATCTAGTGCTTATTTTACTTGTATATGTATGAACGTCAGTGTACAGTATTTATGGACAGTAAAAGTATTTAGTATATTGTGGACAACAAAGTATTCATGTATCTTGCAACCAGAACAAAACCAATTGCTTTTAAAAAATGCGAATTTATTTCACCAAAGGCTACACATAAAAATACACTTCTACAAATCACAGTAAAGGATACAGTAAACATACACTATTCAAATTTTTTTTTTATTTTTCAATCCCTATCTATCTAAAATTTTTCTTTTTTATCTTTCAGTCCTAACATCTCATCTACAATGTTCAGACTGAAACTGGTTAAGATATGCAATCCATGTTTAAATCTCCCGTAGCAAGAAATAAGTTTAATATTATTATTGTTATTTAGTTCAACCAGCCAAACCCCCCTAAAAATGTTGGCTCTGAAGCTCAAGGTTATGAAATCCAATTGAATCTCTGACTGTCAAAGAGAAGGTCATGGGATTGTCTCTATCACAATGTCATTCTTTCTAATGGCTGCTGTCAATAACATATCTAGAAAAATAACAAATCTAAGCATAAGTAAAAAAAAAACTTATTAGATAATACTGCTGAATGTACTCCACTCTGTGACTTCGAGCAATACAATTACATGTTATAAAAAGTATACATACACAGTTAAAAGCATCCAACCCTTCCAATACTGTAAATGTAAATCCAATTTTGTTTTCCACCCCACATGGACCTGAAACCATGGCTTACACTGTACATGGGCAATGTGATCGCTTAAAATCCATTCCTACTTCTGAACTCTTCGCAGTTCTGTGGATTATAACACTGGTTTATGTAAGCAAAGTCATGGCTTGAAATCGCACCTGAAGCAAATATTTGATATAAAATTTACAGGAATTACAGGGTTGCTTGCCTTAATACATACACATATATACAATATCCATATGACCAGAGAGAGTTGGAACAAGGAAAAAATACATCAGCTGGTGTTTCAGCACCACTTTCTTGGTTTTCTGCTGTTTTCTAATTTACAATATTGGCTTCTTCTGTTCCTTTCTCAAGTCATGTAACAATGTACATATATGCATACATAAATATTATGTCATGTTCAAAGAAAAACTGTTTGAGCAATCTAGGTTACATTCCAATGCAATAAAGTTATTGTAACAATTCCAAATCAATCCTTCAAAATGCCCAAACCAGAGATGTCATGAGGTTTTCAACTAGTGATCCCCACAGTGAATTGTGACCTGGAGATGATTCTACAATGAACCACCATACCTAAATGAACTTCCCTTCATGACCAACAAAAAAATAAAAAATTGGAAAAGCTTTACAGTACACTGGACTATATTCTATTAGACAACACTTAATTCTCTGAAAAGCATTTCCAATTCCATATTGTGATTCTTATTCACTTAATGCTCTTGTATCTGCTCATACATATCTACTTCCTAGGCTAGTCCTTTTCATGGATTTTACTGGTCTTTTACTGAAAGCAAATAAAGCTGGATACTGCAAGCAATGGACGGCTATGTAATTGACAACAGTTACTGAGGGGAATATAAAGATACACTGTCTGAAGTAAGATGAGCAAAAATCAACCTACGCAGAGTTTATTGCCAATATGTACGAGCTTTCACTGTAAAATATAACATCAACTAATACAATCATCCTTTCCTCTTGTAGGTTGATGCTTTGACACTGACTAGTCCAGAAAAGGAATCCCAAGACCTAGGTTAATAGCTATTTTGTCCAGCCATGTTCCTTGTCTTACCTAATTAATCGAGATGAAATGAAAATGGTGTCCCTGAGTGCTGAAATAGTTCCTCCTCCTGCAGGCCAAATGATCCTTCACAACTACTTAATAAATTTGCTCAACACTGAAAATACAATTGGGAAAATGCACCTCCTGTTTGTCGCATATCAAATCCACCTGTGACTGAGCAGTAAAACGATAAAAATAAAAAAAGTAACTGTGAGTTGCACTAATCCAACACCTCTTAACCATCTCACTAATTTTTGTCAGTAATGAAAATGAAACATAACCTTACAAAAATCATATGTATAGATATATATACTGTACAGTATACTACCATCATTGTAATTTCAACCAATTCCTCAGCATCTCTGATATATCTGATAAGATAAGGTATAGTGATTATTCCATAGCTTAAATTGCACTGACTCATGATTTTCAGAAAATACAATAACTACAACAGATTTAAAGTACATTAATATACTGCTACTACCATACTTTTATTAGAAAAGGTTGTATCCAGCATGGTAAGAAAGTTTTATTTGAAATTATATATAATGCAAATAATTCATCAAAAACATCAATAATAAGAACTGTTTAGTCAATTCAAAGCTGAATACTTGAAGAAAAAAAAAGCAGCTAAAAATGAAATTTTTAATTCAGTATTGTCTTTATCTTCACATGGAAGATATATGTAATATATTGGCAATCAGGATTCCAAAACAACTTTTGGAAGTAATGTGGTATGCAAGCTTCGAAAAATATTTTTCAAATGTTACTGGACTTTTCTACTGGTACCAACCTCCTCAAATTTGGTGGGTTAATGCTAAAATGATCTAAGTCGGCAAGAAATTCCAATTCTGCAATGATTTTGATATAAAATGATGCTAAACTGGATGTGTTGTAAATAACTGCACAAATCAATTCACTACCTGTTTACATCACCAAAATAACCTTGTTTATTATAAAACACAGATACTGTAAATGCAAACTTTAAGACTAACCCACTAGATTTTTATTGTAATACACTGAATTAACTTCTAATTTGCTCAAACTTATGTACAACAAATCGGAACTTATCAAAACTTCACTTTGCTCACTGCACCACCCACCAAAACAAGTTTCACAGGATACCCTGCAAAACAGGCACTAAACCATTAAGTACTATAAAATATGTTACCCTACCAAAGAATTAACTGTACACCTGCTGAGGAAAAGGTCCAAATTACACCGATGGAAAATTACAAATTTGACCGTGAATATCATGAGAATAAATATCAACAATGAGGACCTCAACTTACAAATGGCAGACTAGACCTAGCTACGTCTCACAATGAGAGATATTCGCCCTTCCCATCCCCCCAAGTCCCCCTTACATATTGGAGAATAAGAAATATGCCCTTCAGTTTAACATTAGGACTAATGGATATATAATTAGTCATCACAGATACAAAAACTCTGGAATAAATTGCTACGGATAGCCACAGCAACAATGGAGAATATGATATAAAGCTTTTTTTTTTCTTTTTCCTCAACTTCGTACCTTCACTAGTAAAACTTAAAAACATGTTATGGATTAACCAGTTTTACCAGACCACACAAACACAAAACATATTATAAATGGCATCTGCATTGCAGAAAAAATGCATATAAAATATCCAAACTTGAATTATGAGAAAAAACGCAAGACATCAAAATTCTGAACTCCTGTAAATGAAATAGATCACTGGACTGTGTAGCAACTCAACAAACACTTTTCAATTTCTTGTCATACTTGACTTTGGAATTCTAATCTTGTGGTCAAAATACCATTGAATGAATAAACCTTCCTTTCCTTCTTCACGTCAAAAACTTCACTGCTTACAAGTCTGAGATTTGTCATATTCAGCAAAGTATTCCATTATTGTTGAACACAATAGACATGACATTTGTTCATGCATAAAATCACTGACAAAATTTTTGCTTACATATAATCAATTCAGTATACCTCACTAATATCTGTCACTTTCACATATGCTGTCCACCTAATGAAGTGGCTATTATCACAATTTCATCATAATGGCAACAACTGACACAGACAGTTCATCATAAGCAATGAATAAAAACACTTCCAACATACAGTTTCCAATACATAGTATTTAAATACCTGTAAAGGCAAAATTCGGAAGTGTTAAAAATAACTATGTAAGTAAAATTCAAGGATCCTTTCTATTAGTCTTACCAAGTACCCACTGGTTCACAGATAATAATATTAAAAATAGTTTAACTGATGTCGACTTTGATATTTATGAAACCTTTGCTTTAGTTTTGACCACCTTTACAACACAAGACAGGAGCTTTGTATAATGCAACTCCACAATATCAACTCATACATTTTACTTTCTTATTCCTTTCGGCATGCTCTGGGTGTTTTCTCTGAGGCCTTTTAATTCTGCAAGACTTGCCTAGTCTTCATTTCTATTACTGGAATTTATCATGAGACTATGAAAATGGAATTACAAGGATACAACTTAATTTTCTCTTTGTGCATAAATATAAACACCTCATGATTTATAGATCTTTCCCTTTACAATTTGTTTATATTTACTGATCATACATTAAAACTGCTGACATGTGTAACTAATAAATACACAAAAAATTCCAAAAAAGAAAAAACACTGAAAAATGGAATTGCTTCTCATCAACTGTTTTAGAAATAAAAAGTACTAAACATAAAGACAGACAAATAAAAGCCTTTTAAAATGACCAACAAATTGAAAAGCCCTGCTGCAAGTTATGCATTTTCTGGAACTTGCCAAACCTCTTCATGCTTACAGAGAACTGATGTCATACAATGAGAAATAAGGTAATTCTTGGGGCTTAAGAACTAACATTGTTTTCATTACCTATAAGACCTTTAGCATATAAACTGTATTTATATTTGATGTACACAAACTTTTCAATTAAGCTGAACAGGATAAAATAAAAAATCTAAACAAATTCTGAGTGCTTTAACACTGATAAAAGGATCTATTCCCTTCCTGTTTTTTATGCCTTATTGAAAATCTATAATGCAGAATATAAAAAATGCCTTTCCTTAAGTTTTTGTGATAAAAATGACAGAGTACAGGACCCCCTTCTGAACAGCAAGTGAAATTATCATCATTAACAAATTCCAGAGAGCTACAAGATGCACTACATACGGTATTAAGAACTCCTCAATTCAGAAAGGATGTACACCAACATAACTGAATAACCCTGCAAGCCTGAAGTCAGTGGCAGCATCAGTATATACTAAGTCAGGTGCCTGTGGTAACCAAAAGCTTCTGGTAGTAATACAATGTCCATTATTTATTTACCTTTTTAAAACTTTCTTCCTGACACAAAAAGCAAGGGCTTCAAAAATGTCTATTTAAGGATCTCAACTTGATTTAACTTCATTTAGTGTGGGCATTCTCTTCCTATTTCCTTAATTACATACCAAGTGAATGCCTAACAAATGTAAACTAAACCACATAGTGGAGCAACATGGCATTCTCCTTTCAAAAATATTACTGTAATTTTGCAGACATAAAAGAACTGCCTTTCATACTAAAAAAATCCATTATTAGACTCATCCAAACTTCTGACATTCTCTAAAGAAAAAGGAATCAGGTCTAATCTATTACAAATGAAAAACAAATGAGTTCTGGAATGTCAAGGTATAAAGAGTGGACCCACACTAAACAACCACTCAGCCATGAAAGATAACTCAAGTTACGAAACTTTCTGTAAATTACCATTTGAGCAAAAGCCAATTGGGAAGAAGTAATTAGGTAACATAATGGTAGAGGGACATACATGAACCAAGTGTCAGACATTACCCAAAGGAGACTAATAGAGGAAAAAAAAAAAAAAAACATCTGCACTAGAGAATATAATACAAATCCTAGAACACTTCACTTTTGTATCAACTTCATTCTCTTATTTTCATAATATCCAGTGATGTCATATTTAGAGTTACTGAACTAAATGTAATAAAGGACTCCCAAGATACAATAATGAAAGACCAGTGTACAGCACAGCAGTCTAACAGGATATAAATCAGATCTTAATTCCATATATATAATAAAGAAAATAGAATGTTCTTAAATGTATAAAAACACATTCCTCACACTTAGGCTACAAACAAAAAATGAAAGTAAGGAGTGATATAATGCACAAATTCATGGAATTATTCATTACCAACTCTATATATTCTTTACCATTTTCAATTAATTATGAAACCAACTTTGAGATCCTCAACTAACAATTTTACCACAGATTAAGAACTCCAAATATCAAGTACAACAAATACCACAGTACTTTTCAACCACTAAAGCATTCCGAACAAATCACTTGCAAAACGTGTCCTTAAAAATAAACATCCTGTTAAAAATATTACCACAGCCACAACCAAAAAGATACTACTCATTCGTGATGTTTTTCTTCATCAGTAAACACAGGAATGAAAGAAAAAATTAATAGTGAGGAAAGACGCAAAGAAGAGCCACGATTTATTATATGGTCATGGTGGTGACTATAAAAGTTGGCAGATAATATTGTATGTGTAGCATGGTCCTAGCGCTTCTCTAAAGGACCACAGCTGTACAGAATTAGCACCAAGGGAAGTGTTAGTCATCAAAAATACTGTCCAACTCACAAACCATAGAAACTAAGACTGAGGTTAAGATTGACGTTACATGGCAGCACAGTCAACATAATGTCAATTTGAACTTTATAAGTATACATGGACAGGACACAGTCATCAAGCACTAATTTACCCATGTATCACTTGAGGTTTTCCGCCACATCAAAGTCTAACACAAGAAGTTTTGTCTCTTCGGTTCCATTTCGACTTCCAACTGCACACACGAGTTTGGTATCTGACGCTTCTTTTTTTTTACCCCACCTGATGTTTAGATTCAAGAGCCACCAAGTTTCTTATAAATTCTCCCGTTCGCACATCCCACAATTTCACTGTGCCATCATCAGATGATGTAACAACAAATTTATTATTGAACTGCAAACACGTCACTGCTGATCGATGTTTATTAGGACCTGCAAAGTGGAAAATTCATTAAAGATCATTTCAAAACTCAGCTATTCAGATATTTCTAATATACCTAAACGGTTAACTCCTTAACAGAGTAAGCTTTGAATATCAATTCTACTTATGCAAATGTTACTGGATTGTTAATATAATGTAATTTATATAAAAAAATAATAGCAAAAATATTACGTTCAATTCACTCATGTAACAATAATCTTGTAGGTGCAGGTAATTTTATGCTGTCTTCTTTAGATTTTAACACACTGCACACAGTACTTGTACTACATTACTACATGATCTTGTAAGATGCATTGTTGCCTTACAGCATATCACAAATATGCTATACAAATTGCAAAGTTACTTTTAGTAAAATTAACTTTGTTAAAATAACAAATTTATTTATTAACATTATATTAAATGATGATAAAACTTATTACAAAAAAGTAAGTATCTCATGGGTGTTAATTACAACCCCACCATTGCCAATTTCTTTACATTTTTATAAACCTAAATTCTTACATAATGATACCTTAGAAGCAAGGCTTTAGATATAACAACACATGTAGGTATACAGATGATCTGTTACCTCTGAACAACATATTTTTTATGTTAATTTAATATATTCCAAAGCATTTGTAGTTTCCAATAGTAACAATAACCCTTATAAAACAGGATTATTCTTGGATATTGATACTACAATTATTCATCAAAAATTTCTTGATAGTTTATGATAAAAGACGATATTTTAGTTTTTGAAACACTTGAACAGCCTGCTTATTATCCTAATGCATCACTTCATATGACTTGATAAGAATCATAAGCTGGCAATTTTCTAAATTCGAAAATGATGGAGACTGACAAAAGGTCTTTACATGATTTGTTTCTAAAACTTGACATTTTCTGTTGGTTATATTTTGGACATACTGTACACAGAAAATTTTTTTAACTATTAGTGTTATTTTACATTCTGTACATAAGTGTCATTCCTTTTGATATGTTGAATTCCATACTCCACCACTGGGCTAAATGTTTTAAATTGTTACTATTCGGTTTGTGATCCATATATTCTACCTTTTACTGATTACAAGGAGTTTTAGAGATGTTAATAATCACTAATAGGAATATTAACATGTGCTCAGGTCACATGTTAACATTCCTATTAGTGCTTTATCAGATTCTTCATTTCATGTAATGCCTACATGGGCAGAAATCCAACATATTTCTCAATTTTTGCCATCTTCATATAACTTGTAGATAATAAATTTAATTTGTTCTGCAAGGATAGTTTTTGGATTAGAATTCTGAAACGCTTCAATAGCAATACTAGTGTTGCTGAAAATTGCAAATTTCCGTGATGGCATCATTTCAATATTAAATTTTAACAGGTGATTCTACTGCTCATAATTCTGCTTTGAAAACAGATCAACTGTCAGGCAAAGAAAATTATGTTTTGTTGAGTAATATAACTGATAATCCCACATCTGACGAACATTTTGACACATTTGTGTATACTGCATATTGGACATTTGCATCTTTTAAGTTTTACCGTATTTCTTGTTGTGTGTGATGTTTTAAGGTAATAATATGTTCAATATTATTAAAGGGTGAAAAAAATTTGAATTGTCTCACTAATCCATTAGGAACTGGTTCTGTACTAGAAAATTTTATATCTATATTTGCTGACTCAAAACAGGCAACTGGCTCTTAAATGGGAAAGATGATGCATAATTATTTATAAGTCATTTGATCAAAATTGTTTTATGATAGTTGTTCACCACCAGCTGAGTAATTTCAAGATATATTCTCTTGTAGTGATTTGCAAAATCATTAAAGTTGGAAAAGCTTTACGTCAAATAGGTTTTTAGAGGCAATTTTATGTTGTCAACAGCTTTGGCGTGGATGTCATGGAGTACAAAAAAGTTTGTAAATCAATGCAAACAAGACCTGGATTATGGCGACTTGAAGGCATAGAAAGGAATATGTACAGTCTGCTCTGTGGCAGCCTGTTGATGTTGCGGTAAAGCGTTCATTAAAAATCTTCTAATGCATGCAACAAATAATAGCAATAGATAAATGGGATTGCTAATTAAAAGTAAGTGGACTTTGTCTGTCCTTGTTATTCTGCAGCACATGTCAAAACTGAGGTGAAGAAAGGATGTGCTTAAATTTAAAATATTCCTGTTACATTGGAACCAATACTCGACTGTGGAGCCAGTACGGAAAGGATAGTAAGAGAGTGTATTTACAGCCTGGATAAAGTGAAAAGGAGACTGTTGGACTTGTGGTAAAGAGCATTTCATTAGTACAATGACCAATAAAGCTTTTACAGACCTCAGGTAGTTTAATGTTTCTTCAGATTTAGCTGTCCAGGTTTCTCCTAACAATTGATCTTAAATATGAATATGGTATTTACAGAAGACAAAATATATTCTTGAGGAATATGATAGAAGCGGTGAAAGTCTAAGTTGCCCCAATGTTTGCAGTAATATATGCCTGGAAATTAGATAAATGGAGAATGGGCATAAGATGGGCACTAGACAACTGTACAAGCCATGAGTATACCAAATATACATTTAAAATCTGATAAACATAATTCCCATCTATGTGGTTTTCCTTACAAACAGGAAAATTCCACAAGGTAGTACATGTGAGAAAAGAGTGAAAACATGTAATTCTTAGGATGTTTTCAGTGTTTGTACTGTATGCAACATGTGTGGCAGTTTATCTACAATGGTTGGTGGAAAACACCATCTAGTGGAAAGGAAGATCCTTCTTGTAAGCACACAGCAATTGATCTAGGAAAAAAAATATAAATAATATGACAATATGGAGGTCAATATTTATCTCACAATGCACATGAACTGTGTTTCTAACAATATACAACACACACTGTAACAAAGCTGACAGTATAATTTTGGTGTTTTTCCTCCATTAAAATGATAACAAAAGAATAGAGACAGGTCTTTTGTTTCTGGACTTGAAACTTGTTAACCAATTGGATGAAAGACCAAATGCAAAAGCAAGTCCCTTTGATGACTTGCTTGTAATTGACAGAATTTGCCTGGTGAATACCAATGACATTAGACAGACTGGACTCTCCGTCAAATTTCATAATGAGTTGAAACGGTGATTTCAACTGAAGAGAATTTGGTGATCTTTGACTTCCATCATATAAATTACTTGAGGTTTGTTGTCGAATTTTAAAATCAAATATATCAATAATACTTATTTGTTGTTGAAGTGATTTGTTAACAGGACAATACATGTTGTTTGTAAGGAGTTAAAATATACTTGGTTGCAACCATACTAACCTGAAAGCGTTTGTAGACACTGGCCTGACACGATGTCCCATACTTTAACAGTGGAGTCAGCATTGCCAGATATTAATATGTTGTTCTTGAGTTCCATGCCCGATGTAAGAGACTGGTGGCCCATTAGAGTATGACGACACTGACCAGTCTCCACATCCCAAACTCTGATGCTGGTGTCGAGAGACCCACTAACTACATGCAAACGTTGAGTCTGAAGTATAGACGAGCGTTGTTTCAAACAGAATATCAAACTAGTGTTCAATAAAGTTTAGCATTTATGAAGATAGGCGATCATTGTATGACCTCATACTGTGTTATTGTACTGATTTCATGTACAGTAATGAATACTTCACAACAAAATCAATGGAATTACCTGTAAAGAATACACTCCCTTGTTGACAAGACTTTGTCCTCTTCTCTATCTGGATTCCATACTTTTCCCAAGGAAATCCGTATGCCAGATACTGCAGGCTAAAAATGTGTATTGTGACCATTCCTTTTTGAATAATAGCGTGCCCAACAAGAACATGTTCACAGGCACCACTAGCAACACCTGCTCTAAGTGGGCATCTCTGGAATGGACCCAAGCAGCTCATTGTTAACACCAATGAATAAATGCGAGGAAGACCACGATTCTGGTTTAGTAAATGAGTGCGTAACACTGGGAGGCATTTGCCGGATGTTAAGGATATTATTATTAGACTTGTCATTTTGTAACCGACTAACCTCCATTTTAATGATGGGTGAATACTCTACAGGTCGGTTTAATGCAAACAGACTTTGCAGCGTCCGAGAGCGACGAGAACTGCGAAGGTAAAAATTCCTTCACTAACTAGTAATCCAACTTCAATTTTTTCCTTGCCTAAAATTTTTATTATTCATTTAAGAAAAAATCCTTTGGATAAGCCACTCTAAGCCTAGACATATGACTTTGTGGTCTTGAACTAATTAACAATCATAATAATATAAATGAAAAATACAACTAATTAATAATCATAATAATAAATGAAAAATACAAAGGTCCATGAATGGTGGAAATACATTTTGCAATTTGAATTAAGCATATTCTAAAAGTTAAAAAGCACCCTTTACTTCAACATATGAGTTTTCACTCGTTTTGTTTCATGGTAATGGAATCTACCTTTTATATACAATGTGTAGAGCTTGCAAAATTATGCTCCAATTCTTTACAGTAAGCCACTGTATTGCATGATTCTGGATTTTTATTTGTATCCTGATACACTTTCTCTTGATTTTTAAATTTCTTCAGAACTAACCATGAATCTTTAAAATAAGCCACCCAATATTCTTGAGAATAGTGCTTTTATACACAAAAAGGCAATTTACTCTATCAACGGCCCAGCAATATTTCCATCAGCTGGCATTTGCCATGATAGCTGAGATGGCTGCCATTACTTACTAAACCTGCCTTCTCAATTTACACAAAACCTTTCCAATTTTTAGATGGCTGGTTTCATGACACTATTTGTTGGTGGAAAGTATTATAACCATCACAGACTCTTCCCCCCTTCTCCAGTTTGCTTTGGACTTAGCAGCATTAAAGCTTTCTGGGACCATGCAGCTACTGTTCTTGTTATCAGGTAGTTTAACAAGACCAGTGAGTTCACATTTCTAGACTCTTGCCTGATTTTCCCAAAGTATTTTTTACTTAGATGAAAGGGAGAAATGGAAGCAACTTTGGGAACCTTTCGTGGTACAAACTATATAGTACTACAGTACTCAGATTCTTTGTAGCATTCCTTTCTATCAATTCTTTGGTTTCTTCTTACTTATCTGTAGAAATTCCTTACTCTGTTTTGATTCTCACCACTCATCCAAGACAAAAGCCTTTGGTTAAGCCCAAGAAATGAGTTTCACTTGTCTCAAACTAATATACAACAAAACAATAGTGAAAAAATACTCATAGTAGCATGTCTTAAAACGGGGAAACAACTCCACAATTGCGTATCTGTACAAATATATATAAAAATACAGCTGAACAGATTGGAAAGGGGAATTGTACTCTCTCTTGAAAGCTTTCAGTTTAGCTTTACTTTTAAATATATTTGTACAGATACACAACTGTGGATTTGTTCTACAAAAACAATAATAATAATAATATGCCATGCATCAGGCACTGTAAGCCATTACCCAATTAAGGGCGATGACGGTCTGGCCTTTCAACATTAAGAAAAAAACTCATTCATTAAACATACTTACTTGCTTCCATGCAAGTGAAGACACCTAACGGTCGACGTGTGCCCATATAATGTATGAATACAATCGCCCGTCTCAGCATTCCAAACTCGAAGCATACGGTCTGTACTCCCACTAACTATGAGGTTATCTGACATCTGAGATGACCAAACACCACCCGTGTGACCAGTTAAAGTTCTCATACACTGAAAATGAAAGTATAAATTTATAAGAATTGAGAATTCAACTATCAATTAGACTTATGTACATTAAATGCCCGATGAAAGATGCAAACTTGAAATAAACTACTTATTTTACATAACTGAAACAGAACTAAGTGTGAAATAATATAATGGTAAAGTTAAAGCAATCTACCATAGGTAACTAATATACATGTAGTCTACTTGTCACATCCAATTAAGCTTTATATAGTAATGATCACAAATACCTTTAATGTTCTATATTTCTTACTATTTTTGGATATAATTTTCACTGAAAGTGCTGAATCTTGAAAGAAAAGAATAAAGTTTTTTCATTTCCAAGTAGGATTTGAACCCATACAGATTAAAGACTGAAGTCAATACTACACAAGTGTCGATTCAAAACCCACCTGAGAAGAATTTCTTTACCCACTTATTTTTATAAAAAACATATCCCAAAATTTTAAGAGATCAAGTATATGAGCTCACTGTGGCCACATCAATACTGTACATCACAAATAATATTTAAAAATAACCAAGTGCTGTCAACACTATTCCCATATGATAACACACTTTTAAAAAAATGGAGATTGCAGACAGATCTGTTAAGACTTTGTGCTATTCTAACAACTGTTCTGCAACCTACAAAAGATTAATATACTCTGTAAAATTTTTCCCTTGTGCAAAAAAAATAGATTCAGCTGTTCTGCAACCTACACAAGATTAATGTACTCAGTAAGAATTTTCCCTTGTGCAAAAAAGATAAATTATCTCCAAGACACCATAGTGCATGAACCACAGGTAAGAGACTTTTGTATTTGCCATGAACTACAGACCCAGATTTTCCAAGACACAATAAACTGTCTTTTCCCTACCATGTGAAACATCTCAAGCAAATAAGGTAAAGTACAGTAGAAATTTTTGGTTATTTTTATCTTGAGTATTATTTTTAGTATTTGCAAAAAAAAAAAAAAATTTTTTTATTCCTTCCCTGTAATATCAAGTATATTTTATACTCAAAACCTGAGCTATCATAATAAAATACAATGTTTACTAAAATATTGCAGAGATTTTAACAACTATCTAAAAAGCAAAGGACTAAAAACAAAGTAAATCCAACATAAATCTACAACAGTTATGGATATAAACATAACATGTACCACAATTCAACAAATTCACAATTCTACAAAAATCTAAAACTTACCTTCCCCGATGTGGCATTCCACACCTTAAGCGTGTTATCGTCAGAACCTGACACTATGGTATTACCAGAAAATTGGAGACATGTGATAACATGGTCATCATGGCCTTTCAGCACCCGAGGGTGGGCGTAAAGCGTTGTCGCCAGATTCATTTTCTATTCTGGCCTATACTTTGAATGCTGGCCTGAATTGTGAAAACTTATGAGTTTAACTACTAGTAGCCAATGCTACATTCAACAGGAAGGGGAAGTACAGTATGTATACATTTTGTATTTCTCTCTTCTTTCCCTCTCTGCCATAGCTGCAATCCACAACACTTAACAATTTAACAGATAATTATTCACTGCTAACATCAGCAAAGGCATCCTGAGCTTTGGGGAAGGAGCCCAATGTGGTTTGAGAATCAAATATGGATTCCTCCATTTGTAGAGCGAGCTGCATTTAGCACTAAACTGAGAGAGAATCATTTTATCTTGTCTCCTAACTGGTTATATTTGTTTGACCAAGAGACATTTGAAGAATAGCCACAGCCCACACTGAACAAATCCCTATAAGGCTGGCCTGAAAGGTTTCCTCTATAAAACAGATGATTAATTAACATCTTATAAATTATAAGTTTGTAAAAACTTTAAGTAGGGTTGTCTAGGCCATTAAAAACTGCCGAGATTCAGTTGAGTAGGCTTCATTTGGAATTTGCATAAAACAATTTCATGTTTTTTAGGGTCTGGCTTCTTATTTAAGTTTCACTAGAAAAGCTACACTAAATTTGGGCAATCTATGGTTCCTAAGCTATATATGCCCCATGGGCCTGTCAAGTTTTCTGCAAATCTTTATTTAATACTAAGTGCAGAGCTCATGTGGTGAGGTAATATGAAATGGTGTATGATTTAAATCAACTCTTTGGCTGCCTTCAACTTTTCACTGTCAATTAACACTAACTTTCCAATCCGTGTTAAAACAAAAACAACCACTGAGACTTCCACAATGTTTACAAAATTGATTTCCTTCATGTTTAAATCTGATGGACAGTCTTGCTTTACAAAATCAAGTGCTATTTTATAGCCATCAGTATCAACAGAATTAGCATTACAGTATCATGCTTTGAAGCGTATTCCAAGATCACATCTCGGAATATCTTACATCAGAGGCAACTGGGAAATGTATTCACATTATAATTTACATGATAAAACCTTAGTACGTAATGTGTACAAGACAATACCTTTGTAAGATTTACTACACTGTATCACAGGATGCATAAAGTCATAAAACTATATCTGAAAAAACAAGCATCTGTAAAGTGTAAAACACACAATTTCAATACTCTATACAATTTCAACAATGCAAGATCTGTCTCAAGACCTTGACTAACCTTGAATGGAGAAACGTGACTGACACTGGTGCCTTTCCTCCGTCTGCGGTCCATGATAATCATGTGATCATCAATACCTGCCTCCCGGCATTTTTCTCTCCATAGGAGATTATCAGCGGCTAATATATTCCAATATTTACAAGTTTGAGCTGCCCTTAACAGGTCTTTTGGAGGCAAGAAGCCAAGCACATACAGCGCTAGCTCCTTTGGTAAAAGTGAGATGAAATCTCGCTGGAACTGGGGTAGAATAATCTGGTGGATATGCCTGACCTAAAAAAGGAAAAAAGTTCTCAAGTAATTTATAGGTTAGGATATACGGTAACGTACTACAGATACATAACTGCAAGTAGAACATATGGTACAACATGTGACATTACCGTCTAAAAAAAAAAGTTAAAAACATTGTCCTGATACTTACTTGATTTAAATCACAAACATCAATTAACGAATCTAACGCATGGAGCTTTTGTGCTGGTGACCATGTTTGATATTTTGCTAACCAGGACTTGAGCCCAGCAGGAGGTGGGGATACCTTATGCGCTGCCAACCCACACATTTTTCTTCGGCTGCTTTCCCCCCTGAAAATAAATTTTCATTAATGGCATCCTAAAATCTATCATCCTCTGCTTAATAAAAATTTAAAAGGCTGAATATCAGTCACTGTTCTTAAACTAAATGATAACAAATAATAGTGTAAAATATCAACTGCAAATGAATCTTCTGGTTGGTACTTACCCACTTTCAACTGCTTTACATGACTTCTTCACCGGGCACACTCCTTTAGTATCTGAACACACTTCAGACTTCCTTTTGATCTGAAAGGAGCAAAGAACCGTTTGAAAAGTATTATTCCAATCAGCTAATTAATAAAAGTTGAAAAGTATTATTCCAGTCAGCTAATTAATACAAGCTGAAAAGTTATTCCAGTCAGCTAATTAATAAAAGTGGAAAAGTATTATTTCAGTCAACTAATTAATACAAGCTGAAAAGTATTATTCCAGTCAGCTAATTAATAAAAAGTTGAAAAGTATTATTCCAATTAGCTAATTAATAAAAGTTGAAAAGTATTATTCCAATCTGCTAATAAATAAAAGTTGAAAAGTATTATTCCAGTCAGCTCATTAATAAAAAGTGGAAGTCAAAAGGACACATTATCATCATTATGTAGTTCAAGAAGACCACCAAATCACATACCAAGACTTGCAGGCCTGGCATGAAAGGTTTGTTAATTTATTACAGGTGCAGAATAGAGAATGAAGAACGTTAAAGTTAAGCAGCTATGAGGGAAAAGGTCAAATGCACCAGGCTGCTTTAAATAAAGGAATACCAAAGGGGCCTTTTGTCACCAGATAACAATCACAATTATATACTTTCCTAAAAAAGGTCTATGTCACTACTTTCCACAATTTCTTAAAAGCACTGAAGAGTTATAAAAATTTTCACGTGATAAAATCAGCAGAAGTTGTTTCTAGATGCTGACTTTAATTTGAGTTTCTTTTCTACTTAAATTCTTCTCAACAGAATACTATTCAACTGTTCTTCAGTGTGATATCAGGGATTGTTTTGGATGTATGAACAAACATACATAATTTTTGTCTAGGATATATGAAAAAACATATAGAATTAGTCACAAACATGCGTCAACCAATTTGAACAATTCTTCAAACCACTCTCTTTAGAATATGGAACTTTCTGCCATCCTACGCATTTCTTGAACGATTCATCATGCCTCCCAAAGTTTTTATGAATTAAGCAGTTAGACTGTATTTGAGTTTTGACTATTCCTATCTGTAAATTTTGTAAGTGGCATCTTTTAAAATTTTATGCAAAAGGTGGCATTTTTCGTTCTCTGTTGCACATTTCTGAATATCCTACACTAATACACCTATTCAGCTTCAAAATGACAACATTACGAGCATGATACCAAGAAAAATGAATTCACAGCAAGTCATCAAGAAAAATAATGTTATGCTCATTGGAAGTCATTGTAATTTGTCACAGGTGAGTTACGAGCCTCCAAAGAATCTCGGAGTTGAGGCAAATTAATATAATTTCACATGTGGGACAGTCTCTATACATAGCATTCATTGCCAACTTGTACACAACTAATGAACAATATTTCCTTGAAATCTCTCCACAATCACTTGATAAAATATATAGTACCATAAAGCTGAACTAAATAATCGTCTACTTATTCTTCTACTGCAAAATGAACTACCACTGGTTTATTATGAAGATGCTACTACTATACAAAGGAAAAAGTATTTAAAAACATCTTGTTTTGTACTTACCATTGCCTTACTTGTACCTATCTTTTATCAACAAGGTAATAGGATTCATTCCATTTATTCATTAAATAGGAAGAAATAGAATAAGACTTTAAAAAGTACTTTAATGAACCCAGCTCCCGTAAAGCAATGATCTGTACTTTGTATAAATACTTTCTTTCTCTAACATGAGCTTCTGAGTGAAGCGAACAAGAGTAGCATAACTTCTGAAAATGACCTCAGAAACATTAACAAAACACTGAAAACTCCAGTAAACAACAGAGAAAACTTTCCCTTTGTAATGATAAAAAAAAAAAAAAATTTCCTGAGCTGCCCCCTTTAGACATGGAGGGCATATAGCTGAAATATGACTAATTATTCAATACAGTTTAAAATTTCAGTCTGACTCTCCTGAAATATGTTGCTGCCATTCATGTAGCTGCAATAGCTGCAAAGCAGGCGTAGTAATGTAAGCATGAATGAACCAGTGGCATTTGGGTCTATGGGGCTCTAACACTTTGGCAAGTTAATTGTTAAAAATGGGTTTATTTAACCAGGGGCAATAAAATTGTAAAGACAAAACTTGAACTTCATAGACATGTTTGCTGTAAGATTTTTATTTACATTTGTATTAAGACTATTAGTGATCCACTAGATGCTCTGCAATAAAAACACACAAATACTGAAAGACATGGGTCAATCAACTTTTACAGTACAGCATTTTACACTTTTCAAAGTTTGAAATTTATACAGTATTCTGCATTTTAAGCAACAATTATTCTTCCACTCAGAATGAAAAATTGAGCTGTTCCGCTGAATTCCAAAGACCAAGAAGTGCTAGTAGCAGCATGCAATGTCTCACTTTCATAAGGTGAATAAAACATCTGACTTTTGATTAAAAACTACAAAATATGACACTTATCATCTACAGTATTTATCTTATACTTCAATGCTGCATAATATCTTAATGACAGCATTTACCTAAAATCTTAAGATATATATTTTTGCATTAAAAGCCATTAACCTAATGATAACTTGATCCATAAAATAAGTTTTGTCAGCTAAATTAAGTGGTTTACCTTATTTCATTCTAATGTAAAACCAAAATGCTGTACTGTAATACAGTTTAAGGGTAATGGGAAATGCAACAGAGAACAGAGTGATACGACAGGCAAAAAAAAACTTAGTAGTACACAATGTACAATAAAGTCTTGCCCTAGAGGGCTTAACTGTCCTTTGCACTCTCTACCTTGAAACTACTACATATACTTTAGTCACATCTTTCCATCTTTTGAGGACCCTACCAAGTTTATTTGTAATTTGTAAATGTTTTTGAAACAGCTGTGAACATTAAAGTACTTGACGACAACCGCACAAAAGTTACAGTACTATGCTATTTGTATTTTATAATTTAACTATAGTACACTAAGCTTTTATTACATTCCTCAACCAAGAAATTGAGGGACTGGCCCTATGGGTCAACTGTGTGTGTTCCTGATCAACAATACCACTCTTATATCATAACAAAGAATAATGACAAACCTGTTTTTTATCAGTATGCGGTGAGGTGGGGGGATCAACTGTCATGTAATCATCCGAATCGTCTTCAGCACCACCTTCTTCCATTTGGCCTTCTTCCTCCTTATCCAGTTCCTCTCCTTCGAAATCTTCTTCTTCTGAATCTTCTCCGTCCGTGAGCTGCTGAGATGCCAAAGTTTGAATTTTAATTGGTAACTCGGGGGGCACATCCTCATGAGGAGTGTCAGTGCCCAAGCCTCCACTTACCACGGAACCGCCACAGGTACGATCGTTTCTGGCACTGTTGTTATGATATATATGTGAATCACTATTCACCTTAACTACTGGTCCAGTATTTACTAAGTCATCACTATTCATTATAACCACAGATTCATCCTCATTGTCTTGATCACCATCATTTTCTAACAAAGGTACATCAATAAAATCATCCTCATCACCATCATCTTGTTCATTCAAATCTTCTAGACAACAGTCACAAAAATCACTTGTGTCATCTTCTTGGTCTGTGTCATCTTCCACTTTGTCTTTTAACTCTTCGGCTCTTTTCTCGGTTTTTACATCTAACTTCACATTGTCCTTGGAATTTTGTTCGCTTTTACATATGACACCCTGCGTGACACAAGGTTGCTCCACAACGCAGTCAGTGCTTTCCGAGAGACTCGACTCTCGTGCACCGACGCGTGTAGGCTTCACAGCCTGACCTGAGGCACAAACGGTAAGATTCCCCAAACCCTCCCCAGAATTGTCTTCTATCTTCCCTACTAAATCTCCTCGGAGTCTGACGTCCTGAGATGCACGCCTTAGGCTGCGTCGAAATGTGCTGTGCCTGGTGACGGGTGCACCACCAGGAACGCTGCACACCAACACGCCTCTGTTTTGTTCTAGTAAGCTCTTGCCAATCCCTGGGACCAGGAGGAGGTCATCAATGGTGTTGAACTCTACTACAGACTGAAAATCAAAGGTTATTAACAGATTAAAATAAATTTCACAGTTCCAGTACTCCGTAGTGCAGCACCCGTTGTGCAATCCTTACACTGCCAAAAATGGTATAAAATTCCTGAGAAAACTAAAGCTGCTAAAATTAAAAGTTGTAGAGCTTGGGTATTACTAAAATCAAAATTATCTATAGCAAAGACTAGTATAAAATGTAAATAATGTTAAAAGGGGAAATGATCCTGTTCGGAGGGATATTTTTGATATTTGTTCATAGCTTAGGTTAACGTACCTAAATTAGAAACAAATGACCAGGAGTGAGATACACAATCTTGCCTCTCTGCTAGATGAAAAGCACAGACATCAAAACTTTGACTACCTAAAGTCAGAAATGGGCTAATATAAAAAAAAATTCTTAAATTTAAATAACTACGGTACTTAACAGTGCACCATAAAATGATGCAAGGCAATCCTTCATTTACTTACAGTACGAGTGGTGACAATGGCCTCAGCTTTTGCTCGGCCAACGCCCACCAATGTCTCCAATTCCTCCACTGTAGCAACATTGATGTCCACAACTCGATCACCCATCATAACATCATTCTGAGGAAAGAACAATGCATTAATAAACACAAAAAAAATGTTCAATCTTTCAGTAATGAACACTTGTCACTGAAAAACAAAAGACCACCTCACCTATATTTCATTATTATTCAGGAGATGAACCCTGTTCACTTGGAACAGGCCTACAAGGATTACTGACTCAAAATTAAAGTTTCTAAAGAATGTGGTGTTCATTTTAAATGACTTACAGAAGACAATATGAAATATATACACAGAGAAGAGATCTGCTATTAGAAAAAGATAAATTATATAACTAACACATATATTAAAATGTAAATGATTAAAAGTACACAGAAACTGTTTTCGGGTAGTAATGTATTGCATCTTTGCTTGAACTTTTGAGGTTCTCATTGCACAACAACCTCTGAGAGACCATCCTCTGTTTTTTTTTTTTGTTTCCCTTGAGCCCCTGCAGCTAAATTCCTTAACAATGGGTAACACTGATTAAACTTCAAAGAGTCATATATCAAGTTATGATTATAAATACATTTGTTTGCATGAAAGGGAAGACAGCTTAGCATAGCCTACATCCAGATACAAAACGAATGCCTTTTTCCTTTTAAAATTAACTTACATCATGTCACATACCCCATAATTAAGCCTATGCATGTTTAAAACAAAATTCTACTGTATACAGTTCAAAAACAACAAATAAGACCAGTTTTTGCTAATGAGGTTGAGGTAAATCATAAGGTATGTAATATGTGGTAAGTAGCCTTTTTTTGTTAGGGCAGTCCCACAACTCAATGAAAATTTCTGAATGCACTCACGACAAGCAAGCAGATAATAACAACCACCTCTTCACTTTTAGGCCTACCTGTACGACTGACATAAAATGAATGTTGGAATCAGATAATCTACTTCAAGAAGAGCCTTACTGACCCACAACAAACAGTTAGCTGCTGGTACTGCCAGAGTTCAAACAGTTCTCAATAACTGGTTTTGCACTGCTTTATACAGTCAAACCCTCTTAAATGTAGACAATGGCTAGCTTCCAACTCTGATGGATGGATTCTCTTTAAGAGAAGGGGGTGGGGAGGGAGGGAGGGATGGAGGGAAAGAAAGAAAACAATTATATTTTCTCTATTAATACCGTATTCTGTTCTGATTTTCTCTACAATTTAGCTTTCTAGTCATTAAATGAAACAATCTACAATTCTGAAGTGAAGAAAATGTTGCTGTACATGCAAAACTTTCATTACAGTATTCCTTAACCCTTTCAATACAACTTTTGCAGAGTCTAGTATTTAGCAACATATTCATATTAATGACATCATTAAACCTTAAATAACCATAAATCTTTGTTTGTTCCACTTCACAAGCTGGACCAACTTACAATTTGTGAAAATACTGCAGGGGACAATTGCACCCACATCGAAAAAATTGATAAATGATAAATGCAAAAAAAAAACAAAGGCTGCGAAAGGACTAACAAACTAAAACAATGTAAATACACAATTTTAATTTCACACAACAGCTGACAGAATTTATGTAGTGTAGCCTAAGTGGAGGAAAAAAAAAATTGTAATTCAGCTTTTAGATCCGACTTCTTTTGCCATAGCTGATAACATAATACTGTAATAGTGTCCACAAAAGTTCATGGAAGTTTATATCATATGTCTGGCACTGGAGAAATGTTTAAACATTAAAAGATCCAACACCAAGTATTTTAATGCAAAGAAATCCCATTTCAGATCTATGAAAAAATTTCTTGGGAGCAAAATCACTCTTCCAGATTGAAAGGAATAAACAATACAACATACTGCATTGTACAAAAATAACAACTATTTAGTACACAGTATTTTCATCAGGTGTAGGACTGCTGTAACAGAAAAGAGCTGCTCAACTCGGATTACATACCTCATAGCTCTAAGCCCAAACTAATGAACTAGCTCTAAAAGATATATATATAGTTTTAGTACCCAGAGCTGTATCTACCTCAGAAGTAATTTACAGTATTTCTACCAAAAATTTCCTTATAAAACAAAACTGGGCAAAAACTATAAAATAATGAAACACATCAACTACAAAGCACACAAACTGACTGATAATGATATGCTAATTTATGTTACCAAGTACTTTATTAGGAGAAAGCTGACAAAAACGACTGGATACCTCAAGTCAGGTTGAATCTGGCTACTTTTGGAAGCAAGTTTTAGCTATGGTTTGATGAAAAGTGTCTCTAAAAATATTGGGCAATGGGGCTAAAATGGGTAAATTTTATTGCTACCCAAAAAATTTACTTAAAACGATGCTACTACAGTTGCCAAAAGTGTAAGGATTCATTAACAAACCTACAAATTAGAGCAAACCTTAGTTTCTGCCTGGACTTAGGCTACATAGAAAAAATACAACAGTACACTAATCATCCACAGGATTAAGTGCACAATGAAATATCACTAGTGGCTAACGTTATCAATCATAACCTAACCTAGCACACACTCCTCACCTGGCTATGCATCTTTAGCCATATCCTAACCTACACGTGTCACCAGTTATAGTCCCCCTCTTGAATAATCAACCCCTTTATGCCAGTCAAAACAAAATAACTGTTTACTACTTTTACACTAGTCATAAGGAAGACAATGCCCCTGGGTAAGGTTAAAGGGTATTATCGTTCAAGTCGGTCTTACTTTCCTACATTTTTGTAATTTTTTTTTGTCCTAGTTCAGTAACTACAACAACTTTTAATCTAAGGAATCCATAACAAATGTATTTACTGAAATATTTGTGGGATGCAAAGCTTACTTTATACCTCTTTGTTTACATATGTTAACATTCACTAGAGTATTTTTCACATAGTTTGGCCTACAGTGCAGCCCTTTGCCCAGCATATCTTCTTGGTAATGACAACAGTTAACAAATGGTTTGTCAAATGTTTACGTTGCTTAACCAATCATACAATTCTTATTGTACCACGTTGTGTCAATTAACCAGTTTTTCTGTTAATAGTATTTTTGGAGCATTGAATTTCTAGGGTGTTTTAGTTCGTAAGTCTTGAAATTGATTGGATCCGATTTATTCAGCGTTGTTTGTCTTTTATACATGAAAACATAAAGTACTGGTGTTGTTAAGCTAAAAAATACTTCAGTTTCATAAAAATGAAGGTGGCTGATTTTTAGTGGTATAGCCATTGCAGCACAACTAGAGGAACTCCATCTCGTAAAACTGCAGACTACCACCGCAGCCTGATTCCCACCAAGTGCCAACTAGAATATTGTATTTACAGCCTTTTGTTTATGTTTTTATGTTCAGTCCCAAGGGGCTGGTACTACTGTATACACAATGCCCATTGTGCACATAAATTGGTAGTCATCGTACTAAAGGGAAAGTAAGTAGTCTGCAGTTTTACCTTCCATCTTATTTTAGTTTACATTATGCGGTTTAACATAACCCATTACATTTTCACCTAGCATCCTTTGTTATACTGTGAAAGGTTGGTAAAGGTCAAGTTACAATCTGTCCTGGCTATAACCATCACCACATTTCATTAACTTCCTTATTTTCCACATCCCTTAAAACCCATAGCACATACTGGGTGCTGCCATACTGCAAATGCTTTTGAGAGAAATGTCAACATTATTCACTAAACATCAAAAACAGTAAAAAAAAAAAAAACCACAGAGAACTCAATTACAAAATTCTACTAAGCTAGTAGGCCTACAGTCAGTTGAATGCCAATATATATTCAGTTTGCTGGTGCTGGCTTTTTGCAGTTCTCGATAGCCTAAAGTACTTATGACGAGAGAGCATTATGGTACCAGTTTGGATGCAAATTGGTTTATTGTAACAAATGTTGGCCTAGCCTATAACGAATTATGAAATTTTTGTATAAATGAATACAAAAAATATTAAAAAATTAAAATGATCCTTTCAGGGAATATCATAATTGAAAATCTGTACCATTTTCTTCTTGAAATTAAATCTGTAATCCATAATATTAAGATGCAATAATCTAGGCTTTTAATGTTTCATGGATAGGCCTATTCAGTAGCCTGCCACAACAAAATGTGGGCAGGCCTAAATGTAAAGAAGGCGGCCACACACAGATATTGTTTATTAATATAATTTTCTGAATACACAATATAAAAGTTAAGTATACCTTAGTTTAACCAGACCACTGAGCTGATCAACAGCTCTCCTGGGGCTGGCCCAAAAGATTAGACTTATTTTACTTGGCTAAGAACCACTTGGTTACCTAGCAATGGGACCTACAGCTTATTGTGGAATCCGAACCACACTATGAGAAATGAATTTCTATCACCAGAAATAAATTCCTCTAATTCTTCACTGGCCGGGTAGAGAATCGAATGCAGGCCCAGCATAGTGCTAGCTGAGAACAATACCCACCCATCCAACGAGGAACTACTAAACAATATAGAAAAGGGTGTATATAATATAGTTGAAATGAGATAATTTGAGAAATTTACAAAGATAATGAGAAAGTCACTGTCTATTGTTTACATTTTTACTTTCATCCCTGAGGGCCTCACACTAAACACAGCAGCCCCAACGAGCTTCCGCAGTGTTAAGTACCAGCCCTGGGAGTGAATATAAAAACAAATGAAAGACTAGATTTTTCATTATCTAAGAAATTCCTCTGATTATCTGGACTGTACTATAATATATATAACCTTTTCTTTAAAGTCTGGTAAAAAAATTACATTATTAGGCTATGCGATGTCTTCGTGCAGCCATCTCTTTTACTTTACAAATTGTGTATTTTTATTTCTTAGGCTAACTGAACACTGTAGAAGATTATCAGAATAACTATATAGACCTACTAAGCCTTACCAAATCATCCCTTGAAAGTTCACAAACTAAGGTAGGCTAAGCTATTAAGCCTATGCCATAGAAATAACCTAAAGCAGTTACCTAGACCTCGCCTAACCTTTGTTTATAATCTCGTATATAACTGTTAACATCAAATATAGGTCTATTAACCCCTTCAATAACTATAAAATAACACATCTACACGAAGTCTTGGCTTAGCCCCGACTAAGGTAGGCCTAATCTAAGCAGCCTTGTCTACACAAAGGAGACGTGTGAACTTTAATACAGCCATTGTTCTCTAACCCTCCGTAAATTTAAGTTGTTTCGCACTCATATGACAAGGGGCTTAATTATAGTTTAAAAGGTCAGTTTAAATCCCCCTAGGCCTGGTCATTGCTATTAACTAGTTAATGACCACGTAGCCACGACTAATCTTCCCTAGGCTTACGGCTGACCAAAAATGGGTATAACAAAAAGATACGGAATCTTGGGCTGAACTGGCCGTTTTTGCATAAAACCAGGGCTACGACGGCGATAAAATACCTCCCAAGTGAAAGAAAAGGGCTTATCAGAATCCCTCGGAAAAAGAAAAAAAGAAAACGAACAATGAATGAACCGTCACAAGGTTATATACGTACTTCTTTTGGGGCCTTTCACCTCCTCCTCCACTTATCGCCTTAAAATATAATTAGGGAGGCACTTCCGCGGGATGGTTTTCACGCAGTATAACAAAAGGTAATTCCCAAAGGCGAGAAATACTTCGGAAAGGGTCGAATTTACACCCAGATTTGACGGCTGCACTGACGAAGACCTGCTCAAGAACAATCACAACAAAGTCGCCATCTTGGATTTCCGGTGACTCCGCTTAACTATACTATTGGCGGGGCGCTTAAATGAACTTTATTGCTATTCGTTGCAAAAAGTACATTTCCAATGGTACACAGCAATATTTTTCATCGTGACTTACTTCAGACAAATGCTAATAAGGGCAATATTGGGCTAAAACAGGCATTTACTTCTTCTTCCCTGGGAAAATAGGATTATCCACGTTTCCTTTCAGGGGTAAGCTCTTCATAGCCTACGGAAACGAATTACAGTGTGGCTTAAATATAAAGAATAGTGGGATATTAAGTGCAAATCAGTATAAATGTATTCGAAATAAATCTTTTACATAAATATCAAGAGTGAAATTACTGATCACTACCAAAAAATGAAAGAGAGACACGAAAGTTAGATTGATGAAAACAACTCGTTTACGTAAACATCAAGAAACATTTGTTCGTAACCTTTACGGAAAGTGGGTAAGTATATCTAACATGTGTGCAAATAATTATGGAACGCACAAAGGGTAACATAAACGATGACTGCAAGTAAACCAGTGTCACTGGATATTTGCATACGACCGTCTACAGCAACAGACTCACAGAGAAAGAAGGTAAAACATAAAAATAAAAGAAATGGACTCCAAAAACATCCGGTTGTAAGACTATTATTTCATGATTAGACTACAGATGAAGTCCTCCAATAAGTTAGATGTATATCTATTCAACAAGTTGTACCATATATCAGTGTTTATAGCTGCAAATTCCATATGATCATTAACATAAACATGAAGAACCTTACTAGACTTACTTGCTCATGATTGAGAGTTTTCTTTCCATGCTCTAACTGTAACAAGTTGGTGAAAAGTACGTCCATCTGAAGCTCTGGGTGAAAGAAAAGGAAAAATTACAGAGTAAATAATTTTTCATATTAATGGTTTAGCACTGCCTCATGTCCAAAGTCTAAAGATCTTGCTATTTATGAATATGGAGATCATAGCAGTTAAACAGGTAAATACAGGGGCGACAAAAATGCATAAAGTGTCCTCATAAAGTATTTAGTTATATACTGAGCTAGTGTTCAACTTTCAAAAGGAGAAAGGAGATTCTTATATTGGACTCTCCTCACAATTAATTGGCAGCCTTCTCAAGAAGGAATACGTCAGAAAATGTAAATGGAATATCTAAATAAAATGTCAGAAGACAGTTCGACGCCACACGAATGGATTAGGAGCTAGGCAGAATTTGAAAAATCTGGACGCCATCAGAAATGCAGTTCGACACGAGGTTTGACATTTAATAAAAACAGATCCCATCAGAACTTGAATTAGCAAAATTAGAAAGGATTAGGAGGCTGTGGAAAGGGGTTTCGATACGGCAGTTAGAAAGATCCCGTCAGCAAGAGAGTTCGACCCAATAAGTAGGGTCAGGTGCCATCAGAGAGAGAGAGAGAGAGAGAGAGAGAGAGAGAGAGAGAGAGAGAGAGAGAGAGAGAGAGAGAGAGAGAGAGTTCAGGAAAATGACAAAGGATTAATGTAAATAAACAATGGGGTTCAGCGTAAACGGAACGGGTTAGATATCATTAAAAAAAGGGGCTCGGTGCAATTACAAAGGATTAGATCCAATCAGAAAGAAAGTCTGACAAATTGAAAAAGGATTAGATAACATAAGAAAAGATCAGATGCCATCTACAGTAACTAAAATACAGATTCCATTTATGAAAGACAACAGCCCTTGCTATTTGTGAAAAAATGAAACTTAATCAGCTTGCCATTGAAGGTAGATTTTTTCACTGTAGCCTGTGTGGTCAGGGAATCGAGTAGCTTTGCCCCCCACCCCTCTCTCCCCCCAAAATCACCTACACCCACAATAATATACACTGCTGAGCGATGAAATATGAGTTTGAGGTCTGAATACGTACTTAACGTCAGCCCATGTGAAAACACAACGAAAGGATACTATACGGAATCCAGTATTTTTTACATTTGTCCCTTTGAATGTTCCATCTCCCCACTTTGTGAGTTGTTTTATAGTCTTTCTTGTACGCCAAGTGGCATTTTAAATTCTTCTACGTTTTTCGTATATATTCTTCTTGTTTGATGTCTCCAGTACGTGAAAAGCTGATGCTACAAAACTTCAAAAAAAGCTGGATGTGAGGAAAAATCGTCTAATTGCAACAAAACATGCTAAAGTAATGCCCACAGTAGCACCGCATGAGGCGCACTGACGGCACTAACCCCCTACGGGAGTATGTTCCATATCACTTTAGAGTTTTTGACCTACAAAGAACGCTGCTCCAGAGGACGTCGTCTGTGAGAATTTTGAAAAGATGACCATTGGTTACACTGCACCGTGTGCAGTACTATGGATGACAAAATATTACGGGATTTGCATTTTGTACTTTGCTGAATGTGTTTGGTTTTTCATGAAGTCCATCAAAAATATTTGTTACGTTCGCTGCGATCCCTGCGGGAATGAATGGCATACCTGCCTGTGAAAAATGCCAATATCTGAAGGAATTAGATTAATAACAGTTTAATACAAATGTCACAAGATTGTGTTCTTTGTCCTATAGGTCCAACGAATCTAAAGACTTGATAAGGTTAGCCTCGCCCACCTCTCTCTCTCTCTCTCTCTCTCTCTCTCTCTCTCTCTCTCTCTCTATATACAATATCTATATGTTCAATCATGGCCCATCACTACGGAAAATTTAATTCGTCTTTTAAAGTTCGTTTCAGTAAAACACAGTGAATGATTCCGTTGTCACTTAAAACGGACTTAATAATAATAATAATAATAATAATAATAATAATAATAATAATAATAATAATAATAATAATAATAATAAGAAGAAGAAGAAGAAGAAGAAGAAGAAGAAGAAGAAGAAGAAGAAGAAGAAGAAGAAAGAAGCGAGCTTAATGTTTCTCATAGGAAAACCTTGTTAGACGTGGGGGGAAAATGCTGTAATTCTTATTTTCCCTGGAGTGGTTTTCTAAATAATGGTCAGTGCCATTCTGCTACTTTCTTTTCAGAAAATGTACGGGAAGCCAGGGCCCGAGAAAGTTATAAAAATAAGGAAAATAATGAAGAAAGATTTTACTTATCCATGAAGATTACCATAAACGCACTGCTTCCTGAAGGAAGGACGAGCTGTTGAGTCAGGGAAATCAGAAGCAAGAGGATTATCGGTACGCTGGTATAGTGGTTAGTGTCGTGGCATGCCACTCAGATGTTGCTAGTTCGCGTCTCCCCAGGCGGATGAAAAATCACTGGCTCTGTATCGTAATCAGTTACTGCTGCGGTGTGGGGTCTGCGATGGGAGGTTGAAACCAACATTCTTGGAAGCTCGAATTTCAAGTCAATGGCCCCTTTAATGTGCTTGTTCCATGGAATAGGTAGAATGGAGAATACGACAGATTCCGTATTTCGAATGTTTTTTTTTTTTTTTTTGAGAGTTTCTTCTTCCCTTCAGTTCCATTGCTTCTACAAACTTTCGTTGGTGAAGTCTCCTTCCGTGAAATCTAAATGGATATTTCAGTTAGAGTGCATTTCAATATATCTATAATATTTTTATGATTGCTTTCAATAATTTCTGTTTTTTATGCACACCAGGATGGAAAGTATGATATTTTATATGAATTTGTATTTTTATCAAGATTTTCATGTGGTCATGCATATGCTGTTGATTCATCTTTTTACTTATTTTTATATCCAGCGTTGAAGCTTTTCCCTCTGGCTACGAAAACTTATCTTGCTAATAATATAACTACCAGCCTCCTGCTGCAAAATTGCGAACTCCATTCATAGCCAATAAAATGCTAAGTGGAAATAAAGATGTTAAAATCTAGACTTAAAGATGATCTCTTTACAAACACTATAACTTCCCATGATTTTCACGCTAAGTTCATTTCATCTAATTAAGAAAAACTGTCAACTGAAAGCTATAAAATCCTGATTTAAGTGCCGTCCTTGCCTCTATTTTATATACCCTATTTATCTTATCAGGAAAGTAAATTATTTCTTTGCTGGTGATCTCTTAACCTAAATCTCGTAATCGTTTTATCGTCTAATGATGAATGTATCTTTTACTGGAATAATTGTTACCTGCCTATGACCAATTCCTAAACCGTCACGCCACAAAATAAAACAAAAAGATGTACAACAGAAATCATGCACTCTAATGTTTTTTTTCTGAAATATCTACAAAAATAGAAAACAATTGACAATCGTATAATTAGACATTTTTTAATTCTTGAAAAAATAGTCACAATCCTAACTATAATAAGTAAAATATAACTAGGAAGATAAGCATAATAGAAGTTCATCAGCGAAAGATTATTCAGTTAAACCTCATAGGACTTATTCTCCTATTTTAACCAAACTGCAGGTGTTTATTATCCTGAAATGCAAAAGCTGTAAACCTCGTTATAATCCAGTGAAATTTCAGTGTACAATAAAACTGCAGTACAAAACGAACGGAAAACTCAAAACATCCTTAAAGTTGGAACAACAATAATTTTGGTCGCTTCTTGTATGTTGGGATAATTCCGTTTTCTGTTACTGGACATGACAGACTCACGAAAAATAAAAGCTTAGGTTAACGAGAGTGAGATGCAAGTTGGGTTCTAATTTTTTACGAAAGAATCTTAGTTTAGAAGGCAATGATAAGGTAAAAGATGACATTACCACAGCCGTAAACTATCTAAGTCTCCGTATTTCGATAAAGAGAATGAGAGACTAAAATCAGTCCATATGGGATCCCGGATTCCTCACAAAGCACTTGAAATACTATTATTCTATGGGCGGGGACAAATGAACGGGAAAGCCAAGGCCCTTATGTAGCCCTGGCCCACGAGGAATACAGAAAAGGAAAGAGAAAAGAGTGAGGATATCCAGAAGCAAGCGACAGACTCTTCTCTGGAGGGATAACATAAGGAAAAGGAGAATTCCACGGCTTACCAAATGACCAGAAGTTGAAGCTGTGACGTAAACAAGGGCACTGCGAACACTATCGTCCTACATTTGATTATTCACAACCAGACTGGACTAGATACGTTATAAAAAAAAATAGATTTGCCAAGACAACAAACAAAAAAATAACAGGATAAAATGTATTTATAGGTTACTTCCTCATCACCAACCCACGTGACACCGATAAAATACTCCACAGAGCTATCCATCAATCGATAAAATACTCCACAGCGCTATCCATCAATCGACTTATCTTATCGCTGTCAAGGCGTGGCAGGGCGAGTTTATCGTCGTTTTCTGATAACATAACACGCTTTCTGATAAAATAAAATTTCTTGTCAACACTACTTTCTTTCTGCCGATATTGGTTTCAAAGTTAAGTTTCTCTCCTCTTCGTGTTCCGATGCACACAAACATTTAAATTAAATACTGTATTATACAACCCAAATAAGCTATTATTTTTTACTTATATTGATGTATAAAACGTACGCTGCTTATTTACTGACGAAAATATACTAATGAACAGAAATTTAGGCGCCAGTATACTAATTAAAATTTGAAATTCAGAAAATCTTAGGAAAGGGTGAAAGCGACGATGCTGGCATCGGTCTATTAATCCCTTAAAATAAGTAAAATGCTCCTAAAAAAACAAATAAGCACACAAACAAACTGCATAGCTACCGCATTAGCAAACTTATATAAACTAAGTAATTTTTAATCTTCTCTTTCACCCTCCTACCTTCCAGGGTAGCAGCCAGGTGGCAAGCGTGTAGGAGTCGCCACCCAGCTGACAGTGACAGTGGTGCGATTCAAGCGGCGTCTAGACTCTATAGAGTCTAGACCAATACTCTAAACCGTGCATTCAGGAAGGTCTCTGATAAAAGACATAGTTTTATCTGAGTTTAAGAGTATGGTTACTTGAAAGTTTACTTAACTGACGTGCGATTTGTATTCTACTTTATCCTGTATCTCTCACAGAAAGGCATTGGCCTATGATGATATCTCCGGTTACCTGCTTTTTTTTTTTTTTTTTGAAATATTGACTCGAAACCCCCATGGACCCCACTTTCAAACAAACTGAAGGTCATTCTTGGTTGGGCAGGGCCCGGATGTCCTCATCATCCCTCCTACACCCTACAAGGACTATCGTGGCCAGGTGTTCTACTGTAGATCAGATTTTAACCAATAATTATATGAATGAATAAGTATATATTGTTCACAGATCCTTTCCGTTAACTGCAAATTTTTCCCATAGGTGCTCTGGGTATCTTAAGGGAATTGTTTTCCATTTTGATGCACCTATGCAATGCAATTAACCTTTCCCTTAAAAATATTACGACAGTAATCAGAACATGCAAGTGCAGCCTGTATTCCAATACAATGTAGGTTTACACATCCAGAGAATTACTGACAGCCGGCAATTCAGAAAGTAATGGAAAATGGCAATTTCTTCTAAGATAGCATCTACACGTGGAGAAGCAAAAATATCAATTTATTCTTTCTCAACATTATTTCCAAAGAACTCTACGGCGAACTTTGTTCTAACGCAACTCTTACGCAAAAAATAAGACATTGCAACATTCAACAACCCCATCCCCACGGTAAGATTCTGACGCACTAAAAAAATATCTATTTTTGGTTCTTCGTCAATCACACATAAATCAAACAGAGCACTTCGCTTCTCTCGCCCAATTCAGCTCTTGATTCCGTCATTATTTAATATCGAAACTGGAATCAACAGGCAATAGAAGTCTATCAATATTCTTCATTCTTTTGATATAAGAGGATGGTGAATATCACTAGTCACTGCAGATAAAACCCTGATGCGTAGATTGCACGAATATTTCTCAGTTGCACGCAATTTATAATGTTTACATAGTCGTATTATTCCTGATTTATAACGACATATAAGTAAAGGTCTTAATTTTATTAGAGTTATGTGGATATGTTCTACTAAATGAATATTTATGGCTGTAAGTCATTATCGAAAGTATCGCAATAAAGTACAGTGATCATTGTGATTATCGTGCATACGTTATCTCTCTCTCTCTCTCTCTCTCTCTCTCTCTCTCTCCTCTCCTTTATGACTTTTGAACGTTGCTCTTTTTTTTTTTTTTGGGGGGGGGGGAGGGTTTCCGGGGTTGAGATCGCCACGTGGTAGAGCTGAACTGCAACAATTTGTATTTATCTGCCGAGCCACAACGAAAATACCATAAAAAGGAAATATTACTGTGTATAAAGTGGCTAATATTAAAAATCTTCTATAATTCACTAAACCGTTAGCATCTTTCACTGAATATACACAAAGGAAACTCTTGATTTCAACAGAATAAAAGGGCCATTAAAACAAAAGATTTTTTGAAGGGTAATTTAGAAAACTACCAGAAAAAATTAGTTCAAAACGCCCTTACATAGTTCAAACAGCAGCGCTGACTGAAGCACTTTTTTAGTCTTTTGTAGAAAACTATTGAGATGGCTATTTGTCCGTCCGTCCGCACTTTTCTGTCTGCCCTCAGATCTTAAAAACCACTGAGGCTGGAGGGCTGCAAATTGGTATGTTGATCATCCACCCTCCAATCCTCAAACATACCAAATTGCAGCCCTCTAGCTTCAGTACTTTTTATTGTATTTAAGGTTAAATTTAGCCATAATCGTACTTCTGGCGCCGCTATACGCACCAACATTACAGGACACCACCAGGCCGTGTGGCTGAAAGTTTCAGGGGCCGCGGCTGAGAGTTTCATGGGCCGTGGCTGAGTTTCATAAGGTATTATACGCTGTACAGAAAACTTGACTGCGCCGTAGAAACTTCGGCGCATTTTTCACTTGCTTTGTAACGGGCTGAATTTAAACAATAAAAAATCCGAACTTCTCTCTCTCCCTCTTCTGAGAGTTCGGACCGTGTAAGCTCTCCCCTGGCCTGAGGGATCCACCACCACCAACAGAGGTCACTTATCTGGATCCGTATCCCTCCCAAAATTTAACCACTTGCTGTCAGTTACACTCATCTTCGATTAAAAAAAAAAAAAGGTGGAAATACATACTTCATCTTTTGCGTAATCCTGCTAACTCATAGAATATCCACCATGCAGACAAACATTAAATGACGGTTCTTAAGGATTTTTAGTGCATTACTGCTTGCACCAGCATCATAATTTTTGGGGCAGACAATAATTGTCATATTGGTTTGAGAGAGAGAGAGAGAGAGAGAGAGAGAGAGAGAGAGAGAGAGAGAGAGAGAGAGAGAGAGATCTTAGCTAATCAAACATGTACTTCGACGAAGTCACCATTACATGACTCAGTTCACAACCTTGAATTCTTTTAGATTAGGGTATAAAAAACTGAAACTTAACGTAACACACACACACACACACACACACACATATATATATATATACATATATATATATATATATATATATATATATGTATAAACGAATCACGAAAATATGGAACATGATGAATATATAAATAAAGATAAAATCCACGAAGGAAAGGGAAACACTGGAGTGCTAAGTAAAGGATGAAAGAGTCGAAAGGCCTCGCAGCACTCCAGTGTTTCCCTTTCCTTCGTGGATTTTATCTTTATATATATATATATATATATATATATATATATATATATATATATATATATATATATATATATATATATATATATATATATATATATATATACATATATATACTGTATATACTGCAAAGGACACATGCACATAGCCGCACAAACACATAATTATAAATCTCAGCACGCGTGCTGTAGAATCACATAAAACAAAGCATATACACCCTATATATTATCATTATTATTATTAAAGTAGTTCAACTAGACCACTGAGCTGACTTTCACGCAAACGTACTCCATATGGTAAACAAACTCAAAATCAACCACCAAAGAAAAATATCTAAAATGATAGGCTATATTTACAAAATTAATGGCAGTGAAACACTTCTTATTCAGGAAATTATTACGTAACAGCTTCCGTCAAATATCACTGAATATCAACCATGGTTGGTTGGTTAGAATACCAAGCCGGCTTCGTTGCAGGGGGTTAAGAAGTCTGACGTGGACTTCTGGACTCTATCCAACTAACCGAAGCAAAGTATGGTTAATATCATAACAAATAACCCACCTACACAGTAGCACTGAAAGATTTCACTAAATATTACCTAACTCACTGCTTTACCTCCCTGTGACTAATCCTTTTCCACCTGCGAGGGTTCTTGCGGAATGCCCACCACAGGATGCTGTCCCTTGTCTGGGACTTTCCACTTTCGCCTCTTCTGTCGGTTTTCCTGTCCGAATTTCCATTTTGAAACTATCTAACAATGCAGCGAATCTAGCAAGTGGCATTTCAACCAGAGCTTTTGCAAAGTTTTTCTCGTAGTAAGACTCACAAAAACTAAAATATTTCGCATTTAAATAAAACGGGATCTACGCTGAATTTGAAACATCAATCTTTTCCCACCACTGTTGTTATAAAACGAACAGACTGGTGTTGCACTTTTCAATGATTCGGTCGCGAAAGCGGTCACAAATTCGTCGACGAAGATTTTAATGCTATTCTTATGGTACTATTGACCACTTCTGCACGTGTAAACAGTGGTGTACTTTACCGTGTCTCACCTTCGCCTCCGAGGCAGTGTTACCACAGCTGTCACGTAAGCAGTATCGCGTTCGAGTCAGCTGGGAACGTTGCTGAGTTGCTGACGCTGGTTGAAGATTTCCTTTGCAATGGCTCTCCGATAGCTACCGATATAATTAAGTGTCTGCACAAAAACTCAAGAACTGCTACTATCACTACTAGCAATAATAACCATCAAATAATACTTGGTAATTACAAATGTAAAAGCAGTTGATAAGGCATTATGATGCAACATCGCTTAGGATACTGCTTATCAAAACAGCAGCAGTAGGCTGAGAAAGGCGTTGGTAAAACACTGGTCTGGATAAAAGAGGAGACACAGCCAAAGTAATAATAAGAAAGAAACAATAACACAAAACATATACAATAACTATTAAGAAAGAAGCAATAACACAACACAAAACATATAAAATAACTTAGAACTTCCAGAGTAATAGAGACGAAAAAATAACGTATAAATTCCAAAATATGCCAGACATACTTTGAATCTGCCCGATACTCCCAAGGAAATGAAAAGGGAACTTCGTCAGGATGGCTGGAACTGTGGCTAAGGTCATTTCCTTCTGCGGAACAGTCACAGGTAAAGTCATTTGAAGCTCATTAAGTTAGGAAATGAATATTCCAAATGAAATCTTTCTGTGAGTGACATGTGAGTTCTATAATAGTATGTGTTAATAATAATAATAATAATAATAATAATAATAATAATAATAATAATAATAATAATAATAATAATAATAATAATTTCCCGACTTCCTCACACTTTTTACATGAGGATATATCATTTTGAAGGCGAATTCTATTACGGCATGTGTGAATTAATAATAATAATAATAATAATAATAATAATAATAATAATAATAATAATAATAATAATAATAATAATAATAATAATGCCATCTTAATTCCTCTATTCCCTCACACGTTTTTAGATAGGATTACACATCCTTCTTTAAGCACCAAATGCGAGCAGGAAATATATAGGCCTACTGAACCTCTCACCTTTCCAGATTAGAGAGGGGTGGCCATAACCCACAAAAACCTCCTCACTATGACTTGAAATGTGAGGATTCGAATCCCACCTGAAAAGGCAGTGTGTGTTCATAAATTTCCCGTTTGAATTCAATACATACATAAGTAACAGCGCATCCAAAAGAATTATGAGGAAATTAAGAAGTTTAAAAGTCTTTGTGGATTAATATATTAATATCAGAAATAAATGTATCACCGTGATCTGATCTGATCATAATATATATATATATATATATATATATATATATATATATATATATATATATATATATATATATATATATATATATATACAAATACAGTACTAACTGATTTTTATAATAATAATGATTAAAAACCAATATTTTAATGTATACAATGGTTTTCCATTTCCTAAATGCCTTGTTGTGGAGTTCCAAAACCCGTATGAGAGAGAGAGAGAGAGAGAGAGAGAGAGAGAGAGAGAGAGAGAGAGAGAGAGAGAGAGAGAGAGGCGATGTAACCAACAGACGATGTGGTAAAGAGAGAGAGAGCAAAGAGAATGACATTTTTACTGCCACTGAATAATGGTATATAATTCACACGAGCATGCTTACTACAAATCATCCTAGACAAAAAAAAAAAAAAGGTATTGCAGCAGTAGCTACAATCATTCAATAAATCCTACACTTGACCGATAAAGCGTACCGTAAGAAATGTATTGTTTTATCATCTCTATTGGCGCAAAGGCGGGTCTCTTGGCGCACTAGGCCGTTAAATCCATAAGCCATCTCTCTTATAGCTTTACATTTCTACTGGTTACTTATCAGTCAATATAAATTGAAATTTGTTTGATCAGGTTTTCCTTAACTTTTTAAAGTTTGCGATGCAACAGCATTTTTTTATAAATTACATCGCGTTACCCAGAATCCCCCAGGAAAGATTCAAACCTCATTGTCCTAGTTTGTTTGAACCTCTGTTAGGAAAGAGAGGATTTACGTAGTTACCCGGTAGGATAAAAAGCAGAAGGGTGGATTAGGTCTAGAACGAAGGAAAAGTGTAAGAAAATAATGTAATGATGTCTAGAGACGTTGGTCAGACCTATTGACTGATTTTCTTCATCATCTAAAAGTAAAAAATATATCCTGCTGAAAGAGAAGAAAAATGCACTTACTCGAGATCATAAGTCTAATATGAGTATCAAGTCTCGTCTCAGTCCCAAGTCCGGATAAAATAACGTGGCTGAAACTTGAGAGTTTATAAATGTTCTAAAGGGTCCTCAATAATATAATTGTTAAAGTCTCGAGTAGAGTTTTACAAATGCTTTCGAACCCTTCTCTGGGTTCATCTTCAGTCAAATGAACCCAGAGAAGGGTTCGAAAGCTTTTATAAAATTCTACTCGAGCCTTTAACAATTATATTATTGTGGACCCTTTAGAACATTATTATGATTTAAATAAAAATGATTTTGCTGACGTCTCTGCTCGTAAAAATAGTCGTAATAATAAGGTAAGTGAGCACAATATATTTTCGTAATGACTATAATATTCTCATGTCTAGCAAAACCTGGCATCATTTGTTATCTAGCTACGATTTAAATACCTCGAACGGTAGAAAACAGCTGGGTGTGCCCCACTCTTTCCTTCTAATGCACCCTGAAGAAGTCTCTGAGCCAAGTGGCCATTCCCACTCTTCCGGAAGACTGATTTGCTTACGCCATGACCTTCTACAATATCAGTCTGGTGCAAGCAATAATGAGCCATAAACGAAGATCGAAAGCCAGCAGACTGTGTTATAATATCATGTTTCTCATGCAGATCACCTTTCAAAGATCTGCGGCTTGATAAGAGGGACCGATTCCATGCGCGAAATTCTATATCTTTCTTTCTTAGAAGTTATTACGAAATTTGTTCGTTGATTTGCTTTACATGTTTACTTTGTATTTACATCTGCATTATGCTAATGGTAAACCCATGGCGTCAAAAAACCACAATGAAATGCAAAAGAGTCCAGACACAAGTTCATACCTACCGTCCAAAATGACTTCAATATCAAAGAGGATATAGAATCCAGATCCTGACCCTAGGGACGTTATGCACCGTCTCGAAGCTTGGGTCGCAGTGAAAGAGGCTGGCCCTATAATAGCTGAACGACAGCGAGTCTAAATGTGGAGTGTATTACCAGCAGACTATCGTTGTTAATACAAAAAATTAAATAAATACTATATGACACATATAGGTTTAATCTTTTCCATCTCCACATGTCGCTTTGTTTCCTAAGGAACCTTGCTAAAGCAATTGATAGGCCTACTGTAGCGTTTTCTGTCTGTTCCACATTTACACATTTTGAATAAAACTAACAAAACATCCCTTCACCTAAACCTCAGCCGTAGCATCATTTCTACTTTCAATATAAAAAAAGCATTCCTTCGCGTTGCAGCAACGGATTGCAATCAGTGCTATTCTCGACCACCCCGTCGAACCTAGAGACGGAGGAGAGGCCGCAGGCGGGATCATGCGTCGGCGAGGGCGAGAATACGGCCGGACGGCCGACGAATCCCTCTTTGCAAAAGGTCGTGCCACCTGGTTACGACAAGTACGTCATTCCTAAGAATCCTAACGGTAAGGTGTGCTTTGGGGGATTTCTCTCCGAGTGGCAGTAGCACTGGCAGTAGATAGTCGGTAGCAATAGCAGTAGATGCGGTCAGTAGAAAGAGGCAAGAATATGGCAGTAGATGCATTCCGAAGAATTTGGTAGGGATATTGGCAGTCGACAGTAGTGGTTGCAAAGCACAATACACAAGAGTAGTGAGACCAGCAGCAGTAGTAAAATTACTACTAGCAGTACTAACTGCAGCAGTAGTAGTGACATTAGAAGTAAAAGCAGTATCAGCAATATCGCCACTGGCATTAGTATTTACAGTAGAAGCAATAGGAGTAATGTAAGTAGTGGCAACACGAACGCCATCAATAGCAGCAGCCGTAACGGCAGTAGGAGCAATAGAAAGTTCAGTCATTTTAGTAGCAGTATTGAGCAAAAGTTTTTGTATAGAGTATCTAAGTCTAAATGAATATCAGACAAAAAAAATTAAGAGAAATAATGGAATATTAACTTATGATCACATACTCATTACCAAAAGTAATACATAAAATTAAATCCTTAGACATGCCAATCCTTCCGCAAGCGTATCTGTCAGTGACTTATATTTTCATAAACTGTTTTTCACAGAAAAATGTCATCTTGACATTTTTGTTATTATTATTTTGATACCACTAAGAAGTTTATCACCTGAACGGGTCCAACAGACTCAACCAACTATGTACAGTTATACAATACACAATACCTACTTATAGATTTCAACATAATGCTTAATTCATGTATTCTCAATCTGAAATATCTACTAACCTATACATTTGTCTTTCCTGGGCATTAATCATCCCATCAATCAGGAGGTCCCCTGTCCATCTACATCGGCGCAAAGGTTCGCGATACACAAAAAATAAACGAACAAAATATGGTAACAAGTGACGAATGATTGTCAACTGATGGACACTGAGGTTCAGGCAGTGAAAGGTAAGCCTTAGTCAATAGCCATATACAGTGATATGAAAACTGCAAATTCGAGGAAGAGAGTATATTTACGCACGGAAGAGTGGACGTGACGTCTCAAAACAATTACGTGGAAAAATATACTTAACTTCCTCGAATTTTGGTTCTTCATATTCATTAAAATTCGACACTGAGTTTCTGAAACAACATATAAATTAGTGTTAGTGTAATGCAATCTGACAGAATCAAAAGAAAGATCTGGAAAAGTTAGAGGTTGTCTAAGAATCAGTTAAAAAAAAGTGGACTATATCCTATCAGTCTAAGATCTCTGGCGAAGATTTGAACTGGAAGGGGTGAAAATTTTCAACGTTTTAGTTGTCATGGTAACCACATACAGTATATTACAGGTGTAATATGACTTGCTTTATCGAGGAAAATGTAAAAACGTTAGTAGCTGTTTTGTCATTATAATGAGACTATGCTCTAGAATTGCATAAAATGTTCCTACTTTCGTTTTCAATTTGACGTAGAGAGAGAGAGAGAGAGAGAGAGAGAGAGAGAGAGAGAGAGAGAGAGAGAGAGAGAGAGAGAGCAACGACCATATCTTCACGGTAAGATTAGAATGATTTCACTGCAATTTAGAACTGGTCAATGAGAATGTGCCAGATTATTTTCAAAATTATTACAGTAATCATTCACAAAGCACCCATCAGTGTTATTTAAGCGAAATTCGTTCTGATTTTACATATCAGAGACACTGCGGTGATGTTTCTTTTAAATTAGGTTTTTGAATAACGAATCTAAAACCTCTTTGCATTTTTCAAGTCCCATATAACATGTAGGGCCACTTTTTTTTTAATCGTTCTGAAACTATGAACATACAAAATGCATTTTTCAAGTAACACATCATGCGTAGGTCTATTTATTTTTATCGATCTTAAATAATGTACATTCAAAATTTAATTGGCCGGATTTTTATTTTTGAAAACTTATATTCAATTCCCTGTAAATATCGACTGATCATTAATCTGTCGATTCCCTATTTAACACTGAAGATCCATTCTCGACAGGAACTGACGACTGAATGGGTTATCCGCCTATACTGGCGTGACCCTGGCTTGACCTGGCCGGTGCACCTTTCCAACAACACATGATACAACATATCACCAGATATTGTCAACTACATTTGGCTTTCAATCACATACATAGGTCTAGAGTTTCAAAGCTGGACTTTACACAGATGAAACCTGGACAGCAGTATTAATGAAATGGGGAAAAATACTCTGGGGACAGCATTACCTCCAAACTTGGTAAAACTATGTTAGAGATAATTTACAATAAGTTAGCTCTCTCATAATTCTCAGATGAGCGGATATTAAGAAGCGATGTTCTTGTTCTCAAAGGCAGTAAAGTTGCAAACTATAGTTACATAGGCCTATTTTTATCCTGCAAGTGCTACTCAAGGTTGCAGAATATGATAATTGATAAAAAAAAGGTATATTTTCATCCTTCCCGTGCTATCAAGGTTGCTGGATACTTTTTTTTTTTATCATAAATGCCCTCCTTATAGGCATAATCCTCTTCATAGCCTGTAGACATTTAAGAAACGACTGGGTACATGTGATTCTCTGGTAGGTCTGTCAGGTGTTTTATCCAGGATAATCCTTGATCATGAAAACCAGTACATTAGACAAGTTCAAAATAATTGCGCTACTGCTTTTAATTAACAATATGGCATCCATTTATAATCAACTTGATTAGAAGTTGGAGGCAATGGCGATTTTAATGTGCTTACACCATTCCCTACTGGTGTTCCACATGGTAGTATTCTGGATTTTATCTTTTTTTTTTTATAACACTGGCCAAAAGGTCTAAAGGCCTAATTATCGTGCCCTGGCAACCAACCATTGAGAATTAGTTCCCATAGCTGAAATATTTCTGAAAATAGTTCTGGAAAATCTGTGAGCATAAGACATTTCAGGAACCAAGTGATGAAACTCTTACTACAGAGTTTGCTTTTCCTTGGTGCAAAATCACGTACCTCTCATTCCCAACAGAGATCTAGATGGAATTAGTAAGTCAAGTAGTCAAGACTAGTGATTAGCTTAACAGATAACTGTTCCTACCCCATGATTAGCAGTACACTGGTAATGCAGCCCTTAGTGACCTTAGTAACTTTTTTCATAGCATTTTCATCCGCAAAGGTGACGAAGTCAATGCCACATAATTCATAGGTTTTGACTTTCCACAGATGAATCATCCCTGTAGGGGGGTTAGTGCCGTCAGTGCACCTCACGCAGTGCACTGTAGGCATTACTTAAGGTTCCTTGAAGCGACCATTCGGCCCCTAGCTGCAACCCCTTTCATTCCTTTTACTGTACCTCCGTTCATATTCTTTTCCTTCCATCTTCCTTTCCACCCTCTCCTAACAATTGATCTATAGTGCAACTGCGAGGTTTTCCTCCTGTTACACCTTTCAAAGCTTTTTACCGTGAATATCTTTTCAGCGCTGAATGACCTCCTAGGTCCCAGCGCTTGGCCTTTGGCTTAAATACACTCTAAAATTCCCACAGATGAATCATTGTTCTCCAGTCTCCCAGTTAATTACCCTTTTCTTTTTATAGCAGTTTTCGTTTCGTCATCAACAGTAATCATAATACTGACCACAGATGAAAACACTGCGTTTACACATCAATCAAGAACATTATTTGGGTACGTCACTGACACTCTCAGAATCTGGGCCTTTTCAGTTGATGCACGCTGCGATTTTGTTGACAAGAGTTTCAGCACCTTGAATTTTATTGTCGCTATGCCTGGCATACCATGTACTTTCATTTCAAATGAATGAAAATTTAGTCTTCATGGCGGTTGTATGGATGTTGGTGAACTTCAAATTCAAGAGATGCTGCATTTTCTGTGCTGTGTCATAAAAATACAGGCAATACATCAATACTGCACGAAGTGAGTATTTTTTAGCTTTCGCGTAAAAAGGAAAAATAAACCATATTTCAGAATTTCTCTCTCTGTCTGTCTGTCTCTCTCTCTCCTTACAAATTATTCATACCGAGATATGATCGAAAGGATTGTTTTAACTTGCGCTATGCCAGACGGTGATAAGTCCACGATAACCATGAAGCTTCAATTACCTTTTTTGTGAAGTTATACATGTTGCCTTTAGCAACCACGTACACAGTTGCTGCTGTATAATGCTCTTGCCATGACACGAATACTAAAATGAAAAAGTAGTCAACTAAATACGTTTTCTACACCAACCTTCCACTAAGTCTTTCAATTTCAGAGAGAACAAATCAAGTTCATTTCAAGCCAGCATGTGGTTAATTAATGCAAAGTGGAGTTCCAACGTCTATGGTCATTGACTTCACTGATATCTAAACATGATTTATTAATTATTCACATAAAATTAGCGTCGCAACTGGTAGGTCATCGACACAGAAAACTGACAAATTATTATAGTTTTGTAATAGTGAGAGCACACGCCAGGCCCAGTTAGGCACGTGTCAAAGTTACAACGCTGGAGGTAAAACCTGTTCAAATTGAGTGGTCGTGATACAGCCCAACTGCTATCGGCGAGGCCTCTCATTTAATAGCTCCTAAGGTAAACAGTTAAACGGTTGTTTTACTGCTAGATCTAGTCGACGCAAGGTCCGGTTAATTAACTAACTGTCTAAGCAGTTTGGAGTAGCATGACGATTGAACTTCTCAAGGCCGCTGGGCCTACTTGGCAATGAGTGGGCACTTATACAGACTTTTTAAATTCTGGTTCGAAGAGTTAAGCTCATTTGTTCATGGCCTGAAATACCAGTTGAGATATCAGGTCGAATTTAAAGGTAAAACACACACACACACACACAAAATATAAATAAATAAATAAAACTAAGCAAGCTAAGATTTCTCAGGCAAGAATGATGGGATTTTTTGATAATAAAAAGTAATTTGTAAAAGTAAAACAATAAGGAAACAAGTAAAAATTGCGCCGAAGTTTCTTCGGCGCAATCGAATTTTCTGTACAGCCGCTACAGCGTATAATCAAGGCCACCGAAAACAGATGTCTTTCGGTGGTCCCGGCATAATGTTGTATAAACCGCGGCCCATGAAACTTTAACCATGGCCAGGTGGTGGCCTATCTATATCGTTGCCAGAAGCACGATCTTGGTTAACTTTAACCTTAAATAGAATAAAAACTACTGAGGCTAGAGGGCTGCACTTTGGTATGTTTGATGATGACAATAAGTCATGACTTTGATTTGGTAATGTGCCTAATTGCAGAAAAATTGAAGGGGCAAAAAATGGCCCCTTAAAATGAATAAATAATAATAATAATAATAATAATAATAATAATAATAATAATAATAATAATAATAATAATAATACTGCAAAAGTCATTCTGGTAACTCTGCGCATGCAATTCGTAAGATATCAAATCGTAGGAAAAATCCATCCCAATTCTTCAGTTTTAGAAATAGCTGCCTTGTTTTTATATCCTACAATATTCATAACGATTAAGCTGATTGATTACATGGAAGTCACCTGACCCAAAGGCACTAGAAACCAAGTTACATGAAAATAAAGTAATCCACTGAGTAGATTTTATAGGGTACGTGCTGAAAGAGAGAGAGAGAGTGAGGCTGGGTAGGGTGGAGGGGGAGGTTTGGGGGTGGGAGCGGTGGTGAGGGTGTAAGAGACATTGGAGTTTTTTTTAACACAGTCCACTGTTCTGTCAGTTTCGAAGGTTTGTGCTCAGAAACGTCAAAAGTTATTCAAGATCAAAGTCAGCAGAATAATAACAAGTAAAAATGCGCCGAAGTTTCTTCGGCGCAGTCCAGTTTTGTATACAGCGTATAATCAATGGGACCGAAAATATACCTACCTTTCGGTGGTCTCGGTATATTGCTGTATGAGCCGCGGCCCATGAATCTTTAACCACGGGAAGGTGATGGCATGTCCTATATCGTTGCCAGATGCACGATTATGGCTAACTTTAACCCTAAATAAAATAACAACTACTGAGGATAGAGGGCTGCAATTTGGTAATTTTGATGATTGGAGGGTGGATGATCAAGATACCAATTTGCAGCCCTCTAGCCTCAGTAGTTTTTAAGATCTGAGGGCGGACAGAAAAAAGTGCGGACGGACAGACAAAACCGGCACAATGTTTTCTTTTGCAGCAAACTAAAAAGAATAAGGACAAGGAAATTTTTGGCAAGAACAGAATAATTTCACACTGAGAGCAGAATTGAAATAATCCATCTATTGGAAATGTAAGCAAGAACGCACATACACACGGATGTTCATCGAACTTCGTAGGAAGGTGTCTCCTGGATCAAGGAACTTGGAGCTGAAAGACGAAAACTATTCCACGAGTTAATCATCTGATTTTGAGGGTCCACGTTTATTCTTAAAAAGTTACGTGAGGGAGGCCAAATTCATACTAAAGTACTAAACGATGCTTAGTGCCAGTGCATTGATAAAATGATGTTAAACCTCCACTGAACTTCCAGTTGTTCAAGATGTCATTGGAATGTTCAACAAGTTCAAATATCAGGGTTTCTACAGTCTCCACTAACATACGAATTAATAATACTATGTAACATACTTTTTTTATTCTACTTAAGAAACCACGCGTGGGGAACTATTTGAAAACACTGCCTAACAAATCTGCAAAAAATATACAAATAAACTTAACATAAAGTAATTTCAAGCAGCCTCAGCAATATAACAGTAGCATTTGGGCATAAAACCTTTAAGAAGCTTAAAAGAATACCAAAAATTACTGGCGGCTATATTCCGATCATGGTAATATGTGTATGCATATAAGTTTTTTTATAAGCATGCATGAACTTTTTAACAAACTAAGTTGCCTGTTTCGGTTCCTGCGTGTAATTATAGTAAGAGCAAAGTTGCATAGGAATATCAATAATCCTCCTCCTAAGAAAATATCCTGCATATATCCAATGTGTATATGCATATGAAAGTGCACAGATTATGTTGAAAGTCCGTATACAGTAGATATCTTTAGGAACAGACAAAAATGTAAAAAGTATATTTTTTCGCCCAACGATGTGTATTACATACGCGTGCGCAGGCACACACTATATCTATCTATTTGTCTATCTTTCTGTCTGTCTATCTATCTATCTATCTATCTATATATATATATATACTGTATATATTTTACCTATAAAAAAATATAAGACGCGTAAAATAATTTCAGTTTGTATTAATCGTATATTACGTACAGGCGGCCACCAATAACTTGAATAAGCATACAGGAATACCAGCATACATACGTAACCTTACCTGACATGCAAACCACTTGCATACATAAAGCATGTATAATATCAAGCGTAAGTTCTCAGTAGTTTCAACGTTTCGTGACAATATATATAAAATATATATCGTGCTAATAGGTTGGTCCTGTGTCTGCTGAGGAGCAAAGGTTTGAAACTTCGTGCATAGTTAATGAAAATATCATAAAAGTAGATTAGAAGGGTCGACTAATTTTTGCCTAAATGAATACAAGATCAAACAAAAGATAACAGTTCCTGGTGTCGTAGTTATAAATCACGCCAGTGGGAGCCAAAACAAGTGCGCAGCGGTTCCCGCAGGTCGTGTTTACATTTAAGTTCGTTATGCTTTGGGAATATCGATCATCTACAGTGGATGATTGCTATGCAGATTCAAGTCATTTCGTATTCCGCTTAAAATGTCATGGAGATTGACGTGCGTTCCCGGTTAAACTTGGTTTAAAGAAAGGAGCACACAGTTTAACGATATGCTTTATTCATGAAAACATTTGCTCAAAACGCTGAAACATGCTTGATTTGCGCAATAGCTGTGTATAGTCTGTTCGTGGCTTATCTCTTGAGTAAAACAGTTCGGTTTACTTTCACCTGAAGAAACGACTACATATAGAAAATATAACAGTTTTGAATCAAAAGTCGCCCGTACCAACTGGAGCAATTACCAAAGATTAAGCAATTGCATTAAAAACGGTACACTTGTACGAAATGAAAAAAAGTGACTACTTTCACATAAAGTAGAACCGTTCCTGTTCAGTTTCAATTCCTCATTACATTAGAAAACTACAGAAAACGGGATCTGTTCCACATATAATTAGAGCAATACCACTGAAAACGGGAGTAATTCCAGAGATAATGAGAACACTTTCAAAGCAACCAACAGTACTACGGTAAAGAAGAGATTACTTCAAAGAATGACCCCACAGAGGGGTAGTGCCGTCAGTGCACCTCTTGCGGTGCACTGTAGGCATTACTTAAGATTCTTTTCAGCGTGCCATCGGCCCCTAGCGGCAACCCCTTTCATTCCTTTTACTGTACCTTCTTTAATATTCTCCTTCTTCCATCTTACTTCCCACCCTCTCCTACCTATTGATTCTTAGTACGGCTGCGAGGTTTTCCTCCTGTTACACCTTTCAAACCTTTTTACTGTCAATTTCCGTTTCAGCGCTGAATGGCCTCATAGGTCCCAGTGCTTGGACTTTGGCCTAAATTCTATATTCAATTTAGTTCAAAGAATGAAAACAATTCCAAATAAAACGAAATGGAGAAGCAAAACGAAGAAGCCTTTACCTTTTTAGTTCTCCAGAGAGAGAGAGAGAGAGAGAGAGAGAGAGAGAGAGAGAGAGAGAATGCTGAATGATGGACTCATCAGATATTCAATGTCGTTAGTAAATCTAGTTATTAGGTTTGTATCTATTTAGGACTTTAAAATATTCTTAAGTGTCTTTTTTTGTTTGTATACCATGGAAATTTGCAGTAAATATTCATTTCACGCACATGTAAATACTTCATCTATCTATCTATCTACCTATCACATAGAGGAAGCTTGTCAAGTTTACGGCAATTTGGGAGTTATTATTATTATTATTATTATTATTATTATTATTATTATTATTATTATTATTATTATTATTATTATTATTATTATTTTATATGGATCATTGAAGTATTTGTAAACTTTTATATGGTTGGATCAAATGGGTTTGCTCTGAATTTCAAAGGCAAAATTTTAGCAAGACAAACATTCGAAAGCTACGAGGGTAAAAGAGGCGAGGAAATATATCTAAAGTAAAAAAGCAAGACATGCACCTGAGCTCGAAGGAATAATGCAAAAACTCTATGGGTCTATGGGCCGTAGACCTACGTATGCTCGAATGACACGGCATTCAAGTCTCAGAGAGCGAGGAAGCAGGGGCGTCATTTCAGATTTTTTTTTGGGCGGGCGGGGAAGACGGTTTGGCGAGCGAAGCAAGCCTAATCAGCTGTTTTTCTTTCTTTCTAGGTATTTTATGTGCTTTCTGAAGCACATAAAATAGATAGATAGATAGATAGATAGATAGATAGATATACAACTTAATATGATGACACATTTGAATTTCGGTAGGAATAATGGAAAACCAGTTGCTGTTACTTCTTGGGGCTTGGGGGGCGGGTGAGGGGGGGCCAAGTTGAGGCTTGGGGGGCAACTTGAGTCGGGGGGAGTTGCCCCGGCCCCAGCCCTCCCCCTAAATGACGCCTCTGCGAGGAAGTCTCTATCTAAAGGATGTTTTACCAGCTGAGACAGCTTCTGCTGAAGTGATAAAAACCACAAAAGGTGAAGAAGGACCGAGAAGTTATCAGATGAGAAATACTCCACCACAAAAAAAAAAAAAAAAAATCCATTCCACTTTTCATGAAAAAATACGGCAAAAACGAGGTTATGAACTTAGTATGAAAGTAGCCTTTGATTAAATATTCTTCTCCCTTTAAATTCAGTATTCATCCTAAACTACCCGATCTTAGGGTAACAACTTTGAATTACATCGACATCGCCTGATCATTTATGAGGTTGATGAGGCCCATCAATGGAATGCAAAAAACAAAAAAACTTAACATATAATAATAAGTCAACCACCACCAGCCCGGCCACAGCCAAAAAAATAACAACAACAACAATAATAGTAATAATAATAATAATATATCTAAAACAACAGTACCAGCAAAAGTAATTATAACAATAATGCCAATCATACCTTTAGTTTCCCAGGCAAATTTCCATAACAGTGATGGTCGACGTGTTGCTGAACAGAAGAATCGCAGCTACCACCTCTTGAACACCTTCCTACCATCCAGCCTGTCCGTCGTGGTATCGTGAGTGATCTTCCTTGTACCAGTCCACATGGTATCCGGTCGCATGGTGCTCACCATTAAGACGCTCCTGACCATGGTCTCAATGTTTGCCAGCGTGAGGTAATGGTTTCTGTTGGAATTAGTGGAAGCTACCATAATTAGAGACTTGTATTATGAAGGATAATTTACGTTACCTGAAAGTCACGAATTAATTTGTGGTAATTCTTATTCTCTGTTATCAGTTTAAAGTTAAAAGTTAAAGTCCTCCTGGGCCTCTGTAGGCTCATGGGGCAGGTACTGATCTGTTTCTTAGGTTGATAGCCAGTGGGGGACAAGTCCCAATGCCTATGACACGTGGCCGGTGTGTCGCTAGGCCCACTGTTTAACTCTCCAGCCCGAGGGCTGGTACGTAATCTCTTGCTGAACCTCTCGGTTTTTTCGGACCATTAGGTTGACGGGCTACCGGATTTGTGCAGTGGCTCAGTCCGAGCCATCAGTGAGCAGCGGGATTTGAACCCCGGCTTTATAAGAACTAAAAAGATGAATTTAAATACAATTTGATATAAAAATATGAAAAAAATGCACCAATGTTTCTTTCGATAAAATCATCTGGTTATTGCTTTTGCAGAGATATCCAATAAACGATAGTTTGCTGTATTTTGCAAAATTTTACGAAATCCTCTTCTATCAAGGTGAATTGTCTGTCTGTCTGCATGTCTGTTTCAAATCCATGCTCCAGTGGAAGAATGACATTTTCTACATATACTTTCCTGAAGTCTCATTTTCCAGTTGCTGATACGAGAAAATGAACTACTAGTTTTGCAATAAAATCACATTCGTCAATCATTATCATTATCAATGGCCCCTTTTGTAACCCGCTGAAATAGTGTACTAAGAAGCTACTGGGCTTACTGGATGAAAAGGAGAGGTTTCGTGAAGAATCAGCATTAGAAAGTTACTAGGCTTACTGGATAAAAAGGAGGGGTTTATTGAAGAAATAGCACTAGGAAGCTACAGGGCTTACTGGATGAAAAGGAGAGGTTTAGTTAAGTAACAGTACTAGGCAGCTACTGGGCTTACTGGATGAAAAGGAGAGGTTTAATGAAGAAACAGTACTATAAAATTTCAGGAAGCTACTGGGCTTACTGGATGAAAAGGAGAGGTTTAGTGAAGAAACAGTACTAAGAAGCTACTGGGCTTACTGGATGCAAAGGAGAGATTTAATGAAGAAACAGTACTAGGAAGCTATTAGGCTTACTGGGTGAAAAGGAGAGGCCTAGTAAAGAAACAGTACTAGGAAGCTACTAGGCTTACTGGGTGAAAAGGAGAGGTTTGGTGAAGTACTTGGTCTGAACTAGGAAGTTACTAGGCTTACTGGATGGAAAGAAGCGGTTAAGTAACACAACAATACTAAGAATCTACTAGGCTTACTGGATACAAATAAACAGTACTAGGAAGCTTAACGGATGAAGAAAAGGTACTTAATGGATGAAAATGAGAGGTTAGCGTGGAAACTGTAGTAGGAACTCATTGTATTAGAAAACAACAGTAGCAGTTGTTACGTGAACAAGCACAAGGCACTTCACTGCGTACGAAATGACGTCGCTGCATACAGAAACAATACTAACTGTAAAATTAAAAGCAATGAGAAATTGTTTTTTTGATTCACTACACCTCGGATGACCTGAATGTAATTTTGAAGGTTGAAAGTATATAGCAAAAAAGAAGAAAAGGAGAGAGAGAGAGAGAGAGAGAGAGAGAGAGAGAGAGAGAGAGAGAGAGAGAGAGAGAGAGAGAGAGAGAGAGAGAGAGTTTACCATTCACTCAAGAAGAAAATGGACAAGACGTAACTGAGTACATAGAAAATGCTATACTTTGAACATTTGTATGGGTAACTATACTATAACGAAGATCCTTGTTTCTAAATCATTATACAATTATTAAGAGCAGGATCCTCGTTTCTATTATACAATTATTAAGAGCAGGAACAAAATTGCAACTACAAATACTAATGGAAAGAAATACTGAACGAAAACGAGTATTCTTAGCTAAAAAAGACCACTCAAAATTTAGGAGAATGAGCTGTTATAAAGAAACTCATTTTCAAATACTGATCCAAAACCAATGGTTGTTGATATAAATCCAAATCTTAATAATGACGATGCATGGAAACAGAATAATTTCTAAGCATTTGAATCATTATGGCCCTTTATAAATAAAATGCTTTTACTTTCATGACACCGAAATGGATTTTGAGAAAATATAAATAATGAGGACACAGCATAAACAAATGCATTATATTTAAGCCTACTATGATATATATTGCTATACGGACATCGGTGAAACTACATATATCTTAAAGATTTTGTAATTTGAAACTAAACTTTTAAGAAGAATATCAGTAGTCAGATGGCAAGAATGATGCCATAATGAAAATTGCGGTAGCTCCATTTGTACGTGAAGTAACGTCGAAAGAGAAATGGAGATGACTGGTAATATAGTTTGCGGCAACGTCAGCTGAGTTCCTATGGACACCAGTAGTGTTGGAAAAGCTAGATCTAACTGAGTGAGAACTATAAGAAAGAAGGGTGAAGATAGGAGTGGAGATTTTTGGGAGATAGAGCAAAGTAAAGACACACACGGCGGAATTTCACAGAGGCGCTTGAGGCGAAGACATTGATGATGATCCACAAAGAATGCAGGCTCTCATGAAACAACACAAAAGGTCATGAACTTGCATGTGCATAATTAGCGGCTGAAATGCAAAAGGTCATTACAGTGAAAATGTCATGCATACGCCAATAAACATGCCCTAAACATCAAATGCTTTAAAAAAAACTTAACAGATGAACCTATACACAACTCGAACCCTAATACTCACGCATTTAATACAAACATTAAGAACTGTAAGCAATAGATCTTTTATTATCACGAATATAATATAAAAAATTTTCAAAAATATCTTCTGTTTAGTGTTGAATCAGAACACTGTTTCATAAACATCAGGAATTATTTTCATAGAGGGCAGGGGGCTACCGTTAGCTTTAAGGGGCGTAACTAGTGCGTGTCAGTAATGTAAAACAGAAATGATTCATCACAAATTTGTGGCTTGACCGATCGAAAATACAGTGCTGGATATTACCTTTAAAAGCAAAACATTAAGAGGCTCTTAGTGACATGATTTAGGCTCGAAAATAACCCAAATTATGGAAATACTAATTTGATCAAATAACTGACTTTAAAAGACTACAGCAAAGAAAATAAAATTCTAACCGGCAAGCATCTGGGGATAGCATTATTTACAATTTACCGCATTCATTCTCACTTACAAGAGAGAGAGAGAGAGAGAGAGAGAGAGAGAGAGAGAGAGAGAGAGAGAGAGAGAGAGAGGTGGGAAGAATGAAAGGTATATATTTATAGAAAGAATTACAGTTTGGAAAGTAAGAATGAGAGAATCACAGTTTTGAGTAGAGAGAGAGAGAGAGAGAGAGAGAGAGAGAGAGAGAGAGAGAGAGAGAGAGAGAGAGAGAGAGAGAATGAATCTGCTGGAGATATTTATGTATTTTTTGTCCCCAGTGTTTAGTGGGGCATCACCCAATACACGTCAGCAGGGACAGAATGAGGCCGCGACATGACATGGACGACATAAACACGAGTCTTAATGAGAACGAAACGCGTGTGTGGCCTCTGCACGGCGACACGTGCACGTCAATCACCTCGGAGACGTGCGCACGTGCACGGTTAACCCCCTCTCCCCCCCCCTTTCAACCTCCAGCCTCTCCTCCCTCCCATACTAGAGACTGGAATGGGAGACACCGCCCACCCCATCCTCATATAGTTGGACCTGCTTTTCCCTGTATAAGCAAATATCAGCAAATGACTTTCACAGGATTTAGCCAGGGGTAAAAATTGGGCTCTGGCATCTTTTATAGAAACACAATATATATACATACATACATATATATATATATATATATATATACATACTATATTATTTATATATATATATATATATATATATATATATATATATATATATATATATATATATATATATATATATATATATATATATACGCATTTTCTTTGTAGAGATATTCTCTAGAAGGTGATAAACTTTCGATTTTCGGCAAAGTATTTTGAGATAAAGAGCTAGCCCCATACCACTCTTAGCCCTGTCTTCGACCCACTAATCGACCAACAATCAGGTACATAATTCAATGCTCATGTCAACAGAGATCCAACACGATTTAACGGGACAACCCTCATCGCCTCGACTGTGAGGCTCTTGATGGTGTGGAAAGTGTCACAACCACTTCTGTCTATCCACGTTTCTAATAAATGAAGGAATGGTTAATGAAAACAGGAACCTGTGCAATGAGCAACAATATAATACATTACATTGTATTTATCACAAACTTCGAACGTCTATACTATTTTTTTACAGTTACGCCAAATAAACAAAATATCCACTAGCAGTTAGCATAAAATTCACGATTTTGAGCGCACTAGTTTTTTTCCCTTGAGAAGATATCGTCTACAACACTTTCCTCGTATTTAATCTTATCTTCACCATAAAGATGTACAGAAAATCCATTCTAAGAGGCATGTAGGGAAATTATAGCAATCAGTAATAATCTTGACTATGATTTTTCATTTAATTAATTATTTAATAATCGTGGATATGATTTTTCATTTAATTAATTATTTGATTCATTAAGCGTCAAAAAATAAAGAAAAATTAAATATATAACCCAAGCCAGAAAAAGAATCCACATAAAAATGCAAAGGATACGAATGAATACGGGGAAAAGAAAAACAAACCAATCATCTGTATATTTTAGTCATGCCGGCGAGTAACGAGAATGCCGGCGTGACGTCACCGCTTGTTTACACTTTAACAATCCCCTTCGGCGGATATTCATCTAGCGGACGGGCTTCCGTCCTTTAGTCGGTCGAGGGACGCTCCCCCTCCGAGGATGAGGATGACAAACAACAGCGTTACTCATTCGAGATGTTTCACACGGAAGGAAGAAGGAATTTTATTTTTACTCTATTTCTGTCAATGTTTGTATTCTTGGTCAGCGGTTTTGTTAAACACTTTCGCTCCAATCTCCTTCTTCACCTGGCCCGACCAACAACAGTT
>NC_089741.1:47159357-47161857 GCF_040412425.1 Macrobrachium rosenbergii
GGAGGGAAGAGAGGGAGTAAAGGGAGAAGGGAAGGGGTAGAGGGAGGGAGGGAGGGTGTACGTAATGCCTTTAAAAGCAACGGTGTAATGTTCTCCTTTGAAATAACTCGGGCCTTCTGCTATAACTGCCTGTTACTGGCGGATGGGAAGGTACGCCTGGGGTGAGCGCGCTAATGTGAAGGGCATGGGACGGAAGGCGTGGAAAGGGTAACGGATAATGGAGGAAGTGAAAAGGATATGAAGAGAGGGAAAGAATAAGAGACAAAGACATAAGCATATCAGGATAAAAGGGAATAGGATAAAGGAAATGGAGGGGACAGAAGGTTTAGACAGGTTAACAGAAGTGACAAGGATGTGAGGAGAGACAAAGACGAGCAAATTACGATAAAGATGGGTAACAGGATAACGGGAATAAATGGGACACAGAAGGCTTTGGCAGGGTAATGGAAGAGGTGAAAAGGATATGAAGGGAAAGAATAAGTGACAAGTACATAAGCAAATCAGGATAAACGAGGTAAATAAGACAACGTGAATAAATAAGACAGAAGGCTTTGGCTGGGTAATAGAAGAAGTGAAAAGAATAGAAGTGAAAAGAATAAGTTAAGAGGGAAAGAACGAGCGACCACTATAAGAAATTGAGAATACAGAGGGAAGAGAGAGATAGGAGAGACAAGAGACAGGATAGGCAGGGAGAGACAGGAAAATGAAAATAAATGAATGTGGATGATGGACGGAGAGAGGCAAAAGAATAGGAAAATGAGATTAGAGAGAGGAAATTAGAGAAGAATGGCAAGACTTACAGTAAAAGAATGGGATGGAAAGTGTGGACAATAAACAAAGTGGAAACAATTGTAAGAGAATAGATGAAGAGATATATGTTAAGAAAATGAGAATAAATAAGGAAATGGATAATGGAAACCAGAAGGAATGGAAAGCTTTTGAAAAGTTATGAATATTGGAGGAAGTGAAAGAGCATAATGAGAGGGAGAGAAGGACAGAGATTAAATTGTAAGAAGGAAATGTATCATGAGAGAGAGAGAGAGAGAGAGAGAGAGAGAGAGAGAGAGAGAGAGAGAGAGAGAGAGAGAGAGAGAGGAGAAACAAAAAATAATGCCTTCCGAGAGAACATCTAAGAATGTGACAAATGAAGAAACCCATATTTTCAATTCTGTTGAGCGAAAGTGTAAAACAAAAGAAATCTAAGAGTAAAAATAAAAACTAAATATGAAGTAAACAAACCTAAGTAAACAATCGACAGTAATAAACATTCACATATTCACATACACACTCATATAGCCTATATATATTACAGAGAGATAGCTAGATAGATAGATAGAATGATAGATATGTTTTTGTGTATTTTGTATATTATGAATAGTTAACTCATCGAGGCTCTCCCGTTTTGATGATATATATTTTATCGGAATACTGATCATTTACGTCTGGCGTTTTTTCGATCTTCTCTTCTCTCTCTCTCTCTCTCTCTCTCTCTCTCTCTCTCTCTCTCTCTCTCAGATGCAACGCAGAACAGTCAACCTCCGAAAAGGTAGAGAGAGAGCGAGCGTGGACGATTGAGGGGGAAAATCATATAATAAATAATTACTGAAAAACTTTGCTGATGAACAATCGGTTGATGGAAACGCGAAGGAACACCATAAAAAACGATAATGGACGGAAAGAAGGAAGGGTGTATCGATATAAAAATATAAAAAGAGAGAGAGAGAGAGGAATAAAAAAGACTGCCAAAAGAAACTAAGGGAAAATACTAAAGTGGGAAATGCGAGAGGCGATGGTGAAAAACACGAAGTAACAGAAGGGATTTATGAGATACCAATATAAGTTGAGAGAGAGAGAGAGAGAGAGAGAGAGAGAGAGAGAGAGAGAGAGAGAGAGAGAGAGAGAGAGAAATTTACATCAGATATTTGAAGGCACTTTGAGTGAAAATCAGAAAAAGAGAGAGAGAGAGAGAGAGAGAGAGAGAGAGAGAGAGAGATAGAACATACAACGGCTATCAGAAGGAACTTTGAGTGAATCAAAAAAATTGAGAGAGAGAGAGAGAGAGAGAGAGAGAGAGAGAGAGAGAGAGAGAGAGAGAGAGAGAGAGGACAGTAAATATGCAAGAACTGTTCTTGGCTGTCATTAATGTCTAAGGACGGACCAATTTTATTTTCCACTTAGCTTTTTTTTCTACCCTCTAAATATTCTAAGTCCACCGTTATTCCTTAAGGGAGACCACCAATAAATGCAAGATTTCACTGGCACAAAGGCTCCAGTTACCATCTAAACAGGCATGCGAATAAGGCTAACATCTTCTTCATTCCAAAAGCTGAAGTTTTTGAAACTTGCACCATATACCATTTTTAGTATATAAAATGCCAAGAACATAACCAGATTCTAAATTTTATTTGCCTTTCAGAAGTCAACAGTTTTCCATCTACTCTGAATAGTGCTCGCAAAACATATTTCCATCTACTCTGAATAGTGCTTGCAAAACATATTT
>NC_089741.1:47166857-47169357 GCF_040412425.1 Macrobrachium rosenbergii
ATTCTGCGTGATCACCACCACCAGGACAATTTACAAAATCAAAGGATTACAATTTACAAAGTAATCTGGGATATTCAATTCCAGGGAAGAATTCGTGGCACAAAAGGCAATATTTCAGTACAGATATACTGTCGTCTTCTATAATCGCACTGCAGTCATAGAGAAAAAGCCTAGAATTAATGCTTTCCTCTGTCTCCCCAGAAACATACACGAACCCATCTTAACACACATACACACAAACATACAAACACGCACACACACATACAATGATTTTTAAAATTTCTACGGAGCTTTGTATATATTCCTGTATGTGTATGTATACGCACATTCCGCCCACTCCCACAAATATGTACTTATTATTTTGCTCATTTCAGGTATCTTTTAAACACTGGCTGACGCAAGAAGTTCGATTCTAAAGTGTGAGAATGCGCCGTTGCATATTAACCGTCACAATACACAAACCCCGACCGGTGACCCCTTTATTTACGTATCAGAAAACGAACTTCCACGCAGATTATTGCGACCTGCTCTATGGGATGAAACTCAACGTCCACCAAGATAAAAAGTTATGGTCGAAAATAATTTAACTTCGGAGGAAAAACTCCTCAGATGCAAAGGCTGTCCAACTTAACGGGGCCGAGAGCCCGGGCGAGTTCCCGCACTCGTCAAAGAGCGTCGGCTCCCGGGGGAAATTCGCCTTTCTGGCGGAAATGCGCAAGGCTTTGTTTCCCGCTGAACGGAATCTTCTCCGCCAGTGAATGAAGACGGGGAACATTTGAATAGACATGTCAATTGAAGGGTCATGTCACAGCGACTCTCGAAAACGAGCGCGGCAGTACGATAACGGCCCCTGCGCCGGAAGTCGCCAGGACGCATTTTCGTCTGTTCTCGAGGCCTTTCTTAATTTTGTCCGCGAAGGCCATGTATTTATATCAATTTTACAGATGAATATACATCAGAAATGAACTCTCGCTCTGCTTACCTCAATGAAACGCCTGCGAGCTTTGGGGCTGAAAGATGCCGAATTCGAGGATGAGGAGGAAAAAAGAAGAAGAAAAATGTCTTGCCTTATTTCCACCAGAAGCATAATGATTCTCGGTGAATTCTCTACAGCGAACGCATATCGTGACATGAGTTGTACTGGTTCTGAGAATGATTAAGCATCCTTCTCCCACCACCCCTCCCCATCTAACCCCACCCATACAGAAGCCGACGACAGTTGCTTCTCTAAAATTAGTACTGTCATGTGCACCGTTTGGTTTCGGTTTCCACAAGGATGATTAAAATAAAACCAAAGAAACTGACTTTTTGTTGACTTCCTTTTTTAGTAAAATGAAGCAAAAGTCATGAGTTATATCAATCGTGATTAATGCATGATTTTTGTTTTAGGTAAATGAGGACAAAATAATATTTGTGATTTATTTGTATGAGAATGATCCAGTATAATATATATATATATATATATATATATATATATATATATATATATATATATATATATATATATATATATTATATATATATTTATTAGACTGATCTTCAGTATCTCTCTTTTTATTAAGTGACTTTCAGAGACTCTTCTTCCTCACTCTTTTCTCATTTTCTCATTTCAGGGATTTTAGCTGTCTTAAGAATGTGCTTTGAGCATGGTATTTTTACAACAAAGATTAAAACAAAGGCGAAAGACGCGTTTCGGTATGAAATCTGGCCTGTTTTACGTCGTTTTGCTCATGATAGGCGATATGAACAGGCACAGACATATATATATATATATATATATATATATATATATATATATATATATATATATATATATATATATATATATATACAGTATATATATATATATTAAAAAAATATATATATATATATACACACACACTGGCCACGTGTCATGGGCATTGGGACCTGTCCTCCTTGGCTGTCGGCCTAAAAACAGATCAGCGCCTGCCCTATGAGCCTACAAAGGCCCAGGAGGACTTTTATGAATAATATATATATATATATATATATATATATATATATATATATATATATATATATATATATATATATATATATATATATATAATATAAGATATATAGATAGATGGATAGTTAGACATACAGACAGACAGATAACAGTTGGTTACACGATATTCTCATACTTTCAAACTCTAGGTCAAAATCAGCCAAAGTAGCCACATGTAACACACACAGATTTATCGATTCTGTGTTAGCGCTAATGTACGGTCACTGTCTTTTTCGTTCTTTTTTTTTTTGTATTGTTTTTACCCTCAGGCTTCAAGGAATGGATTATCCATTCAGGAATTTATTCAGAATATAATATCGATTTTTTTTATGTAAGATAACCTAGCTGTATGATATTATGCACTTCCTGTTATGGGCAAGCACTAAATAATATATGGTAAGACTGATAATGGTATATTATTATTATTATTATTATTATTATTATTCAGAAGATGAACCCTGTTCATATGGAACAAACTCACAGGGACCA